>NC_133783.1:54537642-54837642 GCF_003597395.2 Chelonoidis abingdonii
CCCCCCCCCCCCCCCCCCCCCAAGCACTGCATTATATCCGAATTCATGTTACATCAGGTTGCATTATATCAGGGTAGAGGTGTATATGTATATCTATCTTCATCCTCACCTTTTAAAGTATCTTACAAGATACCACATGTCCTTAAAGCACTTCAAGCAGGGACAAATACCTAGCTTTTATTTAAGGCTTTTCCTCAGTAGAGCTCAAAGTACTTTACAGAGAAGGTCAGTGTCATTATACCTATTTTACAGATGGGGAAACTGAGGGAGAGATGAAGTGACTTGCCCCAGGTCACCCAGCAGACCATTGGCAGAGCCAGAAATAGACCTCAAGTTTCCCCGAGTCCCAGTCCAGTGCTCCTTCCACTAAGCATATTTCAGTTAGGGCCTATGACCATCTTGGTGGGCTCCCCTCCCGCCCACTGGTACAGAATAGTGGAAATTCAGGAATCTGAAGTTTTAGATCTGGATGCATCAGCCTTTGAACTTCACTCATAAGTAACTGGACCCTTTATTTGTTCAGCCTTTTTATCACTTTATTAAAACAAACTTCATCCTTCTCTAGAGCCACATAGATATGACCTTACCAGGGTGCTGTATCTATAAACCAGATGGCTGCTTTTCCACACATCCTGAATGGAGAAGACTGGCAACGATACAATGTCACATAAAATCGTCACAGGCTGCAAGCAGGTTGCAAATCATGCTGCAAGTCAGACGTGCCACTCCCATGTACATACAGATACTGTCTTGTAAGAGGCAGAGGGCCAGACAGTTGACCTTGAAAGCAGATCAGAATAGAAAGATTATGGAAAACTCGTCTGAGAGATCTTCATTCCACATGTACTATCACATGCGGGAAGGGTTCGAATTGCTGTGGCAAGGAGTCCTGCGGTGACATGTGTAAGATAGGACTAGTGATGGCTGGAACTCAAAAGATTTTTGTTTTGTTTGGCTAAGCAGTTAAAAATTAAGATGCATTTCTGAAACTTATATGAATGACCTGAGCATCCTGGATCTGAAAAGCAGGCTGGCCCAGGTCCATGCATCCTCAGAACCAGGAAGCACAGAAGTGCCTGTGGGAAAGAAAAGATTGCCAGCAACAGCTTTAACTGTAAGACTCTTACTAAGCCTCAAATATTCAGCTGCAGCTACATTTCAGTTCTGCCTGATGGTTTGGGGGTTGGTTTCTTATTTTATTCCAAGTAGATTGCCACTCTGTGGTGATACCCTAAACTTTGTATCCGTAGTGGTCTATAGATTTTTAGCCCATTTAACTATATTGTTAATATACAGTAGAACCTCAGAGTTACAAAGACCAGACTTACATGTCAACCAACATGCCTCATTTGGAACTGGAAGTACACAATCAGGAAGCAGCAGGAAAAAAAAGCACAAATACAGTACAATACTGTATTACATGTAAAGTACTAAAAATATCAAGGGAAAGTTTTAAAAACAAGGTTTGACAAGGTAAGGAAACTGTTTCTGTGCTTGTTTCATTTAAATTAAGATGGTGAAAAGCAGCATTTTTTCCTGCATAGTAAGGTTTCAGAACTGCCTTAAGTCAATGTTCAGCTGTAAACTTTTGAAAGAACCACCACAATGTTTTGTTCAGAGTTACAAGTATTTCAGTTATGAACAACCTCCGTTCTTGAGATGTTCGAAACTCTGAGGTTCTACTATAGTTGGTTTAATAACTATATTAACGATATAGCTAAATTGGTGTCAACTCTAGTGGCAGTATATAACTTACCCTCTACCAATATAGAGTACCTTTAAACCAATATAACTACATCCACAGTAAGGGAAGGCATTAGTTTCTCAGTTTTAAACCAGTACCATTAAATCAGTACAAAAAAAACTTTGTTTAGACAAGACCTTAATCTGAAGTAAGATCTTCCTCAGTTACCCAGAGTCCTGGAGATTTGATTGCAGGAACACCCAACAACTTTAACCCTTGAACATAGAGGTTATCCAGGTTTTCAGCCATAGGCACAGGAAGTAGAGGCATGGAGGGAGCTGCAGCACCCCCAGATTTTGTGCCTGGTGTCCCAGCTATCAGCCCTGTACCCCTGCCACTCAGGGTCCTGGCTGCTGGGCCTGCTGCCAGCTCCGGGGTCTCTGCAGCTGGTCCCAGCTCAAGGAAGCAGTGAGGAGCATGGACAGGGGTAAAGGGGGGTGCAGCTCAGCACCCCCACTCCAAAAACTGTTCCAGCACAACTGTTTTCAGCCAAAACCCACATACAAGACACATTCCACAAACTTTACAGAGCTTGCACAGTGGATAGAGTGATCATATGTGACTGTATGGCAGTAGAGTCCTTGCTGGCCCATTCACTGTCCTTTTCCGGATAGTCTAATTTTTGATTTCTACAGAGGACAAAGCAATCACAGCAAGATCCTTCTATCTTATGTTCCTTTAGACTGTTTTTCACTCAAGTTTCACATTTAAAAAGCCCAGCACTGAAAGCTCAAATCCAGGGGGCATATAAAGCCCACAGGAAGGGAGTTCAGCTCTTACAGATCCTATGAGCCCCCCTAAACCCAGAACCCCTTCCTATACCTCAAACCCCTCATCCCCAGCCCCATCCCAGAGCCTGCACCCCCAGACCAGAGCCCTGACCCCTTCCCTCACACCCCAACCCCCTTCCCCAGCCCAGAACCCCCTCCCACCCCCTGAACCTCTCATTCCCAACCCCACCACCCTCACCCCTATACCCCAACCCTCTTCCCCAGCCCTGAGCCCCTCCCACACCCCAAATCCCTCATCCCCAGCTCTGTTGGGTCACAGGTATCAACAATTTTCTTCAACTGAGTCCCCAGAAAAAAGGTTTGAAAAGCACTGCACTAAGGAACACACATATTGTTTCTACACCTTAGTCCAATAAAGTAAAAAATGAGGCCTCAACCTAGGCCAAAACAAAAGGCCAAAGAAACCTTTACTTACCTAACAAGGTGAAAAGTTCCCTCTGTACCTAGTTATTACTTCCACTTCCTCTCAGAGCCCCTCCCCTGACTTCCTGTGCATTTACTTATAGCCCTGTTCTCAAGATCCACTAGTTAACCCCTTCCTTGTCTACCCTGGTTAGGTGGTTATATGAGAAAGCTCTTTATATTACATAGCTTTGCAATAATTCCCCCACTAACACCACCAAACACTAAACTGCATTGCTCAATGAAGCCAATAAAACAAATCTGGAGTTTGTAGGCCAAGACCTTTTGGAGATGTAATAGGAATATTTTTAACAAGTCAAATACAAAGACGTTTTCAAACATCACAAATGTAAATAACTTTTCTGAATTTTGTTTTCAAACTTCCTAGAACAATTCTATCCTGGTATGAGATGTGGCAGACAAAGCCTCCTTGGCTGGGAATGAAAATTGAAAAATAGGAAACCAACTTCAACCTTAACTATGGAGTGGTTATTGATGCTATATTAAATAAAATAAAAGACTACACAGAAAAGCATAAATTAACCTGTCAAACGAGGTGGCTGAGTGGTTAAGGTGATGGACTGCTAACCCACTACCCTCATGGGGGGAGGGATAGCTCAGTGGTTTGTGCATTGGCCTACTAAAAACAGGGTTGTGAGTTCAACCCTCAAAGAGGCTATTAAGGGATTTAGTTGGAGATCAGTCCTACATTGAGCAGGGGGTTGGACTAGATGACCTTCTGAAGGTCCCTTCCAACCCTGATAGTCTATGAAACATCAGAGGGTTAACCTGGCAAACTTCCTTGTCAATCAAAGTGGAGACCCTGTTACCATCCAGAGTTAAAACAGAAAAGGTGAAAACTGATACTTCACCTACTAGGTTAGGATACTAGACAGTGTAAGAAGGGAGTCAGGAAATGAAAGAAAAAGTCATCAGCATTTTCTTATCTCTAATGAATAGGAGCAGCACAGAAAACAATGCAAATCCCTTACTTTTGTGTTCCCTCTAGAAAAATTACAGGCACATAAAACTCTGTTCATTATTTTCTTCCTTATTTGATGCTAAATAAGTCATTGAACTTTGCCATGTGAGCTATCCACTTTCTTTATTACCAGGGCAAAAAGAAATCCCTCTCCTCGAGAGACTTTCACTTTTCTACCAGATTTTATACAATCATGTTTGGAATATATGAGTAAAAAAAAAACAACTCTGTGTTTCAAAACTGCCTAAGCAATACAGATAATGGTCATTTTTCTCTTGCAAAGCTCAAAATTGAAGAAAAGAAGTCATGATGAGTTCAGAGAATCATTGTTCTACTTCCAGAGGTTTTATCTGCAGAGTCAGGCATTCTGATAGACGCTACAGAGGTCATGGAGAGGATTATCTCCCTGAAGTGTTAATGGCATGCATCTGACAACATCAAACATTTAATTTATGAGGTGCCTTATAATGTAAAGACAAAGTATCTGATCTAAGTCCAGCGAATTTTAAAATGGAGATATATTAATTATGGATACAGACAAACTTCATATATTTATCTACCCAAAGGGAATGTTTACTAAAAATTGTGCACTGATGGAACAGTTACATAATATATTAATGGAAGCAACACCTCACTGAAATGATTTCAGTCTTTTTATCGCTGCATTCTTTACTTGTGAATAAGTGTTAATACTACTCTGGCTTCTGGTTCCCCCAGTGCTGATTTCAATATGTAAAATTGTGAATACCTTACATATTGTTATCAGTTTAGTGGGTCCATCAAAGCTGTAATGGGCATACTGGTATTTGTGAAAACAGCGTAACTGTCAAAGGGAACCAATTCTCATAGTTTTGGACTGCTCATTGTTTTCAAATTACCTTAGCTTAGCCTCAGTGTGTCATGTTACCCTCTAGTGGCTGGAGGATAACAGCCTATTATGTGACCAGATAACAAAGTTATTCCTTCTATTCAAATAGTAGACGCCTGGGCTGAAGGTCTCCTGTTCTCTTCCCACTGCTAACTCGCTGAGGAATAATTACACAGCTAATAAAATAATACATAAATGGTGTTTTTCATATGTAACTCTCCAAGCATTGAACAAAGGTACATAGTATTTTTTTTCACTTTACAAATGCACTGAGAGGGTGACTAACATGCCCAAGGTCAGACAGTAAATCAGTGACCACTAGGAATAGAACTCAGATCTCCTAAGGTCACCCTAGCTACTGAACGCCCTTGTCTGTGTATGCTTTCCTATGTACCTTATGCAATCCCTAGTTACTTAAAATTTTCATTGGGTCAAATTCTGCGCAGATTTATAGCTGTGTTCAGTGGAATCATGGAGGGTTTAAGTCGGTGCAGAATTCGGCCCAATGGCATTTTTGCTTTTGTCTCTTTAAGGTGACAGAAATGATTGTTGCCAATGTATACTGAGAACAATACAATATACAATATACTGAGTATCTCATCAAACCAGCGGCTGGCTAGATGGGAGTTTTTGCTCCTATTTTAATTTAACTGATTGCCAACCTCCTTGGGTTAACTTAGGTAACTTATTTGTCAAAAACGCTCTACAAATGTTGGTGATTTACCCAAGAGCACAGCATCTGTGGAATGGCTAGACTAACATTTAGAAATACACTAGCTACCTCGGGTTAATTGGCAATCAACTCAAGTTAAAACAGGAACAAAAATCTCTACTCTAGACACATCCTGTGAAGTGTGAACCAGTGTTACAACTCCTCTTGCATCCATTACTATAACTATTAGCTGTACTGCAGCAATGCCTGGGAGACCAATCATGCTGAGCATTGTATAAACACAGAGGATATGTCTACACATCAAGTGGGAGGTGCCAATTTCAGCCCAAGCAGACATATTCACGCTAGCGTTGATTGAGCTAACGTGCCAAAAATAAGAATGTAAATGTGGCAGTGTGAGGGGTTAGCCACCTGAATACATGCCTAGCATCTCAGATGGGTACATACCTGGGGCAGCTAGACCCTCCGACAGCTCAAGCTCAGCAGCTACACTCTAGACTTTTGTGCTCCTAGTTAGATCAGAACTAGTGCAGGTCTGTCTCCTCAAGCTGGTAATTATCCCTCCAGCAAAAAGTGTAGCCAGAGAGAGAGAAAGTCCCTGCTCCAAAAGCCTGCCCTGGATCTATTTTAGGTCATTCTATTGCCACAATTACCATAATATCTGAGCACCTCACTCTCTTTAACGTATTTATCCTCACAATGCCTCTGTGAGGTAGAGCAGTGCCATGATCCCCATTCTACAGATAGGAACTGAGGCATGGAGAGGCAGAAACTGTGTCTATACTGCACAGTTAACCCAGGAAATTGGTCCCTGGGTCTGAGCATCCAGGAGGTTAACCTAATCCATCTGTGAGCAACCCCATAGCAAAGCCCTACCCACATTATTGGGTCATCACTGTTTCTGCACTTGCCAGTGTGTATCTGGGAGCATATCCCCTGGTTCTCCATGCTGAGACCCTCTAGCATTCTTTCCCCATCACTTGTGTCAATTGTGGGAGAACTTGTCTGTCTTTCTGTGGGAGGGGCACTAGAGGACTATCAGTACTAGCCGGCATTCTCACTGCAGAGGGGATGGGTTCCAGCCCAAGTTAAATCAGAGCCTATGCTCTAGCCTAAAGCCCCAATTAAAGGACCTCCAAACCCAGGTGAGAGGTTTTTATGTGTGGATGGTAGGAGAGGTAAAGACTGGTAAGGGTTAACTGTGCTGTGTGTATATACCCTAAGTGATTTGTCTGAGGTCACACCAGAAGTCTGTGGTAAAGCTTGGGACTCTACCCCTGCTTTCCCATGTCCTGGCTAAATAGAAAATAGACAATCTAAATAGACAAGGCAATGAAAGGGAACCAAAGAGGTGAAGTGCTTGTCCAAGGTCACAAAGCAGGTCCCTGACATAGCAAGGAAGGGAATACAGGTCTCCTGGCACCTGGTCCAGGGCCTTAGCATCTAGCTCACACTGCCTTGTATTACGCATAGCTTCCATTTAAAGAATTTGTCTTTAAACTAGTTTTGTCTCGCTCAACAACAACATGATCTCACTAACATTTTAAATCAAGCTTCACAAGTGGATATTTAGGGAAAGTCCAAACCAAACCAAACCCTTGGGTCTATGCAAGTGTTAGACAATGGAAGCTTTGTGAGACTTCTCCAAAGTTACCTGTACTACGGCAAGAGGGAAGTACTTCTGTTTATAACACACACTTGTGGTTTTATTAATCCCACGTTATGGGCGTGGCTTGCCAGATACCTTTGACTCCCGATTGTCCTCAGCTGCTACAGATCTGGTCCTATGATTCTGCCTATTTTAATCACTCTTTCACAAGGACAAATTCTTAATCAAAGGATGATTCACTGTTCATCAGCTAGGGAAAAATAGGAAAAGACTAACAGGGCCAAAGCAAAGGCCTTCCTGGGATTGTCCCATCTATGTATGGAAGCCAGGCTACCCAGGACCATGGAGTTTGCCCCTCTATTCTTCCAAAAATCCTCTGATGATGGAGGCTCCTGGCCCAAGTGCAGTTGATATGGCAGGCTTCCTATCTACCACATAGCAAGGCAAGGGTGAAGCAGAGAAGAAAGCCCTTCCTAGAACATCTAACACCAGCAACACCCCATACTCCCACCAGGTTCCAGGCACACTGGAGTAATCTCAGCAGAGCTGTGCAATATGGGAAGGATGACTGAGCTGAGCTCACCTCCACCAGCCAGCTCTACAACTCCCAGTATGGAGATGGTTTGTTACTTGTCTTCCAGGACAGTGGTTGACCTCTGCTTTGTGGGGCTCAGCCTGCCAAAGAGATAGTATCTGCTACAGACTTCACTGGGAGCAGGATCTGGCCCAGGACACACACTTTTGTAGCGGATTTCACAAATTGTTGGACAATCTATACTAGAGTTTAGAATAACAGGACAGATGCTGATTGTTACACAACAGCTCTTATAATTACTTAAAGTGCATTCACAAGGATTAACAATTATATAATGATTGCCCAAGCGTTACAAACAATAATCGTTAAACCTCAGCTATATTCCAAACAATAAATTAAATGACGGTTTGGTTCGTTACCAACTGTGGGTGAGCTGAAATGGCTCTGCACAGATGGGCAATTAGAAATGAGGTAGAGGGACCTGAATGCAAAATCTTGGGAGCATAAGTGCTACCAGCATTAGTGTCAGCCATTCCAAGGGGGGCATAGAATGGGAACTTGGGTCCAGAGCCTCAAAGGTAATTGGGCTCCTAACTTTACATTAATTTCAATGGCTGTTAGGTTCCGAGATACCTTTGAGGATGTGGGCCCAGGCTGCATTCTTTACCAGCTGATGGAATGAAGCTGGCATGTGGGGCAGAAAAGAGTGCATCATACACCCCAAAAAGCACTAACTATGTATTCCAGAGACAGAACTATCGCCATAAACTGAGACTGACACCACCTTACCCTTCAGCATGACTGGGGTTTGCAGAGCCAAGCTACTGTCAGAAATATACATCGAAATCTCACTGACTTTAGGAACTTGGGGGTGTGACTGAGGGGCAGAACTGGGTCCATTATGTGTATTTAGAAGCCTTCATCTAAAGTGTCACACTCAGTTCCATGCCAGAAAGTCTCACCTGGGTTTTCTTTGACTGTCTTGTTCTTAAAAGAAGCATTCTGATATCGACAACACTGATAATCTGCTGTAGTCAGCTGTTTTCATTGTTCTCCCTTTAATTTTTTGTGGCATTGGTCCCCCTTGGGTAACTATCATAGCAGGAGCATTACCAGATTGTACTTTAGAAAAAGCAAGTGAAAAGTAATTCTTTAACATCTACAAATGGTGACTCCTGTTCACATTCCTGGCACTATACAGTGACTTTCAGGAATGCTCAGAGCATATTCTGTCTGCCACCTTGTAAAAGAAGTATATCTTAGAGTCTTCAGTGTGCCTGAAAGTGAAATAAAAATAATACTCACTGCTCCAACAAAGTGACTTGTTTTTGAGGCACTTTTTACTTTCATCCTGTGTTTAGACTGTAAGCTTTCTGGGCCAGGGACTGTCTTTTCATTACATGTACCTACAATGCCTACCATATCAAGGCCACCTTATCCCCTAGGCTTGAGAGCCTGAGCTCCAGCCAGTGCAACAACCTCCATGCTGATATTTTTAGCTTGTGAGCCCAAGCTCCGTTAGCATGCGGCTGTCTACCCAGGCAGGAAGACTCACTCCCAGCTGCAGTACAGATGTATCCTTGAGGGCCAGGTTTGTAAAGGGATTTAGGTGCCTAAAGATGCAGATTGGGGGGATTTACAGTACCTAAAGTACCTAAGCAGGTTAGGGACCTAAGTCCGGTTTTGTCTTTGTCAGTATGTCTACACTGCAGAGAAAACCCTGTGGCTGGGTCATGCCAGCTGACTCGGGCTCCCAGGGCTCAGGGGCTGTTTCATTGAAGAGTTGAATCCTGGCTCCTGCTGCCTGATCTCTGGGACCTTCCCACCTGCCAAGGTCCTAGAACCTGGGCTCCTGCCCAAGCCTGGATGTCTACACTGCAGTTAAACAGCCCCTTAGCCTGAGCCAGCTAGCACGGGCCAGCCACAGGTGTCTAGCTGCTGTGCAGACATAACCAGTGAGGACTGTAGTGTTGGGTACAACATAGTGGATGAAGAGAAAAGAAGAAAGGCTGTCCAATGTCCTTATGTCTCGGGTAGACAAACGCCATGATGAGGACAGGGTTGTGTTGCTGTTTTCAGTGTCAGACTGAAGTGAAAAATACAGGAGCAGGTATAAATACATGAAAGGATGGGGGAATGCTTTACCAAGTGTGAGGTCAGTCTAACGAGATAAATCAATTAACAGCAGGATAGCAAGGGAGGAAACATAACTTTTGAAGTGGTAAGAGAGTGGCCTATTACAGACAGTTGACAAGAAGGTGTGAGTAACAGTAGGGAGAAATTAGTAATGAGGGAATTAAGTTTAGGTTTTGTAATGACCCAACCACTCCCAGTCTTTATTCAGGCCTAATCTGTTGGTATCAAGTTTGCAAATTAATTCCAGTTCTGCAGCTTCATGTTGGAGTCTGTTTTTGAAGTTTTTGTTGTTGCAGAATTGCCACTTTTAAGTCTATAACTGAGTGTCCAGGGAGGTTGAAGTGTTCTCCTACTGTTTTTGAATGTTATGATTCCTGATGTTAGATTTGTGTCCATTTATGCTTTTGCATAGAGACTGTCCGATTCGGCCAATGTACATGGCAGAGGGGCATTGCTGGTACATGATGGCATATATCATATTGTTAGATGTGCAAGTGAATGAGCCCCGGATGGTGTGGTTGATGTGGTTAGGTCCTATGATGGTGTCCCTTGAATAGATGCATGGACAGAGTTGGCATTGGGGTTTATAGCAGGGTTGGGTTCCTGGGTTGGGGCTTTTGTTGTGTGGTGTGTAGTGCTGGTGAGTATTTGCTTCAGGTTGGGGGGGTTGTCTGTAGGCAAGGACTGGCCTGTCTCCCAAGATCTGTGAGAGTGAGGGACCGTCCTTCAGGATAGGTTGTAGATCCTTGATGATGCGCTGGAGAGGTTTTAGTTGGGGGCTCTAGGTGTTGCGCTGCAGCACTGTGAGTGGCTAAAAAGTCCACTTCTTAAGTGACTGTCCTTGCCACAGACAGTGCAGGCACAAGGTTCAGGGCTGGAGGATGAAGTTGGCCTGCTGGGCTTTCCTCTTCACTCGCTACAGTTCTAGGTACATAACTATTAACAATGAATATCAAACTAATCAGAAATGTGCCTAAACCAACCCCCTGGATCTGAACCTCCCAAAGTTCTGCCAATGTTCAGATCCCAAGTCCGGACTCTGCAGGCTGGGTCTATCTGTAAAACTTAATATGGTCAATGAGCAAGCTAGCCAAATGTTGGTTTGCAAAGTGAGTCTGTATGTTCAGTTGTCAGTTAAAAAATATGAACCAGGAACACGTGTGAGAGTTTACATGACAAACCCGAACATGATACAATTCTAGGCAGGCCCAATTCTGCTGCTTGTGTTAGCAGTAAGTAGCTATAACTTCTAGGAGTCTTACAAAAGTACCTGATTCTCACCTGCCCTGTAACCTGGGTAATCATTTATACCTGACAAATCAGGTGTAAAACATTAGCTGGTCAGAATTCTCCACTGAGTTACACTGGCCGCATCACTCATACATCCCCATTGCACAGGTATAAATGACAACACAAGGCGAAACGCACTGGAGAATTGGGCCAGTTTACTTTAGTGGGACTATGCAAAGTGAGCAATGGCTTCAGAGTCAGGCCCAGCGTGAGGTATTATCCAATTCCCATGAAATTCAATAGAAAGACTCCCTTAGGTTTCATAAGCATGAGCCACTCTTGCTTTTAGGAGGAACAATGTAAATATCCAGAGGCCGTGGAAATTAAAGGCTTTGTTGAAACAGTTTGCTTAATGAGATAATGTGTATGCTCCCAGCCGCCACTCTGAGAGTCTAATGGCTGAAAAAGGGGGTTGTCCGTGTCAGTCTAGCTCATGGAAGTCAAATGAGCTCCAGTGATTTACACTAGCTGAGGATCTGGCTCAGATATTTTTCTTTCAATGTGCATTAGAGGTGGGAAACATTTAAGAAGCATTGAAGTTTGCTCCAGCTGTTTATCTTCTTATGGAAAAGTGCTTAACCAGCCTAGAGAATATAGAAGAGATAAAATCCTCTAGGTTTTTAGAGTCATTTCTACAGAAGGCTATTTTATTTCTATTGAGCATCTGACAGATTCAGCCCTATTAAAATCTATTGGACTTTTTCATAATGGGCATTATGTTGGAAAGAAAATGTAACATCTAGCCCTGTTATCATGTCCTTTGTTACTGTTACTTGAGAGGTTCCCCCTCTGGCTTTGGCGACCGATATCTTGTTTATTCTTTTTTCCACCTACTCTGTCACTTTCTCTGACACAGTTTAGCAGCCTGAGGTTATTGAATTATGTGAGTGAAGCTCCTGTTGTTATCATGGCTGTTTCTGTTTAGACTAATGATAGATGGACAGCTATGTAAAAAAAAAAAAATTGATCTCTTGTGTAAGGCAATCATAGCAATTCTACTGTTGCTCTTACGTTATCCATGATTATTTACAGAAAGACAAAGAATACTTATTTCCTCCTTAGACAGTTTGGAATTTGGCACCCTCTGAATGCGAATCAGTGGTGCATACCAAAAATAATCCTGCGGGCCAATGTGCTTAACCTTCTTTCAGGAGTTTGCATTACTGTTTTTTCAATCAAACCGAAAACTTTGACTGACAAGAGCGAAACTGAAATAACATGGAGGGTGTGTGTATGCGTGCATGGGAATTAATTTCATGCCAGTTGCTGATGTGGCTGATGTAGCAGAACTATTTTTAGGTATAATCCTTCAAACAGAACATGTCTTCTCCCTTCTAAATAATACAAAGCTGGCAGCTAGTCAAAGGATAATTATTTTCCATCGTATCACCTAACAGAGACCAACAAACAAAATACCCATTATTTGAGCTATACAGCACTAACCATGGTTTAGCAGTTAATATTTTCCTTGAATGGTTTTAACGGGACTAATTGCTCCAGCTTCATTAGTAAATGCCAATTACTGCTGGTGACAACGGACCTTTCTGGAGCCATTGCTT
This sequence comes from Chelonoidis abingdonii, assembly GCF_003597395.2. Lineage (NCBI taxonomy): Eukaryota > Metazoa > Chordata > Testudines > Testudinidae > Chelonoidis > Chelonoidis abingdonii. The sequence goes on from NC_133783.1 coordinate 54,550,232, forward strand.
AGTAGCTCTCATAAAAGATTAGATTATAAAGGCCAAATTCTGACTCCAGTAGCATATCACGAGCATAGAGAGGGATAGAATTTGGCCTGAAGAATGTCTATGCTGTTAGTTCATGACTGCACTGTTTCCATCACTGATATATTACAGAGGAAGAAGTAAGTACATTCCACCACATGGGAAATAATAAATTAGGAAAGTTTGTAGAGCAACGGAGGTTTGCGCAATAACAGCTTAAAAGTTATTAATAAAATTTCAACTTCAGATAAGGCTTGGAAAAAAAAGATAAGGAAATTGTCTTCTATATTTGAATACACTTGCATGCCAAACGAAAGAGATGGCGTTTGCAGCAGAAATAGTGCATGCTATCAGAAACAAACTACTTATCGTGTTGAATTCTTTGCACGCTGTGGGCGATGCAAAGATCTAATTCTAAGCATTTTAGGCCACACTTACCATATCAGATTTAGTTAGTTGCAATTACTGCTCACTAATGGTTTGTACAGGTACCAGATCTATATGTAATTCATGGATGAAAGTGCAGTACTAGTGCACACTTTGGGCCAGATTTTCAAAGATATTTAGGTGCCCAAAGATGTAGATAGGTACCTAGTGGAATTTTCAAAAGTGGCTAGGCACCTAACTCCCACTGGCACCTATGAACGTTTGGAAATTCCAGTAGATGCCTACCTTTAGGCACTTGACTACTTTTAAAAAATCCAACTCCTCTCCTAACTTGTCTGCAATGCTGGATTCCCAAGAAATGCAGGATCTGGTTTCCTTATGCTTTTTACATGCAAAAAGCAACTACCCTCAGGCCCAAATTTTCAAACCCATATGTCTGAAATTAGGCTTCTAGACTTACATTTACATACCTATAGAGAAGTAGCTCAATTTTCAAAAGTACTGAGCTTCAAAGGAAGTCAGTGGGGACTACAGGCACTCAGCATTTTTGACAAACAGGCCATTTCTATTTTAGTGCCTGAAGTTTAGAAGCCTCTTTAGGCATCCTGGCCTGACAATTTGAGCCATAACGGATGCAGTCCATATTCTTACAGTAGATTTTCTGTTTTATCTGCTTCTCCCTTCCCTTCAGGTCTCTATTCCTCTGTTACTTAACTTTTCACTGCAAGTGTGTGTGTGGCTGCGAGTCGAATATTTGTACGCTCTTTGCGTTTGACTCATTGCCTCCAGAGTATCTCAGCTGTGCTGTAACTCTGCTCAGAGCATATTCCTTCTTTAATCCTAAGAACTGGCTGTACTAAGACAGCAATCCAGAGTCTTCCTGTCTTCACACACATGCACACCATATGTCTTGCTCGATCTGTAAGGTTAGTGGGCCACTGCCTTTTTTATACTGGACTAGGTGAGTCAGGTATCAGCCATTCAGGTTGTGGGATGGATTATCTTTATTGACTGTTTAAACCTTCAGCCAATTAGAGACCTTCCTGTTTTTAAAACTGCAGTATCTACCTATTGCCTACCTCTCAGGTCATTTCTGAGTGTCCAAAACACAATGACCAAATCCTGATCACTTTACTCACACAAGTGGTCCCACTGAAGTCAATGGGCAACATTCATCCTACATGTAACTCCAGTGACTTTGAGGTTATTACATTAATCAAGGATGAGTGTGGCCCAATGTATTTTCCCAAGGAGAGCGAGCAGAGGAAGGTTTGCCCCTAAACCTGATCCAAGGCCCTCAGTTCAGCAAAGCACTTCATTATGAGCTTAACTTTCAGTGCATGAGCAGATGCATTGACTTCAGTGAGATTACTCAGATGCTTAAAGTTAAGCATGTGCTAAACTGCTTTTGCTGGATCAGGGTCAAAGTCCATTGGACTCAATCTTTTCTGCAATGGTGGAGTAGCAAATAGTCATGTATAAAATCATCACATCCTATGTTAGTCAGCTGGAGTCAAATTTTGTCCTCAGTTACACCTTTGCAATTCTACTGACTTTTCTGGAATAGCAGGGGTACAAATGAAGGCAGAATTGAATTCTTCGATTTAAATACACATTATTAGACCATGATGATAGAATGTATGTTTCATCCGGCAGCTAACCTGGCTTCACTTTGGCATTTAGGTAGCTCATTTCACTTGTTATGGGGGAATTATTAACCGTAGTTCAAGTCTTAACCCTAATGAAATCAATGGCAAAACTACCTTCTAAAGGCCCTTTAATTTGGCCTTGCATAAAAAATCATGATCTTCTTGTAATATTAAAAGAACTTGATATAAAAGATAGTTCCTGAAATTTTAAACATTAGGGCTTGACTTGTGTCCTGAAGAAATGACTTTCAAAAATGTTCTCCCACGTTGCTGATTGCTAACTTCACTACACTTCAGTGTTCTAGCACTAAAAGCAACTTCACTTTAATTCTGCACATCACATTAGAGAGGTGTTTTACAATATCGAGCAGTGCTGTCTTTTTGCTGCTCTATCTGCCATGGCAATTTCTAGTAGTTAAGTATTTATTAAGCTCCCTGAATGAAATGCACCATTATGAAACATAAAAAAATGTTGGGCTATGACAGAGTTCTATGTTCAAGACACACATTAAAGATCTGAATCTGCTACCTTTCCTCTCTCAGCACAACTGTGCTCAACGCAGAGTTCTGCTGAAGTTCACAGCGATACCGGGTTGACTACGACAGGACTCAATGTGAGTAAGGGTAGGAATCTGGCTCTAAATGAATCCACTACCAAGAGTAACATACCATCACAAAATAAGGGCCACATATGCTTTCTTTTATTCATAATATATAATTGTTTAAGCTACAGAAAGTAATTTTTTTTAAACCAGTCACCTAACTTGGGTGATATAGGGCCTGATCCAAAGCCCATTGAAGTCAACAGAAAAGATCCCCACTAACTTCAACAGTCTTTAGATCTGATTCATTGAGTTGAAACCACTCAGCGGACCTGATCCTGCAACCATTAAAGACAAGAGCAACACTCCCATTGATTCCAGCGTGTGCAGGGTCAAACTCATAGTGAATTTTGCTTGAAAGTGTTTTTACAGTGCAGTAGAACAAAAGTCTGGAATTGTTTCAGATCATGATAGCCTGCAAATTATATCTCCAGTTAGATACCCTGAACTCTGTGGAGACCTCCCTAGACTTAAGTGGGAATAAGTTCTGGTCCACACAGAACAGGGACTTGACCCTGCTCTCCCTGAAGCCAATGGCAAAAGTCCTTGAGAGTTCAGGCCCCATTCGTGTGAAGTCAAATTATTCTAAGAATATCATGGACTTCATGATGGAGTACAATGCATAAGCTTTCTATTAGACAGACAATTTTCAGCTTTCAAACCAAATCGAATGAAATAGTTTTGTACTTTTGAATAGTAGGTATCCTGATTCCCAGTCCAGTACACTTAACAATAAAGATTAGGACAGCTAAGTTGGCATCATTAAAGAAAACTAACGTTTTCAAAATTAGGCTAGAAACACTAATGTTTTGGCCATTAGTTTAAGGGAAGTAGGCAGCTCTCACTGTAACAGGAACACAACTTTATTTGGTCTAGGAAGGGTTGTTGTTTTTTTACAATATTGTGTCAGGAAAAGCCATTAGACAGGACTGTATCGTTAACCTGACCAATATTTCCAAGCAAAACAAACTTTGTTCTTTCACGCTAGCTGGGTATGGTTTCTGAACCTATAGAGAAACACTGAACATAACTTGCTTGTGATGCAATGACATTTATTGCACATTGACCGATTACTTACACAGTAGTAAATTGCACCAGAGTATAAATACGTTATAACACACACACACACACGAGGAAAATGGAAATGACACACAAGTGCTAAAATAACAGCAGATTCCCATGGGCACTTGGACATAAAAAATAAAAATAAAAAGACCCTTAAGATACTTTAATTTATAATATTGATACATTTACAGTACCTTGATAAAATAATATTAAAAAAGTAACTCTCAGTAAAATTGTAACAAAGCAGACAAGAACAGAAATAGATCTGGGGTTTAATGTTATTTAACCCCCATTTTATTTGTAATTCGACTTTTTGTGCAAGTAACATCTTCAATTCACTTTACAATTCTTGACACTGTGCAAAAATTGGCTATGTTGCCATTTAAAAAATGTGCAGTAATTTTTTTGATACAAGGAATTCATTTTTACTGTTCATCTGTAATTACAATGAACAAACTGCAGAAGGCTGAATGACGGGTGGGTTTTTTTTAGAAAATACAATAGTGATACATAAATAAGCTGTTTAATATAAACACGTCTTTTTTATTTCCCCTGTACAATATGCACAGTTTGAGGTAGAAGTTTCTCAGCCTGATTGCTATTGTCTGGCAAGGGAAGATAAGCACAAAAAGTCACCAGTTTGCTGGTGCTGAAGAAAAAAGCAGATGAGGTTTGTTCAAAATGCAAGTATATCAATGTTCAACGTTTTTTTATTTTTGTCTACTTTAAATAACAGGGGAGCCCAGCTACCAAGAGCTTAAAATAAAACTCACCAGAACACAAATACGCTTTCAAAAGTGACTTTTAGCCTGATTTGCAAAAATGCTGATCACCTGCAGTGCCCACAGACTTCAATGAGATTTTTTGGCAGTTGGCACTTATTAAAATCAGGATCTTTTCCTCTGTGTGGGGCTACTGCTGCAGCTCCCAGAAGTAAGGACAGGGTAGCCGACAGTCCTAAACTTTGAAGCAAGGTTAACAGCTTGACCCTGCCTACACCGACGGCAACGGCAAAATCCCAATACTTCAATGTTTCAGGATCAGGCCCCTCTGCATCTGTAGCTCTCAGAAAAACTTAACCTATTTTCTTATTTCCTTTTCCCTAACTGCCAACATCGAACTCCCCACAGAAAGATAATAATAATCTAAATAGGTTTGAGACAGTTAGTTAAATTTCCTTTGTTCAGTGGTCAATGGCCTCCCGTTTGCTTTAGCTTCAGATGAGGTATGCTGCATACAAGTTCACCTGCTTTTAATTTTAAGTAAACACAGATTCTCTCCATAGCGAGAGATCAGTTTGGTCTGGTGTTTATTAACCCGACTCCTGATGGGTTTTTTCCCTTTTTCACTCCTGCTCATTTCCCTTCCTGTCTTTCTTTATGCTCAGTGTCCAGCGCACACACTCCTCTGCCCCCAAAACCCAACACACCCCCTATCCTTATACCTTAGATTCCGAATAGGAAATTTTACTATTCCTCTCTTCCAAGCTGGAATCACTGCCTCCCTGTGTGCCCCCATTGCAATCAGACCATGTCCCTCCTAGGCTGCGCTCGGGGGTGCCCAAAGTATTGATGAAGCTCCCTGGGTACCGGGAGAGCTCCCCAGCACTGGCGTGCAGCCTCCTGTCAGCTTTCCTGGGGCAGCAGAGCAGCCTCTTGAAGGCCTTGCGGAAGTCAGGGCTGCGGCAATAAATGATGGGGTTGAAAGCCGAGTTGGCATAGCCCAGCCAGTTGAAGAACACGAAGAGCTGGTCTGGCACCAGGTCCCTGTTGAAGACCTTGACCACGTTGACCAGGAAGAAGGGAAGCCAACAGAGCGTGAAGACACCCATGATGATGCCCAACGTCTTGAGGGCTTTTTGCTCCTTCAAGGCCAGGATCCTGGAGGTCCTTCTCCTGCTGGTTTTGCCATTGCCCAGGATGGGCTGATGGTGGGATTGGGCTGGGGCAGGAGGCTGGGGGTGGCTGCAGTAAAACCTGCCCTCGCACCTGTCTATCTTCCTCATCTGTTTCTTGGCCTCCCGGTAGACTCTGATGTACACGAAGATCATGATGAGCAGGGGGATGTAGAAGGAGATAATGGAGGAGGCGATGGCATAGGCCCTGTTGGTGACAAAGTCGCAGCAGTCGGGGTTCTGGTAGCAATCCAGAGCCTGGGGATCTCCATCCCGCCACCAATGCATCATGATGGGCAGGAAGGAGACCAGGGCAGAGATGGCCCAGACAGTGCAGATGATGCCCTTGGCCCGGCCCTTGGTCATGAGGCTCTGGTAGCGGAAAGGCGAGGTGATGGCCAGGTAGCGGTCGATGGCAATGACGCACAGGGTCTCGATGCTGGCCGTCACGCACAGCACATCCAGCGAAGTCCAGCACTCGCACAGGAAGGAGCCCCAGAGCCAGCGGCCCCGCACCACCAATGTGGCCCCAAAGGGCACCACCAGCGAGCCCATCACCAGGTCAGCGCAGGCCAGCGAGGTGATGAAGAGGTTGGTGAGGGTCTGCAGACGCTGCGTGCGCCCGATGGCCGCGATCACCAGCGCGTTGCCCACCACGATCAGCAGCACCATCAGGGTCATCAGCATGCCCACCGCCCACTGGTGGGAGGGCAGCTCCAGGGGCAGCTGCCTGCTGCCCGGCGGGTAGGGCAGGGTGGAGGCGCTGCAGGGGGGAAAGGGAGGCGGGGAGCTGGATCGGTTGGGGGGGTTGCAGTCTGAGGCGAGCCAGCCATCTCCCATGGCTGGGGCGGCTCAGGGCAGCCGGCTGCGGCGCCGGGCTGGAGGCATGAAGGCGAAGCGGGGCCCAGGCCTGGAGTGGGAATCAGCCTTCACACTGAGCCAGTGCTGTCCAAGGCCGGGACCCGGCTGGGGCAGTGCCTCCTTTAGCGCGGGGAGTCTAGCTCTGGTGAAGGATGCTGGATTGCTGGCCTGGGAGCTGATGCTTCCTGTGCAGAGTATGTCACACAGCAGCAGCAGCAGTGCTGGTCTCCTCTCCTGTGTGCCACAAACTGGCCCTGCAGAGGCAGCCTAGCAGAAGAGAATTCAGCCTCCCTGGCCACTTTGCTGAGACTGACCCCAAGTTGTGCAGTGGCAGGGGTGCATGTGGGGGTGTGCAGAGAGCAGCCTGCTGGGCAGCAGACCAACATCCACCAGCTCTCTTCACACAAGGCCCCAGAAAGCCACTGCCTGGGCTGAGCTACTGCTCATGACTGATCAGGGATGGAGCCAACTAGGGTGACCAGATGTCCCAATTTTATAGGGATAGTCCTGATTTTGGGGTCTTTTTCTTATATAGGCTCCTATTACCCCCCACCCCCGTCCTGATTTTTCACATGTGCTGTCTGGTCACCCTACCAAGGCTGACCAGACAGCACATGTGGTGTGGATACCATCTGTAGCTAGTGCCCCAGCCGGCACCCGCAATCCCAGCGAGCTAATTATGATGCAATAATATGTTAATGAGAGAAGGAAAGGCTCCTGTCAAGCTTGCAGAGTAACTGATGTCTTAATAAAGGATCATATGTAGTTGCAGGGCTGCCATTCCCGCACTTTAGAATTGAACCACTGAAAGTAGCCTAATTCGAGAGCATAATTCAGGAGCACCTTTGTATGGTTTTATTTATCCACTATTAGTTTACATGAAGCCAGGCTAGAAAAAAAGTGCTGTCTGTGTTTAGCTATGATATACAGCTGGTTAGAGCCTCATGATTAGGGGGCTGGGGCATGTGACTTTGAGGAGAGGCTGAGGGAACTGGGGTTATTTAGTCTGCAGAAGTGCAGAGTGAGGGGGGATTTGATAGCAGCCTTCAGCTCCCTAAAGGGGGTTTCCAAAGACGATGGAGCTCGGTTGTTCTCAGTGGTAGCAGCAGGGCCGGTGCTACCATTTAGGTGGATTAGGCGGTTGCTGAGGGCGCCAAGATTTGGGGGGCGCCAAAAAGAGGCATCCTCCAATTTTTTTTTAAGTGTTTGAGTGGCCGCTGCTCTGGGAGGGAGAGGGAGTCTGAGCTGCCACCGGCAACCCAGCAGTTCCCCTGGGTCAGCGCGCTGCCAGCCCAGCGGTTCCCCTGGGTCAGCACGCTGCCAGCCCAGCGGTTCCCCTGGGTCAGCGCACCGCAGCCGGCAGCCCAGGAGTTCCCCCGGATCAGTGCGCTGCAGCCGGCAGCCCAGGGGTTCCACTGCGCAGTCGCTGCTTCGCTTCTGCCGCCACGCAGGCTTGCGGCGCCAATCAGCTGTTTGGCGCCGCAAGCCTGGGAGGAGAATTAGAGCAGGACAGTGTGCTCAGAGAGGAGGCGGAGCAGAGGTGAGCTAGGGTGGGGAGGTACCGCAGGGCTCCCCAGGCCTGGGGGTGGGGAGCTGCCGCGGGGAGGGGGCACCTCAGGGCAGAGGGGAGCTGTTGCAGGACTGCGGGGGCGCAAGGTGGAAGTTTCGCCTAGGGCGCAAAACTTCCTTGCACCGGCCCTGGGTGGCAGATGACAGAACAAGGAGTAATGGTCTCAAGTTGCAGTGGGGGAGGTTTAGGCTGCATATTAGGAAACACTATTTCACTAGGAGGGTGGTGAAGCACTAGAATGGGTTACCTAGGGAGGTGGTAGAATCTCCACCCTTAGAGATTTTTAAGGGCCAATTTGACAAAGCCCTGGCTGGGATTATTTAGTTGGGGTTGGTCCTGCTTTGAGCAGGGGGTTGGACTAGATGACCTCCTGAGGTCCCTTCCAACCCTAATCTTCTATGATTCTAGGAATAAATGTATTAAAACAAAATATTCACTTTGGATGTTGGACCCGATCCAAACTCCGTTGAAGTCAATGAGAGCCTTTCCATTGTCTTCTTTGGGCTGTGGATCAGGTCCATTATCATGTACCACCCAAGCTCTGAGTTGAGTGGTCTCTAATTCCCCAGGAATGGCTGATAACATCAGCAACACCTATAGCTGCAGCAGGAATGCAATTCCTTCCACTGTTTTTGCTTTGAAGTGATGGCACCACCCCTTGTGGAGGAAACACAGACCTCGTGTCTCACTGCTCCTGACATGGGCTGGCTGCACTTTGCACATTTTAGTATTAAATATCTGTTCAGTGCTCTGGAAATTTAGCTCACTGTGAGTGTCAAGTATTTTTATAATTAAATAATAATAAAATCCTTTGCTAAAAACAGAGATCCTTTTGTCTCCCCCAAATATTGTATTTTGATTTTAGTTTTAAGTGACAAATACGGTAGAAGCAAAGTACAAAATAAGGAATAGGGAGCAATCCGTCCAGCCATGGCAGATGTATCAAAGACCTTTCAAACCTGTGCAACCTGTACTGCTCTGCAACGTAGTGTGACTAAGAGATGGCACAAGCAGACTCAGCACCACTGCTTCACAACAGCCCTCAGCACAACAACAGGGAGGGCAGGATGGTGTGGGGTGGAGGGTCTGAATACAAAGGTTTGCTTACCTGGTTGCTGTAGCCCACAGTTACTGTGTAAGTAATCTGGTGTGTGGTAGGAGATGGTTCTGTCCTTTCCAAGCCTTGCATAGCTCTCCGTCACAAGTCTAGTTTATTCTGGCTTTGTGAAGGGCTCCCAGATTCAACCACTGTATCATTCCTAAACCTGGGTGTTGGAAGGCTTGGGTTCTATTTCTAGGGCCCTGCATGGATACAACATTTGTATCCTCGTCTGATCCGCAAACATGGTCCGTGGATATCCACATCCGTGGATATAAAACAGATATCTACAGATTTGCAGGGCTCTGTTTCAGGCTTTGCTCTGGTACTTCGGGCAAATCTCTCTGTGCCTGTTACCTCAGCCATAACGTGGAGCTAATAGTCCCAAGGAGACGCACAGATGAAATAAGACACAACTTCACACTATTCTTCTTCATTAATAATCACGAAAACACTTTACATGTGTGATAGTGTATTATCCCAGTGAGAGAATATCTGGATAACAGATTATATCCAAACTCCAGTCTTATCCACAGCTACATCCCCTGAAACTGCAACCACTATCACAAATAAAGACTCGTTGGGCCTGCTTCTCATTTACATGTACACCCCCGTACACTGCTTTGATCATAGAAAATAGCCTGAAAAGGTGAGTAAATATTATTTACTTCCCCTTGCAATCTCCTTGACACTGCCAGCACAGTGGAAATGAGAATCGGGCCTATTTGTTTTTTTAATCACCAGTGTGTATTACATTATTGCCTGGGACTTTTACACTTTACTCCACCCAGCACGAGAGCAATTGGAGTCTTTATTTCCCCCTATTTTTATTTATTCAGCTCAGGCTGTGTCATTGTTCGAGCTCAGCCATTAAAAATCCCCTCCAGGCTCAGACGTGATTGCAAGCTGGGGGTGAATTATTTATTCGTTTATTTACACACTATTTAACCCTGACTAAACAGCCAGGCCAGCTCAGACCTGCTCACTACTCCCCAGTGCTCCTGTGAACTTTGGCTCACTGCTCAGCCAGCCCAGCTCTGGGCCTTGAAGGGTGGAGGGAGTGCCTTACACCAAACATAGAGCAGATAGCGTCAGAAAGGACCGTGGCTAACCGCCCAGGACAAGGTTCTGCTCATCTGTGTCAGGAGACAAGGACTTTCAATAACTGCCCATCCATTCCCTCCCTGCCTCTTCCCTCTCCTCCACCCATCACCCCCATAATTACAGGAATAGATGGTGGCTGCCTGTCCTCCTCCTCAGTCCCTCTAGCAGGAAGAGCCCATTACAGTGGGAGATAAGAGTGAAGTTCTACTGTAAACATGACCTGCAAAAGGTTTTATTGTTAACTGGTGAGTTAACCCTAGCAAGTTATGTGCTGACTGCCACAAACAGTGAGAGGCAGAGCAGGATTCCACATATCAGTTAGTCTAAAGATATCTGTTTAGGTTCCCTGAAACCAGGCTGGCTGGATCCCCTTTCAAAACTATCCCACAGTCTAGAAGCATTTCTAAGGAGGTCATTGTTGTACTGTCTGAGCACCTCACAAACACGAATGAATTTAGCCTCAGGCTTGGATTGTCCCCATTTTACAGGTGGGGAAAGCATGATGCAGAGGGGTTAAAGCCAAATATTTCAAAGTTTTTAGTGATTTTGGCCCAGTCTGTGACACCTGGGATGTGACTTCCAAAGGGGCTGGACATCTGCAGCTCCCATTTACTTCATGGGAGTTGTGGGTGCACAGCCGTTTAGAAAAGCAGGCCCTAGATGCCTCAAACACCCACCAGTTGAGATATCCCAAAGTAGTGGGCAGGATAGAAAATTTGAGCCCTAATGAGCGGCCAAGATCACACAGGTAGGGATACAGCCTAGGTCTCCTGGCTATCACTCCTGTGCTTTAGGTACACAAGACACTCATCCACCCATCTGTCATTCATATCCATTATCCTGATGGTACCTTTATATCGTTAATAAATGACATTACCTGACTAGTCAAATACTAATTATTGTTATAATCCTTTGCCATTCTATGTGTCTTGATTCTTTGCAAAGGTAGGTAAGTTCACGGCCCAGAGAGATCAAGTGACTTGCCAAAGGTCACACAAGAAGTCAGAAGGTCCATAGTCCCTCGGGTTTTCCTGGTATCGTTGTTGTGCCAGCAGGCATAATTCTGGAATGTCACACGAGGGCTGGAGCCAGCATAGCTTTGGGGTTGTCTCAAAAGGAAAAACCAAAGGTAAATTTAGAATTTATGTGCTGGCCATTCCTCTGCCCCTTGCTTTTTAGAGCATTTTGCTGATAACTGGAGGGTTAACTCGTTTTCAGAACAATACCTTTGCAGATCACCTTTAACTCTAAATTTCCTAGCTTTTGTGAGTTTCAGATGAGATGCTTAGCATGATTTTAATATAGCTCTTTGTGTGCAAATTATTTAAGGATGTCAGGTCAAGAGGAGTGAGTTCAAAACTCTCAGATGGATTGTTTCTGCCTGCACTTCAGGTCACAGTTTTTAATGAATAACTAATCTATTTTTTTCCTGGAAGGATTTTATTTTAAATAAATTAGGCTGGGTCAGTTCTAGCAACACACCCATTGCACAATGGATAACAAATGGACCCCAAGGGAATATAAAATGGTATTTCAGTTGAGGGACTCTGTTCACACAAACTTTATGAGGGAAAGTTGAATGTCCCAGGAACTGCAGGATGAAATTTCTGTCCAGACAAACTAAACATATATCTATCATTCACTCTTCTTTCTTGCTACATAAATCCCTTCTAAATGTATCGTACTTCTGATGAACCATTTCACACAGGTTGCCTAAACATTTCCAGCAAAATCAGAAATATCCCAAAAGGCCTTTGATACAAAGTAATCAGACTTCACCCTACCAAGACTGTCGCAATGAAAAACTGCCACTTGCTTGACTGTATCAATATCCAGTCACATTAGACCAGTGGTACCCAAACTTTAGCAATTTGTGAACCCCTTAAATTATAAAAGCAGTGATCTTGGAAATCTGTTTTTATGACATGTTCATTGCACACTTTGAATAAGCCTGTTATAAGACACGGCTCCTATGTTTCATCAAGGAGTATCAGGTGTGAAACAGCATGAAGGTATTTAAGAAACCAACTCAAAGAGATCCTCCTACAAAAGCATTCAGGTCTTGAGCAGTCCAGGCAAACAACGCACGTTACAACAAAGCTTAAACTTATTCTTCATAATAATTTTAAAATCAATACTAGCTGCCTATTTAATTTAAAAAACAGCAAAAAATATCTACCTCCCTTTCCATTTCTTATAAGGAGTCTTAAAGTTTAAATCTCCTCAGTGTGATAGATATGCTTGATTTGATCTGCTTAGCTCTTGGAAATCCAGGGGCTCCAGGCTGCTGGCCTCGTGCTGCCCAGGGTCCCTAGGGACAGCTCTGTCCGCCATTAGGAATTTTTTCCCCCCGAGAACTTCCTGCAACATTTTGCGAACCCCTAGGGGTTCACAAACCCCAGTTTGGGAACCACTGTATTAGACATTTGTTACTAGAGAAATAGAGAATGTTGCCACAAGATCCACATCTATTGTTTTTTAAAATAAACAGCTCTGCTTTTCTTGACGATTATTTTCCATAAATGCCTCAGCTTCATTTTGGCATTTCTCTAGCAGCAGGAGACTGTTATCCTGTGACAACATGCAATTCCATTGACATTATCTCTTGATTATACATGACAACGTGCCAGATACTGCATATGTTTGTTCTGTGTCAAACAATGAAATGAAAATATAAAACAAATGTGTTAACTAACAGAAGGGGCTGGTTGCATACATTCAGGAGACGACACCATAAAAACAGAGATAAACTGCCACGTATTGTATGTGATTTCAATAGAGTTATCACTTTGAGTTTGAGTGGATGGGCCCAGTCCTGTGAGATACTGAGCACTTGTCAACTCCTATTGACTTCAGAGCTGAGAGTGCTTAGTACCTGTGGGATTAGGTCCTAAAAAAGCAAAATTAACTTGCAGATGTCCACATGTGCACCTGTCCCCACACACACACACAGTAAAAAAAACCAATGACCCTGCTTCAATATTCTCTAACAATGCAGCTGTTTTCTTACTAAAAGCAACAAAGAGTTCTGTGGCACTTATAGACTAACAGACATATTGGAGCATAAGCTTTCGTGGGTGAATACCCACTTGCATCTGACTAAGTAGGTATTCACCCCTGAAAGCTTGTGCTCCAATACGTCTGTTAGTCGATAAAGTGCCACAGGATTCTTTGTTGCTTTTTACAGATCCAGACGAACACGGCTACCCCTCTGATATTTACTAAAAGCAATTTTTCATGACAGCTGTTAGCAGGCATATAGCTGGTTGAAAATTTTTTGACAATTTTTTTTTCCTCCAGAAAATGCCATTTCATCAAAATCAAAATGTTTTGCAGAACTTTATCAGTTTTTATAAAATTCTCCAGTCAGCTCAGAGTCAGTTTTTCTTTTGATCAATCTCTTCTGTTGAAGCTGTTCCACTGTGTATAAATAATTAGATAGTTTTTGGGCCAGAAAGAGAGAGAGAAAGAGACTGACTGACTATAGCTTGATGGTTAGCAGTTGGGGGCTCTTTTACTTGAGAATTTCTTTGGTCCCATAATAACTAATTTGTTAATGGTTCCACATTTATATTTTAACACTTTCCAGAGCCGCTAGGCTCTTTCAAAGTTCTCTGGATGAGACAGGTGCCCACTATTGATCTAAGCCTGGTGCTTGATTTATATAAGCTGCAACTCCTATTTGCTCAGACCTTACCTTTCTGCTCATCACATTAAGAAAAACAGATCATAAAATGCAAACAGGAAACTGACGAAATTAGGTGACCGGTTTTAGTTAAGGAGCTGATTTGTGTGTTGTGATGTTGTTAATGTCTTCATATAAAGCTCCCCTAATGGTGGGTTTTGTGTCTGCTCAAACCCTGCCAGAATTATGTCATGGTAAGGAAAGAGAAATGGAGGACTCTGGACCCTGGACTTCAGAAAAACAGACTTTGACTGTCTCAGGGAATTGATGGGCAGGATCCCCTGGGGGAATAACATGATGGGGAAAGGAGTCCAGGAAAGCTGGCTGTATTTTAAAGAATCCTTATTGAGGTTGAGGAACAAACCATCCCAATGTGTAGAAAAAATAGTAAATATGGCAGGCAACCAGCTTGGCTTAACAGTGAAATCCTTGCTGATTTTAAAACACAAAAAAAGAACCGTACAAGAAGTGGAAGCTTGGACAAATGACCAGGGAGAAGTATAAAAGTATTGCTCAGGCACGCAGCAGTGAAATCAGGAAGGTCAAATAACACATGGAGTTGCAGCTAGCAAGAGATGATAATAGTAACAAGAAGGGTTTCTTCAGGTATGTTAGCAACAAGAAGGTGGTCAAGGAAAGTGTGGGCCTCTTACTGAATGAGGGAGGCAACCTAGTGACAGAGGATGTGGAAAAAGCTAATGTACTCAATGCTTTTTTTGCCTCTGTCTTCACAAACAAGGTCATCTCCTAGACTACTGCACTGGGCAGCACAGCATGGGGAGAAGACCAGCCCTCTGTGGAGAAAGAAGTGGTTCAGGACTATTTAGAAAAGCTGGATGAGCACAAGTCCATGGGGCCGGATGCACTGCATCCGAGGGTGCTAAAGGAGTTAGCAGATGTGATTGCAGAGCCATCGGCCATTATCTTTGAAAACTCATGGCGAATGGGGGAAGTCCTGGATGACTGGAAAAAGTACCCATCTTTAAAAAAGGGAAGAAGGAGGATCTGGGGAACTACAGGCCAGTCAGCCTCACCTCAGTCCCTGGAAAAATCATGGAGCAGGTCCTCAAGGAATCAATTCTGAAGCTCTTAGAGGAGAGGAAAGTGATCAGGAACAGTCAGCATGGATTCACCACAGGAAAGTCAGCAAGTCATGCCTGACTAACCTAATTGCCTTCTATGAGGAGATAACTGGCTCTGTGGATGAGGGGAAAGCAGTGGATGTGTTATTTCCTTGACTTTAGCAAAGCTTTTGATACGGTCTCCCCACAGTATTCTTGCGAGCAAGTTAAAGATATATGGGCTGGATGAACTGACTATAAGGTGGATAGAAAGCTGGCTAGATCGTCGGGCTCAACCGGTAGGGATCAATGGCTCCATGTCTAGTTGGCAGCCAGTATCAAGTGGAGTGCCTCAAGGGTCGTTCCTGGGGCCGGTTTTGTTCAATATCTTCATTAAGGATCTGGAGGATGCCATGGATTGCACCCTCAGCAAGTTTGCAGATGACACTAAACTGGGAGGAGTGGTGGATACGCTGGATGGTAGGGATAGGATACAGAGGGACTTAGACAAATTAGAGGATTGGGCCAAAAGAAATCTGATGAGGTTCAACAAGGACAAGTGCAGAGTCCTGCACTTAGGATGGAAGAATCCTATGCACTGCTACTGACTAGGGACTTAATGGCTAGGCAGCAGTTCTGCAGAAAAAGTCCTAGGGGTTACAGTGGATGAGAAGCTGGATATGAGTCAACAGTGTATCCTTGTTGCCAAGAAGACTACCGGCATATTGGGCTGTATAAGTAGGGACATTGCCAGAAGATCAAGGCACGTGATCATTCCCCTCTATTCAACATTGGTGAGGCCTCATCTGGAGTACTGTGTCCAGATTTGGGCCCCAACACTACAAGAAGGATGTGGAAAAATTGGAACGAGTCTAGTGGAGGGCAATAAAAATGATTAGGAGGATGGAGCACATGACTTATGAGGAGAGGCTGAGGGAACCGGGATTGTTTAGTCTGCAGAAGAGAAGAATGAGGGGGGATTTGATAGCTGCTTTCAACTATCTGAAAGGGGGTTCCAAAGAGGATGGATCTAGATTGCTCTCAGTGGTACTAGCTGACAGAACTAGGAGTAATGGTCTCAAGTTGCAGTGGGGGAGGTATAGGTTGGATATTGGGAAAAACTTTTTCACTAGGAGGATGGTGAAGCACTGGAATGGGTTACCTAGGGAGGCGATGGAATCTCCTTCCTTAGAGGTTTTTAAGGTCAGGCTTGACAAAGCCCTAGCTGGGATGATTTAGTTGGGAATTGGTCCTGCTTTGAGCAGGGGCTTGGACTAGATGACCTCCTGAGGGCCCTTCCAACCCTGATATTCTATGATTCTATGACTCGCCATTCTGAATCAGACCAATGCTCATTTATAGTATCCTGGGTCCTAGCTTATGCTAGGTGCTTTGGAGGAAAGTGCTGAGCAAATTGTTACCTAATCCCTCTTTTTGCTACCTCTGGGCTAGATGCTACCATCCTTGAAAAGTGCCTTACTGAAGCCCCAGCTGAAACATGGGAGGATAAATCCATCCCTCAGACAGGGCCAGGGCATGTGGTGGCTGCAAACCTATGGTATGAACTGGCTGCCAACTCTCAGCACCCTTTGTTGATGCCCTTGGATCTGCAGGTGTGCTTCCCCTACCCCATCCCATCACTGCCTTCCTTGCACTCCAGATGAGACAAGCATTGAGAGTCCTGCTGCAGCGCACTGGAGAGGGGCAGCATTCCTACGTGCCGGTGCTACCCACGGACTACCCATCCGTGTGGTCGGCACGTGGAGTCTAAGTGGCGCTGTGGGCTTTGTACTAAACCCTCTGCACCATGAGTGGGTGTTGTTCAGGCTGCTCACCATTGGCTGGGAGTGGAAATTTGGGTGGGCCCTGACTTTCAGCTGGATGGTGCTAGCTCAGCATCTCCCCCGACGCCATGCCCTCTCCCTAGCACTGATGCCCCCAGACAGAAGGCTTCACCTGTCGAGCTGGGCACGTGCATGCCTCACCTTGGCCAAGCGCTGCCAGAAGCTCCTTCTCTGCTGGCTCGGCTCAGCTCCCCTCTCTTGGGGGGAGCCATGGCACTGCCTTCTTTTCCCGTGGCCCTGCAGAGGGTCCAGATGCGGCGCTGCATGTTGTTGAATCCTGTGCAGAATCCCTGCATGCCTGCTACCCCCAGCCCGTCAGAGACCCTGCAGATGTGGGGCTAACCATTTCCCCTCAGGCGGTGCGGCTGGGGCGTGGGGAGACATGGTGGCCACCCCTCACCATGCACAGGGTTGATTGCCCAGCACAAATGGCCCACGCTGCGCTTCTTGCATGGGGTGGTGGTTCCCATCACGTCCTTTCCAATCCTCTCCAACCCTCCTCCCCCCACGTTAGTGGCCTGATGGTATGGCTGGGTGGAGGAGGTGGGGCAGCTGATGCGCTAATGTATGTCGGTGGCGCTGTCCTTCACCACTTCACAGTGTGCGGCTGCTGCAGCCAGGGAGCCCCGAGAGGTAAGGGCAGTGGAGACCCTCTCGCCTGCGGCTCAGAAAATGGCAAGGCAGAGCTGCCAGAGTGTAGCTTTCTGAAGGGTGGCACATAGCTCAATCCTGGATTTCAGATGCCCGAGTGACTACACCTCTGCTCAGATTTGGGTGAGCCTGGATGTTAAGTGGGTGGGGCCACCCATGGCTACGCCCCTGCTGCACACCTGGTTTGGCAAGCTCTGACACCAGAAATGGTAACTTAAATGGCAACACTTAATTCTTTTCACTCCTGTTTATTTGATCAGAAGCATTTAGCTGCACTGGGCTGGGTTCAAGGTTATGTCCCCTGCCCTGAAACCTTAGCAACATTGACATCAGATACAGGACACTGGGGTTAATGATCTGATGCAGTATGGTAAATCGTATACTCCTATGTGACAAAGCTCCTTAAAAGCAGATCATGGGAATCCTACAGCACCTCTTTAACATATAGCATTTATTTGTATAACTGTACCAAATTCTACAACCTTACAGTATACTTTAAATAGACTAAATCAAGGGAATGGTGTTTGTCACAATGAACAGACAATTCCTACCAAGAACTAAAGAACAAAAATATTCTAACATCTGTGACAAAGTTCCTCCTCTACCTTGGTGGGTCCTGCGCTTATTGGTGGATTTGCTTGCCTCACAGATTCACCCTGTGGGTCAGGAAACAGCTCAGAGACCTTCTCCTCTGGTAGAAGCCACAACCCAGGTCAATTCCTCCTGTGTTTGATCAGGAGTTGGGAGGTTTGGGGGGGGAACCTGGGCCCACCCTCTACTCTGGGTTCCAGCCCAGGGCCTTGTGCACTGCAGCTGTCTATAGTGCCTCCTGGTACAGTTGCGCAACAGCTACAACTCCCTGGGCTACTTCCCCATGGCCTCCTCCCAACATCTTCTTTGTCCTCACCACCAGACCTTCCTCCTGATGTCTGATAATGCTTGTGCTTCTCAGTCCTCCAGCAGTATGCCTACTCACTTCAATCGATAGGTAGCCTTCCCACTCTGTTTTCCTCAGGATTTCCCTTTCAGTGATATTGTCTTGACTCTTGTATACAGTGTCATTTTGACCTATCACTCATGATCGTGATTATCGCAAAAGATAGAATCTTGAATTTCTAGCTCTAGTGTTTACCAACTATACCTCTTCTTACTCAACCATATTGTGTAGGTGTAGTTCTCTGTGTTATGGTGTATGGTTGCGAGTTAATATTGACATATGGCCTCTCCGTGGATCTCCGATGCTACTTGTTTGTATGTGTCTAGTGGAACTCACGCCCTAGAGACTCAGCTTCACTCCTGGCTGTTGGTACAGAAGACCATACAAGCCAGGTTCTCTCAGATTTCCTCTCCTATGTGGATGTAAATTACCGGAGTTGGGAGTTTTGGATGTAAGGGCGCGCAGATAACCATGTGACGAAGCCCACCCATCTTTCTCCTGGGTGCTCCCTCTCAGGCCAGGAGTTTCTACTGATGCACTGCAGCTGTCTTTTAGTGCCTCTGGTACAGGGTCCTTGGATGTGCTGCAAGCAGCTGCCCTACATAAACTTCCGTGGAGGTGCATACCACTTGCGCGCCATGGCCTCCGTCGGCCAAACATCTTCTTTGTCCTCACCCCAGGACCTTCCCTCCTAAGACTGTTGTCTTTCTGATAATGCTTGTGCTTCTCAGTCTCCGCACGGTGCCTACTCATCGTCAGCTTCTGCCCGCCTGCTTGCTCCCAGCTCCTCACATGCACTTCCCTCTTGCCTCTCCTGGTTTCCCTGGCCTGACTGGAGTGAGCCCTTTTATGAGCATTCAGAGGGGCCTTAATTACAGTCAAGACGTGTATAGCTTAGCAGCCCTCACCTGACTCTTAAGCCGGTTATTTGGAGTCAGGTGTCTTCATTTAGCCTGGAGCAGCCCCTTGCTCCTGCTCACTAAGGGAACAGAAAACTGTTTACCCAGTGACCAGATATATCTCCCTCTCAGCTGTTCCCAACTGTCCTGGGTCGTTATCACAACATCCCAGTTATCCAGAGGATTTTATAGACGTAGTGCCTGAAGAGGAAAATTTTGTGGGGCCACTTTTAAATCCCATGTCTACACATGGACCATACAGTGGCACAGCTGTACTGCTGTAGTTCGCTTCTGTAAGATCTCCTGCTTGAGCCTGCTGTATGGCCAGTGGGAGAGAGGCTCCTCTCGCTGGCATAATTAACCCCCTGCCCCCAATAAGCCATGCTCGATAACTTATGTCGGACTTTAGCGTACAAAATCTGGGTGCTTACTGTGAACCTCCCCCAAGCTTATACCCAGCTTGGATCTGATATCGCTGCCACCAACCAGGATTTTTTAGGGTTCTTGGCCCCTCGGGTCCCCAAACCTTTCCCTGGGGGACCCCCCCCAAGACCCAGACCCCTGGGTCTCCCTATCTCATCCCCAGCTCCCCCCCTTTTCCTGGGTGAGCCTGGGTGATGCTATACTTAACTCCTTGAATGCAAAAACACGAGAGCTATTTACTCCCTCGAGGCTATGCATTCAAACTAGTCACAGCTAACACACCAGGAGATTCACCCCTCCTTGTCTCGTAGCAGTAACTAGAGAAAAAAACCTCAAACACAAGAGAACAGAGTTGATTCTCTCTCTTTCCCCGTAGCCTGTTTCCCGCCCTGGGGACAATATTCCCTCCCAGACTTTAAAAAAAATCCAGGTCTCTGATTGGTCCTCTGGTCAGGTGTTTGGTTCCCCCTTTGTTCACCCTTTACAGGTAAAAGAAAATTAACCCTTACCTATCTACTTATGACAGGGTGTGATTTTTCACACCCCCAGCTGACAAAAGTTTTGGTGACAAAAGTGCTAGTGTAGACACAGCTTAATCAGGTGTCCCAAGTTTTCATAGATTCATAGAGTTTAAGGCCAGATGGGACCATCTAGTCTGACCTCCTGTATAACACATGCCATTACTTTTGTGCAGTGATGCTTGATGAGATTACACAAGACCCAAATGCCGGCATCAGGATATGTTTCTGATCCTCTGGTAAATTATTTATTCTCAACAGGCTGTTATCTTCCACCAAAGTCTTTAAGGCAATGTTCATGAGCTGCTGTATGCTGATGACTCTGCTCTACAGGCACTATGTAGAAGATACAATTTATTATGGACAGATTTGAAGAGTCTGCAGAAAGGTATGGACTGACAATCAATCTGAACAAGACAGGTATCAGCCTGCCCCAAGGAAACCTTACATGAAACCAGAAGTTACCGTCAGCAACCCACAGCTGAATGCTGTTACAGACTTCTGCTATCTTGATAGTATATTGTCAACTGTTACTACAGCCAAGGAGCTGACAAATCATATTGACAAAGTTGGTTCATCATTTGGCAGACTATCAGGCAGAGTCTGGCAGCAACATAGCATTAAGCTTCAAACCAATTAAAAGTCTATAAAGCAGTTGTGCTGTGAAACATGTTGCATGGGTGTGAGACCTGGACTTGCTCCAGGCATCACATTAAGTTGCTAGATAAGTTCCATTTATGACACCTGTGTGCATCACATGGCAGGATAAAGTCACCACTGATGAGGTTCTGGAATGTAGTCATTCCACAGGGATTAGAGCCAAGCTTGTCACATCACAGTTATGCTGGGCTGGTGGTCATATGCTGAGGATGGATGACACCAGAATACCAAAGCAGTTGCTGTATGGTGAAATGAAAATGGGCAACTGCATATGAGTTGGCCAGAAGAAACACTTCAAGGATGCTCTGAAGCATAACTTGAAACAGTGCAACACTGATGCTGACAGCTGGGAGTTGTCAGCAGCAGATCACGCTGGCAATCAGTAGTCAACGATGCAGTTTCCTAGTTTGAGATTAACTGCTTTACGGATCTGGAGGCATAGAGGCTGATTCATAAACCGCAGCAGACTCGCAGGCACAGACTGTAATCTCTTTCGCTGCATCGAGCTACCTGGGCATTTCATGTAGAAAGGTTTGTCACTTGCACATCAGCCTTTATAGCCCCAGCTGTACTCACCAGACATAATACCGTCACCACTGTCATCTTCGGTCAGGAAGGACAAAAAAAATGTGGAACTATGAGTTATTGTGAATCTCTGTTCAAATGCTTTGCTCACAATTTCCTGCAAGTCTATTTACTGAGGGTTATATTTGATAGTGACCATACGTAGAAAAAAAAAATTGTGTGGGAGGGACTTTGTTTTATTTCTTATTTTTGGATTAAGGTGGAGTTAAAATTAAGACGTCCGCCACAAACCTCAGAACCAACTGTGACAAGATGCATAAATCAAAATGAAACAAATGGAAAGAGACAGGGTTTTCGTGCTTTTGCATTATTTCACATTAGCTAAAATGCAGCTCTAATAGAAGCCCTTTTTCTGTCTCGTCTGCTAACAATTATTCATGCAAATTTAGGATAAAATTCACCCCTCTGCAGAGGGCCAGCACTAGGTCTATGCACCTTTGAAAGTTATTGAAAAATCTCTGCTCACCTGATAGTGGTTGAAGCCAATGATTCTAGTCATGGAAGTAAGGACGCAGGATCAGGACCATAGATTGCAAAACTATTATTCAGAAGTGTGCGTAGAGCCATAAACACATGCCTTATCTCACTAGGCTTCCAGCAGCTGCTCAAACTCCAGTTAAAAAAGGAGCACATTTCTGAGATTCATCTCAACAAACAAGACTCAAAATAATAAAGTGAAATACTGGCAGGTTGTGTTGCGAAGGGACTAAAAATAACTGTAATAACATAACTGGCAAATCAGCTTATCAAAATTTCATTTGTTAGCCTGGCTCTGAAGTGGCCACTGTAATAGAGAGAGCATTCCTATACTCCAAGAGCAAGAGTTTATTGCTATTCTGAATGAAAGCCTCAGAGTCAAAAGTTTAATTTAGTGCACCTGCTCTGACTAGCCTTCCCTTTGCCAGAGAAAGATGCTCTGTATTAGCAGTCACCTCCTTGTGGCAATGGTGTTCTCTCTTCTGCCTGTAGTCTGCCATTTGTTTTGCTTTGGTGAGTGTCTTAATCAGTTATAAAAAACATATTGCACAATAAGAAGTCATTTTTAAATCCATGGTCTGTTTATCTATTTGGAATAATTGTAGTATTCAGGCTGATGCATAACTTCATGTAAGAACGCAGTAATTTAGGGCTGTTGATTAATTGCAGTTAACTCATGTGATTAGCTCAAAAAAAGTAATCACAATTGAAAAAAATTAATTGCAATTAATAGCACTGTTAAACAATAGAATACCAACTGAAATTTATAAAATATTGTGGATGTTTTTCTACATTTTCAGATATATCTATTTCAGTTACAACACAGAATACAAAGCGTACAGTGCTCACTTTATATTATTTTTTATTACTAATCCTTGCACTGTAAACTGATAAACAAAAGAAATAGTATTTTTCAATTCACCTCATACAAGTACTGTAGTGCAATCTCTTTATCATGAAAGTGTAACTTAAAATGTAGATTTTTTGTTACATAACTTCACTCAAAAACAAAACAATGTAAAACTTTAGACTCTACGAGTCCACTCAGTCCTACTTCTTGTTCAGCCAATCGCTAAGAGAAATGAGTTTGTTTACATTTACGGGAGATAATGTTGCCTACTTCTTAATTACGATGTCACCTGAATGTGAGAACTGGCATTCACATGGCACTATTGTAGCTGGCATCACAAGATAGTTATGTGCAAGGAACGCTAAAGATTCATATACCTCTTCATGCTTTGGCCATCATTCCAGAGGACATGCTTCCATGCTGACGATGCTTGTTAAAAAAATAATGTGTTAATTAAACTTGTGACTGAACACCTTGGGGGAGAATTGTACATCTTCTGTTCTGTTTTACCTGCATTCTGCCATATATTTAATGTTATAGCAGTCTCAGATGATGACCCAGCGCATGTTGTTTGTTTTAAGAACACTTTCACTACAGATTTGACAAAATGCAAGGAAGATACCAAAGTGAAATTTCTATGGATAGTGTGGCAAATTGCCAGTACTGTTATGTTGGGTCTCGCGCTTCTCTTCTTTGGGGAAGGTTCAGGGCACCATTGCTTGCCTCTGAACTGGTATTTTAATTACCCCACTAGTGTCCTTGAGGAGGGGAGTGGAGAGGGAGGGACCTGGGCCCACCTTCTTCTCCAGGTCACAACCCAGGGGCCCTGAGGTTTGTGGTGAACCACTTGAACTAGCGGTTCCTTCCCCTGGGTTACTTCCCTCTCCTGCCTCTTCGGCTTGTGAAAGGGCTTCTTGCCCCCTTCTACACAAGCCAGGTACACCCTACTTAGGGTTTTTTGGATTTCTCAGCCCACGCCAGCACTCCTCCAAACTCAAACTCAAACTCAAACTCAACTTCTTCTTCTTCTCTTCTCTTCTTTCTTTCTCCAACTCCTTCAAACTGCCTCTCTGCTCCAACCAAACCTTCCTACTCCCAACTCCCACACTATCTGACTGAAGCAGGGGGTTTTTATCACATGACAGACTCTGGTGCTCTTAATTGGCTTCAGGGCTCTAATTGGCTACAGGTGCTCTAACTGGCTTCAGGTGCTCTAGTTAATCTATAAGCAAACCTTCCTCCCCTTGCAGGGAATAAGGCTCCCTGCTAACACTCTTCCTGCTGCCCCGCCATGCTGTATCACATATGCTACAGCAGTGACCCAAAGGGGTTTAGAATCTGAAGTGCCTTCCAAAATCTGAGAAGGAGAGGTGTGGAGCAAGCTTTCATAAGTTTAAAAGAGCAACACTGTGAGTGTGGAAACTACAGAACCCAAACCACCAAAAAAAATCCACCTTCTTCTGGTGGCATCTGACTCATGATGATGAAATGAACATGCAACGGGTTTACACTGCTTGGATGTTTATCAAGCAGGAACCGTTCTTCAGCATGGATGCATGTCACCTGGAATGGTGGTTGAAGCATGAAGGGACATATGAATCTTTAGTACATCTGGCATGTAAATATCTTGCGACACCAGCTACAACAGTGCCATGCAAATGCCTGTTCTCACTTTCAGGCAGCATTATCTTCTGCAAATGTAAACAAACTTGTTTGTCTGAGCAATTGGCTGAACAAGAAGTAGAACTGATTGGACTTGTAGGCTCTAAAGTTTTATATTGTTTTATTTCTAAATGCAGTTATTTTTTATACATAATTCTACATTTGTAAGTTCAACTTTCATCATAAAGAGATTGCACTGCAGTACTTGTATTAGGAGAATTGAAAAAATACTATTTCTTTTGTTTTTTTACAGTGCAAACGTTTGTAATAAAAATAAAGTGAGCACTGTACACTTTGTATTGTGTTGTAATTGAAAGCAATATATTTGAAAATGCAGAAAACATCCAAAATATTTAAATAAATGGAATTCTATTATTGTTTTACAGCACGATTAATCGCTATATATTTTTTTAATTGAGCAATTAATCATGATTTTTTTGAATCGCTTGACCGCCCTAATAATCATAGCAATCTAATTCCTTTGATTGCATATTAAAATAGTGACTATCAAAGGTGAAGCATCCACAAAGCAATCTTTTCAAACCTGGGTGCCTATATCTATATTTAAGCACCTAAATCAGTTGGACATGATTTTCAGAGGTGCTGAGAACTCACAAATCTAACTGAAGTACACTGAAGAACTAGGTGCTCAGCACTTCTGAAAGTCTAGCCTGATTTTAAATTAGGTGCAATAATATGGATTTAGGAGACTCAGATTTGAAAACCTGGGCCAGGATCTTTCACAAAAACAAAGTGATAACGCAAAACCACAGCAAAATTAAATCACAGGAAACAAGAGATAATTACAGTAAAAAAACCCCAGAATAAATACAAGAGAGGAACTGCAGACCTGAAGTCAAATCCTGACATATATTACTAAATTCTAGGACTAGACTCCCACTGACTTAATGATTTGGCTCTGGGCAGAAAAAACATCAACAAGATTATGCAATGAAGTAAATGAGCATGTGTAGCATACATCGCAATGGAACTGAAATAAAGGTACTTGCATCCCTTTAGGAGGTGCCATGCAACCACATCTTCTTTGGCTGAGATTTAACGTGTTAAATCTGCACGGGCAAATTGTGGACTTGGTGATCTAATGGGCCTTCTCTCTTTTACTGTTGTGTTCTTTCCATAGGGAAAGAGCTGACATATATTCTTTGTCCTGGATGATTTTGTTTTAGAGCAGGGGTTCTCAAACTTCATTGCATCGCAACCCCCTTCTGACAACAAAAATTACTACTGGACCCAGGACGGGGGACCGAAGCCTGAGTCCGCTCGAGCCCCACAACCCCAGATGAGGTTGCGTGGAGGGAAGCTTCAGCCCCAGATGGGGGGTCTGTAAATGGAGCCCTGCCACCCAGGGCTGAAGCCCTCAGGCTTTGGCTTCACCTCTGGCAATGGGGCTCGGGCTTTGTCCCCAAGTAGTGGGGCTCGGGCTCCAGCTTCATCCCCAGGCCCCAGCAAGTCTAATGCCAGGCCTGGAGACCCTGGCATTAAAATAGGGTCCCATTAAAATAGGGTCATGACCCACTTTGGGGTCCAGGCCAACAGTTTGAGAACCGCTGTTTTCGAGTAACAAAAGCAGCACAGAAAGAACCAATGCAAAATCTCTATGAGAGACAGCACAGTGTATGTGATTTGCTCAGTGACAGCAGCTATCTTGGACTAGCTCAGGTGGCATGTCCCTCTTACCCTTCAAGGGCAGTTAATAGAAAAGAACTTAGCAGTTACATACCAAAATACCCCACAGTAACTACTATAATCCTGCAGTGCAGGTACAAATAGATACTCAGCGCTGGAGTTGGGTTCAGATCTATATGTCTCCAACTTTGGGGAATCTGAACCTGGACCTAAATTTCATAACTGGATCCTGTTTCTCTAATGGACCAAACACCCCTAAATCTGAGATAGTTGTGGCTGGAATCCAAACGTAAGCCTAAATCAGGATTTTGTGGCTGACCCCCCACAGGCCAGCTCTAAATCCCAACCAACTCTGGTGAGTGGAACAAAATCCAGACATGGCTCCAAATTTGGCAGCTCAGACAATCTCTAGCCCCATCTCAAGAAATTAGGTGTTGCTGGTGGCAGCCAGTGGCTCTCAAGCTGTTTCATCGGATGCGAAGCCGATGCTAGAACTGTGCCAGAAAAACAATATTGGACTGACCCCACATGTGAACCTGGATTTGTTTCCCCTGAGACCTTGCCTGCACTTTGCTACATCTATGGCTAGTAATTAGGTTAAACTCCATTTGCTTAGTGAGATTTTTGAGGCTGTGAATCAAAGAGCAGCCTGCCTGTTATTAATCTCTACTTCAACAGCTGTTTCTGCTAGCCTATAGGGTGTGCAGCTCTGCTGAAGCTTTAAAACAGAGAGACAGGAGGGAGAATGGAAGAGTCTGATCCAGCGACGTGCTTGGGGCTCAGGTTGGTAGAAGCTGAGGGAGCTTAGCATCTTGCAATATCGGGCCCTGAGCGAACACCCACTCTGCAGATTACGATATTGGACTCTGCAAACTGTAACTAGCTGCAATTATTGCACAAAAGATTTGGAATCCTTCCCCCTCCCCAGGATTAATGTTAGGAACCTCCCCAGCACAATGCCTCTTTGGGAGCTGGCCTGAGCTGAACCAAATACCGGTCCTGTTGAAACGACATTCCCACTGCCCCTCCCCGAACCATCCTGCAATTGTCTTACTTCTTCTGCATTGCAGAGCGGTGCCCTGCCTCTCTGATCTGGATCCTTGTGTGTGAAAAAGGGTAGTCTGGGGTCAGAGTCACAGCTTATGTCAATTAGCACAGCACTAGCCACTTCACTAATGTGCCGCTGATTTATATCAGTTGTGAATCTGGCCATTTGGAGGTGGCATTTTCCGTTGAGTGTAGCTCAGTCTGCTTACAGCACTCTTCGAGGGCTGTTCATGTACTGTGGAATCAAGCGAGTCTTGGGCTTTCTGTCCACTTTCAGAGCCTAATTTTCTGCACGGCCTTAACTGGATTTTCTTTTTACCAGGTACTAACCCATCCGCAAGTACCTGTTTGTGACTGCAAATCAGGGACTTATATGTCCAAGTGGCATAAATTATGTCCACAAGTAATTATGGGGACGCCTGTGTTCATTTGCGCAAGGGAGGTGCTAAAAGGGAGACCAGTATTAACCAAACCCCAAACCAATCCTTGGCCTGTGTGTCAACTGCTTACTAACTAATCATTCGTGTGTATAGCTCTTCATAGCTGAGGAGCTCAAATGAATGGCTGCCAGTGATTTTTAATGGCTTTCTTATTGTTAGTATATGATAGTAAATACCTGACCTGCTCCACAAGGATTTTGTACAGCTTAATTCATTAATAGGTGCAAAGCACTTTTGAGAACCTCAGATGAGAGGTGCCATGTAAATGCAAAATTAGGTTAAAACACAGAGGCATGGTCTAGTGAGCTGAGAACTCCTGAGCTGAAGCCTCTTCTGATAATACCTCCCTTCTGAGATCATGGGCTAGGCATTTCGGCTTCCCTCTGGTAACAAATCACTCACATGAATAGGCTTTAGTACAGCTGAACAACCCCCTTTTCCATGAATTTAACCCTTTATTTTTGGTGAGTTGTCCAGGAACAGATTTCAATATTTACAGATATGCTTGTCATTTAAGGGATTGTTTGTACAAAGATATTTCACTCCATAGGGCTGCTTGAGAACTTTTCGTCTTTGCCATTTATTTCTTTGAGTATCTGCTATTCACCATTCAAGGTTAGTGCTCTGTGATTGGTCTGATCACCTGAGCTGCATGATATTACTTCTGCTCCCTGCCTGAATCACTCCCAAACCCACGAAAAGCTTTCAAGCTGGCCACAAAAATGCTTCCAACATGAATATTTGAGTGTCTGCAATACTTTTTTTCCCACTAAGGTTTCTGTTAACAAAAACTCACTCACACCTCCATTTTCTGAAAGGAAAAGGGAACAGAGAACAGTGTTGAAATAAATTCATGTTTCTACGCCAATTCATTTATTATTTGCATTATAGCAGCTAGCAGCCCTGTCCAAAATTAGGGCTCAATCAAGCTAAGTCCAATCTAAATAGACAAAATGTGGGAGGGGAAATAAAGGCACAGACAAGTTAAATGACTTACCTAAGGACAGCAATAGCAAAGCTGGCGTAGAACCTCTGTCTCTAGTGGACTACATTACCTTTCAGTAAGAAAATCTTTTTAGTAGCCTTTGCCCACTTACTCCTTTTAGTTATTCTCGCCAGTAGTTCTATTGAAGTTAAAGGGTCTGTTTGTAGAGGTAAGTTTAGAGGGATCTGGCCCTTAATTTCTTTGCTTTAGACCCACTTTACAGATAGAGAAACTAACACTACTGACCTGCCTGACATATGTCGTGAGTGGGAAAGCTTAATGAGTCAACATCTGTAAAGTGTTTGACGAGGAAGAATTCTAAGTATTATTTAAAAAGCATCACCCTGTGGGGCTATTTAGACCCATTTTATAGATGGATAGAATGAGACACAAAAATGAAGGATCAGGTTTTTAAAGGTATTTAGATACTTAAGGAGGCCTAGGCATTTTTTACTCCAATAATTTTCAATGAGAGTTAGGCCTAGGCACCAGTTGGGCTTTTCAAAAGTGCTTATCTGCATCTTTAGATGCCTAAATACCTGTAAAATCTGCCCCTAAGTGACTGCCCTGTTTCACGCTATGATTGAGCATCAGAGCCAGAACTAGAGTCCTGGGTTCTGGGTCCCAGGCGCTGCTCTAAACATTACACCATGCTCTCTCCAGTCTGTTTTTCACTGCTTATGGTCTGTGGTGAGAACATTCCCCACCTCTCCAGTTCATCTCTTGTGGTTCACAGGCACAATAATGGCTTGTTTACCACAAGAAGGATTTCAATGAATTACACTTTGAATGTAGAGTAAGGACAGTTTTAAATGGAATGATAGATAAATCTTTCCTCCCATACCCCAAAAAGCAATGAATCTCTTTTTGCATAGCAGTTCATATTCCAGAGTATGAACTGGGCATATTCCAGACTATGAACTAAACATTCGGGCAAATGGAAAACAGATTTTCATCTCGGTTTGCAAGAGTTTATTATAAATAACAGCAAGAATGATCTCTCTGTGTGTGGGAGGGTGGGAGTTAGGAAAAATACTATGGCAACATCCTAAGCATCTGACTTGTCTATCAGGACAGAAGATATAGTACAGGGCTGTTTTTTTTTTTAATTTTAAAAAGTTACCATATATTTATGAAGTCAGTATGAGAGAACTGACTTGGAATAGTCTGGACCAAAAGAAATATATATGTTAAAAAAATTGCACAGCTGCAATTGCCAACTGCAAGTGTTCAAACATCACAAGTCATCCTTCCCCAGAAATCATGACATTGGCTTAAAAAGCATCTGATTAAAAAAACCAAACATGGCATTCTTTTTATTTGCTGCACTGGAAGGGCAGTCATTTTGCATTTTCAAGCTTTTCTCCACAACCACAACGGCTAGAATCTTTTTTTTCTTTTAAACAATGAAGCTTGAGATGCTCCTGCAACCTCCTGAATCCAGAAGTTGGGGCTTGAAGAAAAACGCTGAATATTGTAAGACTAGACAATCACTAGAGATTGCATTGCTACAGTAACCACCATGTGCTTTGATGGAAGGAATGTCTGTAGCCTGAATTTTAAAGTGTGATTATGGTGTCACAAGAGATTGGGGATGGAGTGTTGGGATGTAGCGAACCCAATATAGGAAGAGTGCAAGGTTTCCTGAATCCCAGGGAGCCACAGGCTTCATGCTGCTGTATTTCCTGTATGAAATCCACGAAGAGAAAAACAACCCCCTTGGGAATGATACCCGGTGTCCCTTATTTGTTCTCCACCCTTGAATTGCATGTCAGACTGATTCTGCTTAATAATTACAATAGAGGCTGGCTTTTTTTTTTTTATAATTACCAGCACAGCCAGCTCCACCTGATAGCTGACACTCAAACTGTGCTCTCTTGTTCTGCTCTGTAACCCATCCCCAACAGCCAGGCTCCTAGAATCAGCTAGAACATAGCTACTGGTGAACCGGTGCTGCAAAGGCACGAGCTGTATCAGGTCATGTCTGGCTCATGCAGCTGCCTTGTCTCTGCCAGTGGTATTTGTGTCAGTGAACTAATCGCACATGAATTGGATGAGAGGGCGGGAGCTGATAAGGGGCTCTTTTTACAGAGTCACTTCTCGGACTGTAGTCACGCTTCAGTGAATGAAATAATTAGGTAGGGAGCCAGCCACCCCTTAGTTCTGGTTCCAACTTTGACACACAGTACGAACCCTGGCTTTAACTAGGTCTCTCTGTTGCCATGGGCAAGACACTTAACCTCTGTGCCTCCATTTCACCATCTGTAAAATGGGGTATAACAACACTTTCGTGTTTGTGGGGTAGTTGTGAAGATTGATTAATGTTTTCAAATCACTGAAGAAGAAAAGTGCCATATAAATGTGAAGGGTTGTTACACCATCAAACGCCAGGGCTTTCCTAGCAAGGGCTAGAGATTACAAGTCAGGAAAGGACTTTTCAGTAATTTCCACAAGTATGAGAGGGCAAGGACGAAACAGGATTTATCTGCAGGCTATAAGTGATGTTTCTCTGGGCCAGCCCATTTGCCAAGGCCTTGAATAATTGGCAGGTAGTTTCCTTTAGAACGAGAAATTGGTATGAGTCAGCTCTATCCTTTGGGATAATCTCGTTGATTTACACAAGCGTCCCCAAAGTCCTGTTTCCCTGACCACAATACAATACAGAGAGCAGGGAGTTTCCTTGCTCAAAAGTCCCCAAATGTGCCACTCCTGTGAGCTCTGTGCCCAAGGAGCTCTGCCTCTCTGCTTCCTCTGAGAGTCACAATAACATCTTCTCCTGGCTTTCTGCCTCCCATGCACACAGCTTGCAGCCAGTAACCTAGCCTCTGCGCTTGCCATCAGGGAAAGCCCTGTCAGGCTAGGGTATGTCTAACTGCAATTAAAAACCTACAGCTGGCCCATGCCAGCTGACTTGGGCTTGAGGGGCTCTTTCTAAGGGGCTGTTTAATTGCAGTGTAGACGCATGGGCTCTAGGACCCTGCGAGGTAGGAGGGTCCCTGGGTTTGGGCTGCAGCCTGAGTCTGAACATCTACACTGCAATTAAACAGCCCCTTAGCCTGAGCCCGAGTCAGCTGGTCTGGGCCAGCTGCAGGAGTCTAACTGCAGTGTGGATACACCCTGAGTCTACCTGGGTTCACTACCTTCTCAGCCATGACCACATGCAGGTAATGCCTCGGGTAGTAGCCACCATTGTTTCCTGCTGTCTTTACTACATAAAGAGGGCCTTGTCTGCTCTTTCTTTTAAGCCAGAAGAGACTGTCTGGAACACCCACTGACTTTTAATGAGGCCTGAGATTGTTTTTGGCTCTAAAACCCACCTGCTAGAAGCCACTCCAGCTCCTTGCAGCTTGGCATAAAATACATTTTCAGTGTTGGTGAAAGGTTTTTGAGTCTCATCCAGGAAGAGAAGAGTCTATACTTATCCCCAAGATGTGGAAAGCACAGGCTTTGACTATGCAGCCACCCCTGCCCTCTGGAGAGAAAATCATTAAGCAAGAGAAGGTCAGTCATTCTCCATGGCCCACATAGTCCTCGTCCTCCTTGCAGAACCCACCCATTAATGCCAATTGAAAAAGTGGAGGCAACTGAGAAGGGAGCAACAAAGACGATTGGATGGCTTGACTAATTAAAACATCAGAATGGCCATATTGGGTCAGACCAAAGTTCCATCTAGCCCAGTATCCTGTCTTCCAACAGTGGCCAAAGCCTGGTGCCCCAGAAGGAACGAACTGAACAGGTAATCATCAAGTGATCCATCCCCTGTTGCCTATTCCCAGCTTCTGGCAAACAGAGGCTAGGGACACCACCCCTGCCCATCCTGGCTAATAGCCAGTAAGTAAGAATAAGTAAGAATTCAGCGTTAAGACCAAAATGTTCAGAAGTGACCACTTTTAGACCAGTTGAAGTGGGTTGCACAGTCAGGATGAAATCCTGGCTTCATCAAAGTCAATGGCATAACTCCTATGAACTCGACTGGAGCTATGATTTTTTGCCCTTGGTGTTTGAGAGCCCCCAATACAGTGCCAACTTTGCAAATATGCAGCCGTGTTTTCAATAGTTTGACAGAAGAACAATTACTGGAGGAGGGGGGAGCTGAAGAGGGAGTGAGAGAAAGAGCACACCTCACATGACAAGCATTAGTCATGTCATTTAATGAACAACTGGAAGGTGCTCACATTCTATAGTGAAGAACTTGACAGAATAGAATAGGGGACGGTAACAGTCTACACATAGCTGAAACATGCTGAGGAGATATAAATGGCTTCAAACAGTACATGACAGCATACCCAGGAGTATTCAGATGAAATTAATGAGAGGAATGAACATCAAGCAAACTTCCTGTGGAGATCTACTAGGCTCCAGTCAGAGTCTCCCAGAAGAAGGATGGAAGCCCCATCACTTGAGGCAATGCAAAGCAGTTTGACAATACGCAAATACAGGCACTAACAGGGAGATGAACTAAGTGATTGACTAGATCTTTTCCATCCCTAATTTCTATAAATCTACGGAGAGCAGTAATGGATTTTGTGATGTGGGCATTTGTCCACTTGGAACTGGACTGAGACTACATTTAGATTAACAGAAGCAAAGTGGAGAGATGGCCCTGAAGGAGCCAGAAAAGGGTTGAGGAGGTTAACAAAGGTTTGGCATAAAGTATTTTAAATATATCATCCATGCCTCTGCCCATCATGGCTGATAGGCTGATATCTCTTCCATGCCCAGCTAGGAAGCATGTAATATCAGCAATCAGGCAGTACTAGGCACTGAAGGTTTTAAAACTGTGCTCAACCAGTCATATTCAGATGCTTGAGGGAGATGCCTGGATCTAAGCCAATAGCTTTTGACCTTAAAACAAAAGAAAAAAACTCTGTGAACTGTAAGGTCTACTACTATCACTTTGTCCTTATTAAAAAAATAAATATCTGTAATCCTGTGCCGTAGCGTTAAAAGGAAATAGGCCATGAATACAAAAGAGCATTGGCCAAAGGATTGCACACTTTGAGGAGTTCTCTCACTGTGAGGCATCACAGCAGGGTTTTTGTTTTTGTTTTTAAGTTGTTAGGGCAGTCAGGTCAATAGGTAGAAAGCAATAAAAAAATAAAAACCTAGGAATATTTCAGCCTGTGGACTCTCACAATGCTTAACCTGTAACATGTTCCACAGGCTGGCTGTGGGGTATATGACATTCACACAAGGCAAATCCTTACTTAGCTTACTCACCAGAGCAGTCCCATTAATAATATGTTCACTGATAATTAAATTCAATTAATCAGTAAGGCAAACAGGATTTGGCTCGGAAGAGTTCATTGCTATAAGGCAGCAGACTACATGAGAGTCAAGCTCTCGGGATATGCTCAACTAATAAATTATTCTGATGATGTAAAACTTTAACTTGTTTGCTTGGTTGAGTTTGTCATCACATGATAGCTTGCTGCCATTTTGGCGGGGTGAAGAGCACACTTTTCTCTCAAAGTATTACTGCTCAGTTTAGCTCTCTGAAAAACAACTGAGAGCAGTAAACTCTTTGATGAAGTGTTTATTAATATTGCTCCAAACCCGATATTGGCAAGTTCCTCGGCTTGAAGCTTGTGTGAGCCTTTTTAAAGCAACTGACAGATTAACATCTGTTCTGACGAAGTGGGTATTCACCCACGAAAGCTCATGCTCCAAAACGTCTGTTAGACTATACGGTGCCACGGGACTCTTTGCTGCTTTATCTGATTCCAGAGGCATCCCTAGTTCAGATGTGTCTGGGGCACGGTTAGTTATTTTTTTAATGACATATCCAAGATTTTTTTTAAAGTAATTTGATTTCAGATGAATGGGAAACCTAATATCTTTCACATATCATCAGAAAAGATAATATAGAGGTCAGGGGAAATTCATTTGTTTCTGTGCTAAAGCAGAGGTCAGACCAAGCTGAAAGTTACTGTTACACTTAACACAAGTCCTTTCCTGTTAGATTTCTACCATCTTATTTCATGATTTTAGGTTGTATAGCTTTTCTTTTCATTTTCTGCTTTAGCAGTAAAAACACACTACAAATAAATGAAATGCTATTTTCTCTAAAAGACGGATCCAGCCTTCATTTAAGTCAATGGAAAGCATCCCATTGGCTTCAATGTAATTGTATTAGACCCAAAAGCCAGAATAAAATCCCATCTTTGTATATTTTAGATCTTAATTATGGCCCATATGCATCCCTAATGAATTCAATTAGGTTAAAAGGGGGAATTTTGCTCTATAGAGTAATTCTACACTTAGTGAGGTTCTTTTCTCAGTTTTCACTCATGCAATCCTCCCATTGATTACACTGGGAATTGAGGCTTGCTCCCTATTTTATTGGTCATAAAATTTTCTGGCCCTTTAAAGTATTCAGCCATGATATTTCCCTTGCTGACCTCCAGTGCCCCCAACCCTTATTTGTAGACAAATGGCACAGAATTGTCTGTTTCCCCTCTGAATTCAATTCGCTGTAGTGCAGAAGGTAAGGTGCAAGCTGCAGACAGGGTATGAATGGGGCTCAAGTAATGCTTAGGGCCTTGTGAAAACCCCCTGCATTAGGGCAAATTTAGCCTTTTTTTTTAAAAAAAAAAATTCAATCAAGTCTTCTCTAATTTTTCTCTTTTGCAGGCTAAATAATCAAAGTAAGTGCACGGCCGCGAGAGCAGGGCGATGTCGGCCCATCTGCAGTGGATGATCGTTTGCAACTGCTCCAGCTTCCTGCTCAAGCGGAACAAACAGACCTACAGCACCGAGCCAAACAACCTGAAGGCCCGAAACTCCTTTCGCTGCAACGGGCTGATCCATCGCAAGATGGTTGGCGTGGAGCCCACGGCCGACGGGAAGGGGATTGTGGTGGTGCTGAAGAAATGGGCAGGCCAGCGCAAGCCAGCCACGTCCTATGAGAAGACAACCATTAACAAGAACGCCCGGGCTACGCTCAACAGCCTGCGCCACATCATCCGCAAGAACAACTACCGCAAGGATCTGCGCATGGCTGCCCTGCGCCGCGCCAGCGCCATCCTGCGGAGCCAGAAGCCGGTGGTGGTGAAGAAGAAGAGAACCCGGGCTACCAAGATTGAGTGAATGGCTAGCACGTCCCAATAAAGGGTTCAAACTAAAAAAAACAAACAAAAAAAAAGTGCAAATTATTTGGGCCGAATCCAGGGCCGGTGCAAGGATATTTTGCGCCCTAGGCGAAACTTCCATTCCCCCCCCCCCCAAATCACATACATTATACACAATACACGGTCACAGAGTAACGTTATAATTTAGAATTTATGTTTCCGCACTTTAAGTTTAGCAAATTTAGAAACAAGTTCCTCCAAGTCAATGCTGTGAGCAATGTCATGTTCTAGTGACAAGGTAGATAGCCCAACAAAATCTTGTGCCACATGAGTTTGCATGTATGTTTTATACTTCGCGCTGTCAAAGAAGCTCCTCCGCCACTGCCACAGAAAATGAGATCAAGAGGATACGAAGAGCTATAACTGTGTTAGGACACTACTTCAGCTGGGGTCAGGCTGTGGGGGGGATGGATTGAGGTTTCATCTTAGAGACGGCTCGTAGCTGTGGGCAGGGCTGTGGTGGTATGGTCCAAGGATGTCAGCTCAGAAGGATGGCTTCGAGCTAGGGTCATGCTGTGCCGGGATGGGTCGAGTTTTTCGGCTCAGGACTGGGCTCGTAGCTGGTCAGGGGCTGTGGGGATGGGATCAGGGGGGTGCCTGAGTCTGGCAGCTCAGCTCATAGCAGCTTTTTCCTCACCATCCAGGACAAGGACAGGGCAGGGACCACCAAGGACCAAAGTGGAGATCACAGGAACCTGAGCCAAGCTGTGGGGAATAGCACTTGTTACCTGCCCAGCGCATGAGCATCGGTCCTCTTCTTCCTCTGCTCCACCAAACCCACCCTGAGCTCTTTTCTTCTCCGTCCCCCTCCGGCTATGTGAGGCTACCAGGTCAGCCCCCGCTTTCCTCCAGAACCTGTGTGCACCCCCTTCGCAGGCTCCTGCATGTGCCCATAGCAACTCGCAGCTCTGCCCAGCGCCGGCCCCCCCAGACACAGAAATTTGCATAGGCGGGACCCCTCTTGGCAGGAGAGGATTCGAGCCTCTGCTGTCAGCCAGATTCCCCTGGGTCAGCGCGCCCGGCACCCGAACCTCTGGGACTGCCTGGCGCGCCCTGACCCAGGGGGGCCCCTGGGCTGCCGGCTGCCACGGTGGCGCGCTGAACCAGGGGGCCCCTGAGCTGCCACCTGCCGCCGCAGCGCACTGACCCAGGGGACACCCTGGGCTGCCGGCTGCTGCTGCCGCCAGCAGCTCAGACTCCTTTTCAGTCCCAGAAGCAGCGGCTGCTCAACCATTTAAAAAAAATGGGGGGGCGCCGCTTTTTGGCGCCCCCAAATCTTGGCGCCCTAGACAACCACCTACTCCGCCTAAATGGTTGCACCGGCCCTGGCTGAATCCACTTCCTAGCACCCCACCTCAATAGCTGGGCTGCGTACAGGGGAGATCCCCAGGCTGTGGACCTACAGCAGAGCTGATCTGCAGATGCTACTTCTGACTCATGGCTGGGCATGCTCCCTGCACAGGAGATGACAACATTATCTGCTCTTAGTAGATCCTCTGACCCACCCCAATCCATCCCAAGCCTGTCCCTGCTTTGTCTGCAACCCACTCCTGTGCTGCAGGCAGCTCCATGGGAGTTTGGCTCTAGAGCCCTGCATGGACCAACCCGCAATCCGACCCGCAATCCACTAGCCGACTTTTACCTGTAGCCTCATCCTTGTGCTCAGCAGCAAGCTGTCTCACAAGGGCCGACCCACTCCAGTTCCCATGGCCGAGGGTGGGCCCTGCTGTCCAGGAACCAGCGGGCCAGGCCTGGGACTGGGAGTGCAGCCATTTCTGCCAGGCCATGGTGGGGACGCTGGCAATGCCCGAGGGGCCGGAGCGGCGCAGCGATCAGGTGCTGGACAGCCCTGACTCCGACCTGCTGCTCAGCCCCAGCCACTGGCTGCTGCTGCCTGCCGCGAGCAAGCTGCGCCGCCGGTGAGGAGAGGCCTGTGCAGTTGTATCTGCATCCAATCCATTATCCACGTCTGCATGAGGTGCTGAGACCCACTGCTGGGCAGTAGTGAGGTCAGGATTTAGTGAGCCAGGCAGTGGATCAGCATCTGCTGCATAAGCAGCAGAGAATCCTGTGGCACCTTATAGACTAACAGACGTTTTGGAGCCTGAGCTTTCGTGGGTGAATACCCACTTCATCACATGCATCTGCTGCATAGTCTGCATGGTCTGGAGCCATGGGGAGTGCACCTCTTACCATCTCTGGTAAGACCAGAGAGGCTTAATTAATTAATAGATGTAAAGTGTGAAGCTGCTAGGCAGCCATGAGACATTGTTATGAAGTTCTCTGCTGCTGCATATCTTTCCAAACGTTAGAGGAGGTGACCAGACTTGGACACAGCCTTGTCCTTCAAATGAAGACAGTGATTCATGTCCCAGAGTGTAGCCAGCAACTCAGCCCATGTATAAAGCAGACCTGTATGCTGACACTTTACGGAACATGCTGTGGTCTTCAGATCTTTTACACGCTCAATAGCTGGGAGCCCGATCCACTGGAATGATTTTCTGTTGACTTGACTGGGCTTTGGATCAGGTCCTGCTGTGAGCCAGGTAGGCGTAAAGAGTCTACATGGGACCAGCATCCCCTGTGTGTTCACTGCACTTGAGCCCTGTCTCTTGCCAATTGTGAGGAACAATAGGGTCCATCACTGCTTAGGAGAAAGTCAGGCATTTTGCACCAGGAATAATAATAATTCAAGTTCATCTCAATTAACTTCACCTGCTGTCGTGCTGCTCTGCTCTCCAATACACTTAAATCCATCTGGAGTTTATCACCGTCCTCGTTAGTTTTTCAAAGCATTAAATGTTCAATAGAAGACACCATTCCCTAATTATTAACCTCATTGTCATGACAACAGATTTGTGTTTTGCTGCTTACTGCTTTCGTCTCCTTGAGACCAAGGCAGCACAATTGTCATATCTCAGATGTTATGTGAATTATAGTAATCTACAGTGGCACTCTGACCTGAGCTGTTTTCCGAATGGCTGCTTGGTTCATCTCATCCACTGTTTATCCAGTTGCTAATCTGTGGGAAAGAGTGAAGTGGTCAGACCATCAAAATATACAGGATGCCAGGAGGGGTCAACGTGGGAACCTAAATAAAACAGGAAATGGCACAGAAGTGACCTAGGCTGGGGAAAAGTGCCATTGCACTAAGAAACAGGGCAAATCTAGTAGCCCATTCTCATTGCTTTCCACACACTAATTCCATGGCATATATGCCTGTCAGCAATTTATTTCCTTTTGTGTTCCAGGATAGTTGCCAATAAATAGTTGAATGGAAAAGGGGGGTTATTCTTCTTGGGCAAGTCATTTCCTGCCCCATGCCTCAGTTTCCTCATCTGTAAAATGGGGATAAAGACACTGATTTTTGTTCAGGTGCTTTGAGCACTATGGATGAAAAGTGCTACATAAGAGCTAGGTGGTGTTATCAAGTTTGCATGGACATGGTGACCTTTGAATAACTATTCCACTGGTAGTTCTCCATGCCAGCTGCTATTCCTCTATTTCCCTCTCTAGACTAGGGGGAAAGGAGTTTTTAAAAACTCCAACTGTTACGTTTTAAAACACCACGTAACACCTCAAAGTATGTCTGCATTGCACGTAAAGATGTGACTGGAGCAGGTGTAGATATGCACACATTTCGGCATGGGCTAAGCATCTGAATAAGTACCCAGGGTTCCAGGCAGGCTTGTGCATCCCTGCTATTGGTACTTGCGCTAGCTAGAGTAAAGCTATCTCTGGTCTGTCCATGTGTGTTGCAGTCATACCTCTGAGGGCAGGGTAGACACATCCCAAACTGGTCTATAGTCGCATTTCCACTGAAACAACAAAAGGTGTGAATTGAAGCCCATTTGGTTATTTCACTGCAAATCTGGAGGTGGACCCTCGCTTTAGAGTGACTAATGTCAATTCAGCTAAACTCAGGGATCGTCTGCCTTTAAAATGTTGCATTGCTGCCAGGGCCGGCCCACAACATTTTGGCACCTGAGGCTGGGAGCTCAAATGACGCCCCCATGTACCCTTGCTTGGGCCAAAACTTTGAAAGGTGTCGATTTTGCCTTCCTGTTCTACTTCTCTCATGGTACTGCTCTGCTACCTACCCCAATAAAGGAGAACTAACAACTTAAAATGCCTCATTCAAAAATTTTAAGTAACACTTAACTTTCAAACACCTGAACAGTAAATGTAACTTTTCTTGTCTGCATAGTAAACACTGCCATTTTAATCTATTTGAATAATCAAAGTGGTTCTTTCTGTGCCTTCTTGTTTGCAAAGGTTTGAACTGCTTCCTGAAGGTCCACCATCTGGGCCAGCTCATGCTCTATTGAGATGATTGCAAGGCTGACCAGCCTCTCCTGTATCATTGAGGAGTGTAGATGTGTTTTTATTAACTTCAGCTTGGAGAAGCTGCGTTCTCCACTGGCAACTGTTACAGGAAGTGTTAGAAGTATGCACAGAGCAACAAAAGCATTTGGAAAGAGGGTGGTCATCTTATTTGTGCACATATATTCCAGACAGAACAGCCTTTGGAGTTGATCCTGCTGAAATGTATCTTGAAAGGGCTTTCAGTTCATCACCTAAGTCACTCACATCAGTATTGCACATATCATGTGTCAACACTGTCTCTAGTGCCCTGCATTGCTGGTGTAGATCTTCTTCAGGTATAGTGAGGAGTTTTGGAATATCATACAACATCTCAAATATACTGTTGTGTTCCTTGAGCTACATGAAACATTCTTCAACTGATTATATTGCACAATCTAGCACCTGGTTAAATAATTCAACTTCGAATTGTTGTTTGGGGTCTTTTATAGGATTATCCCATGCCTGGCAATCAAAATGTCGTCTTCTTCGGTGACTCTTGTATTCTTGAATGGGTGGGAAAATAGCTTCAGTGTGAAGTTCCTCTGCCAACTTCTATGCACTCTTCAGAACGTTTTGAAATCCCTCATTTGACCAGTAAGACTGTAGGTATGATTTTGCTTTGTCCAGTTGTTCCATTGCTCCAGATATATCAAAGTCAACACCTTGGAGTCTCTTGCTTACAACATTTATTTCAAATGGCATGTCATGCCACAACACTAAGCCACACAGAAATTTGAAGATATGTATGTTTCTGGTGATTCCATTTCCCTCTGCCACTGTTCTCCCACGAACAGTTCCTGTCATAGCATTATCCTCCATAGTGGCAATTATGGCATCATCTGTCTTCCCAACTTGGTGTTTGATAGGCTTAATCGCCTCCACTCAACTTTCCCATCGTGTGGCACTCAGTGGTTTCAGTGTCAGAGAAGATGTTCCCAGATGTTGCTTCAAAATTTGCTATCAATGAATTAATGCAGAGAAAAATACATAGAAGCTTTGAATTACATGAAAAAATTCAGCAGCCTCACTAGAAGCTGATGCTGCATCACTGACCACCAAGTTCAATGAATGAGAACTTCATGGGACAAAAAAAGCCAGAGGGTTTAACTCTCAAATTGGTGTCTGCACTCCTCTGTTCTTTCCTCTCATGTTGGCACCATTATCGTAGCCCTGATCTCTCATGTCAGCTATCGCAATTCCCGTATCTTCCAGCTTTTTAAGAAGCACATTTGTCATATCAGCTCCTGTAGTATAATCAATGTCAATACATTCTAGAAAATGCTCTCTGACAGTCACCATTGCAGGGACATTTTCACTAGGTTCTGTTGTTATAAAACACACCATTAAAGTCATTTGTTCCGTGTGGCTGATGTCAGGTGTGCAGTCCAGAATAACAGAGTAATATCTTTCTGACTTCAGATCTGCCACAATCTTCTGTTTGACTTTTGTTGCCACTAACTGTATGATCTCATTTTGAATTGTTTTTCCAAGGTAGTGGTGTGTGTACATTTCTTGGGTGGTGACTCTTCTTAGATGCTCCTGGAGTACAGCATCAAACTCAACAATCATCTCCATAATTTTAAGGATGTGTCCAATGTTTGACACATACAGCTGATCTGAAGTGCCACACAGTGCTAGGTTTTGGGTAGCAAGCAATCTCACAACGGCAATGAGCATTTTCAGAACATTTTGCCAGTAAGGAAACTCTGATGAAATCTTCTCTTGATGCTGATCATGTATGATGGCCTTTAACCTTAGTCTCATCTCAAGCTCTTTCCTCTATGGAATGCTCTCTGGTGGTTTGCTGTTTTCTCATGGCATGCCAGATTTCTAACCAGATTTTTCCAGTCCTTTGTTCCTGTAGAACCCAATGTGGCAGGAACATTAGACTGGAAGAGTTTGCAACAAAAACAGTATGCAGCATTCTGGGTTTTTGAGTACATAAGCCCTGGCCTCTCCACTTTGTCACCATTGGGGATTTCATGCCAGTAATATGTTGGATGGAAATTTCTATTTTCATTGTCTTTGGGGAACTCAGCTCCCTGAGAAGCTGGTGTTAATTAGTCCAGGCTCCTGGAGGTTATATAGAGGTACATAAGAGGCTCCTCCACCTCTCTCTCCCTGCAGCTCCTGCTGCTTTCTGTCATTCCCTTTCACCTTTTCTCCTGCTTGCCTGTTATGTCTCTTGTGCCCTCCTTCCTCCAGCACAGCACTCCACCCTCTCTGTGCAGCTAGAGCAGAGAGAATACATATGCACCAGCAGCAGACACAATTTTCTACACTTTGGGTCCTAGTGGCGCCTCCCCACAGTCTGGCACCTGAGGTGGCCACCTCAGTTCGCCTCGTGGTAAGACCAGCCCTGATTGTTGCAGCTGTGCTGCCCTGTGCTTCAGTGAAAATACCGCGTACGCTGAGGGAAAGAGTTCTCCTAGAAAGCTAGTAGCTAGGTCAACAGGAGAATTCTCCCATCAGCCTAGCACTGGACTGCACTGGGCGCTAGGTCAGTGTAGCTGCGTCTCTCAAGAGTGTGGATTTTTCACACCCCGTGAGAGACAGCTATACTGAAGTGAATTTGACATGTACACCAAGCTTCAGTAACTTTAGCTAAATTGTCTTTAGCCACTTTTATTCTGAAATAAGAGAGTCTGAAGTGGCTAAAACAATTTAGCTGAAGTTCATCTTAGAGGTTTTTAAGGCCTGGCTTGACAAAGCCCTGGCTGGGATGATTTAGTTGGTGTTGGTCCTGCTTTGAGCAGGGGTTGGACTAGATGATCTCCTGAGGTCTCGTCCAACCCTAATATTCTATGATTCTACTGAGCTTAGCTAAATCAGCTTTAGACACGTTTATTCGGAAGTGAGAGAGTCCACACACAGATTTGCAGTGAAATAGTAAGATTGGGTTTAAAAAACAGATTAACTAAGGCTATGACCATAGGCACCGACTCTGTGGGTGCTGCGGGGCTGGCATACCCTTGGGGAAAAATTAGTGGGTGCTCCGCACCCACCGGCAGCCAAGCTCCCCTTGCCCCCACCTCGCCTCCTTCTCCCCCGAGTGCACCGGGTCCCTGCTCCTCCTTGTCCCAGTGCTTCCTGCTTGCAGCCTAACAGCTGTTTGGCGGTGCTTAGGACTTTCCGGGTGAGAGTGGGAGCAGTGGGGATGCAGTGCACTCTGGGGAGAAGGCGGTAAAGAGGTGGGGCAGGAGCAAGGGCTTGGGGAGGGGGTGGAATTGGGGCGGGGTCGAGTGGGGCAGGGGAGGGGCTAGGGGTTTGACGGGCAGGTCGAGCGCCCATGAGGCAGAGGGGAAGTTGGTGCCTATGGCTATGTCTACATTACACTTTATGTCGGCATAACTTATGTCACTCGGGGGCGTAAATAAGCCACTTCTGAGTGATATAAGTTGCACCAACGTAAGCGCTGGCGTGTACAGTGCAATGTTGGTGGGAGAGATGCTCCTGCCACCCTAGCTACCACCGCTCGTGGAGGTGGTTTTATTATGCTGCCGGGAGAGCTCTCTCCCATTGGCTTAGAGCGTCATCACCAGATGTTCTGCCACTTCAATGCTGTATGTGTAGACAAGCATTAACTTGATGCACATTCGCTTGTAGACCAGCCCCTAGACAGGTTTTAGCACTTTTTTAAATGTGTTAATCACAGTCAATGTTAGATGTTAAGTGGTGCTTAAAAAGATGTTAGCCAAGATGGGATTTTTGTAAAAACAGCTTTGGTCTTAGCCTAGATGAAGTTTGCTGCTCCAATATCCCTCTGAAATTGCAATGACACATGGAGACATGTCTGCTGCCTGGGTTAATACTAGTGCAGCAGGCCCAACAACATCTACTGGAGCTGTACCTAGGGAAGGCGCTGACTGGTGTGTTAAGTTGCTCCCACCTTGCCCGACCCACACAGAGGATATGGGACTGTTATATCCCTCAGCCTGGTTCTTTAGCTCAAGATGTATATGCACCCTTGGTGTGATTAGCTATATTATTAAATGCGCTAAGTGTATGAGTTTAGGAAGAAACTTGCTATGAAGCATCTGGTACTGGTCACTGTTGACTAATAGATCAGATGGATCATTGGTCTGGTGCAGTATGGCAGTTCCTGGGCTCCCGTGTCTTTGCCTGAGAAAGGTATGTAAAGTCCGCAGCCACCTTGTAGTTATCACTTCACTAATAGAACATTTAATGCCAGAAAGCAAACGTAGCATTGCCATTTTATAAAACCAACGAGGATTCCTTGTGGCACCTTAGAGCAGTGGTTCTCAAACTTTTGTACTGGTGACCCCTTTCACACAGCAAGCCTCTGAGTGCGACCCCCCTCAAATAAATTAAAAACATTTTTTATATATTTAACACCATTATAAATGCTGGAGGCAAGCTCGTGACC
Source organism: Chelonoidis abingdonii (assembly GCF_003597395.2). Lineage (NCBI taxonomy): Eukaryota > Metazoa > Chordata > Testudines > Testudinidae > Chelonoidis > Chelonoidis abingdonii. The sequence goes on from NC_133783.1 coordinate 54,594,731, forward strand.
CCCCCATGCAATAACCTCATGAACTGAGGGGTCCCGACCCCCAGTTTGAGAACCCCTGCCTTAGAGACTAACACATTTATTTGGGCATAAGCTTTTGTGGGCTAGAACCCACTTTATCAGATGAAGTGAAAAATACAAGAGCAGGTATAAATACATGAAAGAATGGGGGAATGCTTTACCAAGTGTGAGGTCAGTCTAACGAGATAAATCAATTAACAGCAGGATGCCAAGGGGGGAAAATAACTTTTGAAGTGGTAAGAGAGTGGCCCATTACAGACAGTTGACAAGAAGGTGCGAGTAACAGTAGGGAGAAATTAGTATTGAGGAAATTACCTTTAGGTTTTGTAATGACCCACCCGCTCCCAGTCTTTATTCAGGCCTAATCTGATGATATCAAGTTTGCAAATTAATTTCAGTTCTGCAGTTTCTTGTTCAAGTCTGTTTTTGAAGTTTTGTTGTTGAAGAATTGCCACTTTTAGGTCTGTTACTGAGTTACTTCTAGCCTACGAAAGCTTATGCCCAAATAAATTTGTTAGTCTCTAAGGTGCCACAAAGACTCCTCGTTGTTTTTGCTGATACAGACTAACACGGCTACCACTCCGAAACCTGACATTTTATAGTTATCCCAGAACCTAAAGGGCGTCGGCAGCCTTTTATAGCAGCAAATAATACAAACGGATGTTGCATGAGAAGGCCATTGTTAACATTCTCAACAGAGCCTCATAAAACAAAGCTTCACCCAGCATTACTGCCGCAGGCTAATGAAGCTGGCAGGATGGAAAGTACTGGGCCATCTTGTAGCCCAGTGGAGCAGCTTACCTGTATTATATTCATTGCTTTATTACTCTGTTTTATTATATTCAGTAGTAATGCAAAGACCCTACAGGCTTTTATCCTGTAAGATTTGGCTTTAGCAGATAGCGTGAGGCTTGAGGCCTATAACCTTTGGCATAGATAAATTTAAGTGACTCATAAGTTATAGGGAACTGAAAGTAGCAATGCAAGAAGGGAATTTTGTCCAGAATACCAACATCAGCCACCCACAGAACATAGCTGACACCAGCATCTGGAAGGTTCCGGGCACAACGTCCGACTGCAAAGGTACTATGGCAACAAATTGACATGTATGCTAATAGGGTAACCAGGACTGGCTTTAGGAAGTGCAGGGCCCAATTTGAACAGTTTCGACGGGGCCCCGGCAGGGATGACTTTAAAAAAAACAAACAAAAAAACCACATGGGGCTTGTACTCACCGAGCGGTGCTCCAAGTCTTCGGCGGTGAGTCCTTCACTCACTCCAGGTCTTCGGCAGCACTGAAGGACCTGCCGCCGAAGACCCGGAGTGAGTGAAATACCCACCGTCGAACTGCTGCCGAAGACCCGGAGTGCCGCCGGGTGAGTAAAAATTAAAAAGGAGCCTCTAGCCAGGGAAGGGATTCTCACTGGGCGCGGGGACCCCTTAGACGCAGGCCCGATTCAGAGGAATTAGTGGAATAGGCCTAAAGCCGGCCCTGATGGTAACATCATACATACACTAACCGATAGAAAACAGACACCTTAAGGGGAGGAAATACAAATAAGGACCTCTATTGAATATGCATTGGACATGGTAACGTCGGTGTAACCTACTATAAAAGTAACATCGCAGGGGCAGCAAGTACAGAGATGTAGACCTCAGGAGCGGCCAGAGGGATGGCTACCGGGGAAGATGAGGATGGTGACAGTGATGAGAAAGATAATGCTTAACATTCCAGGGTGTAAGTATGGCTGTCCAAATGTACTTTCTGCATTATCTCTATCTGCCTTGTTGAGTTTAAGTGTGTGTATAACTTTGCGAAATTATTAATAAATCATTTATTTGTATATATATACAAAGAGTTCCTATAATGTGAGTGTTGCACCTGTGCACGTTGGGATTCCCAAATTATATGATAATTTTACAATAATCTAAATGGGCCTGATCTTGGGACAAGAACCTGTTAATCCTCAAGTTTCAATTGTATATACCCAACTTTGGGGCAGGCTACAATCTAGAGGCTTTCAGATAGGAGAATTTCTGTTTGTTCCCAGTCATCTGCTCGCATTTTCATTCCAACGCTCCTACGATGGTCTGGCACAGACAACTTCCATTTGTACATGATCAGGAAGTAACAATTACTAAGTTAGTTTTGGAAACTACTGCAGTGGCCAGAGATACACAGTCTCTCTCTCTCTCTCTCTCTCTCCCCCCCCCCATATATATATGGCTTTAAAGGACCCTGCCCAAGAAGACATCTTTATCCTTCCTGGCATTACCCTTGACTTTGCTAGTTTTTTATTCAATAAAAGCTACTCAGGGATAGTTGAATGGGGGTATGTGATAAGAACAGCAGTACATTGTAACACAGCACTTTGCATCTCAGACATGGTGTAGCTAGGTCTCCCAAAAATCCCCTTCCACAGAAGGGAAGTGGTATGACATGGGTAAATTAAACACCGAGAGGGGATGTGATTATTTGCTCCAGGCCATACAGACTGACTGAGTGGCAGAGTTGGGACTAGACCCCCACCCTGAGTCCTGACTCCTAGTCCCTTGCTCTAAACACAGACCTTATTGTAAGTCACAAATGTTTGTGACATCAGACAACACTGCCACAGCGGTGTACAAAGCTGTTGACACCACTCTACTCCTGTAGGTTTCACTGCCTAAACTTTTCTTCCCCTTATGGGAATTTGCTGCCATGGCTGGAGTGCCAGCCATTCATTAGGTACTTCCCTAACTGCTATCATACTATCACCAGAGTAGCTAGGTGCCCTTCCTAAGGATCATGTCAACAAATAATCACCATGCACACCAAGCTAATGTAACTCATGCTGCTTGACCCAGCAGCAGGGATTGAACCCATGACCTACCAAGCTAAAACCACGAGCCATTTATCACTTGAGGTGAGGAGCTTAGCTAGAAGCAACAGCCAGCCTGCTAACCAGCCACAAGAAAGGGACAAAGACCCAAACTCTCCTAGCATGGATTTCAGGAATATTCCACTACCTTCCTTTGTGCCATGGGCAGATCCTCAGCTGGTTAAGTTGCCATACAGCCCTGAGAAACTTCCCTGAGGACAGAGATCTGGAGATCACAGCAAAAACGGAGTGAGCTTTCATGGAAAAGCCTAGTCAAAACAGGAGTCTTACAGCTGAATGTGGTCATGCTCTGGCTTAGGCAAGATGCAGGTGGAGGAAGCCATAGAGGTGACAGCCTCCCATAGACTGAGGCAGGTTCTGTTTCTCCACTCATGTGCCAAGATAGCCTTCAGAGCACTCATGAGATACTTGTCCCTGGCTCCAGTTGCCAGGGAGGAGTAGTGGATAGGTCAGTATGGAAAGCGTGCTTGCCCCTTTAAAACAGGGAGGGAGAAATTACTTTCATCCTCTCTCCTCCCTCTCACTTAGTTTGTCTCTTGACAGCAGCAAGCTGAACAGGGAAGACGGGAAGAGATACAGATAGATCTGCTGGCAACTGTTGGCCATAAGACCCTTCCATTTTAATGCCGGTTACTGTCAATAGTACATTAGTGGTTTTAGTGAGGCCAGGCAATTGAGAATGCAGTGAGCTCTTGGCCTGGGATCAGGAGAGAAGGGAAGCTGTCTGGTGTGCGAGTCCATCAGTGAAAGAGGAAAGAGAAATCCCTTTCAGGGTTCTTCTGTTATGACTGACATTTATTGTTCATATTACAGTAGTGCCCAGTCCGAGATCAGGGCCCCAAACACGCTGTCAGAGGCAGTCCCTGCCCCATAGAGCTTACAGTTTAAATAGTCCAGACCAGGGGGTCGGCAACCATTCAGAAGTGGTGTGCCAAGTCTTCATTTATTCACTAATTTAAGATTTTGCGTGCCAGTAGGGTGACCAGATGAGAGGAAGAAAATATTGGGACGCATGTGGGGTGTTGCCGGCAGAGCAAAAAAAACAACCCCGCAGTGCAAAATATCGGGACAAACTGTGTCCTGACCAAACATGGGTTGGGACACGGGACAAACGCCTAAATATCGGGAGAGTCCTGATTTTATCGGGACGTCTGGTCACCCTACATGCCAGTAATACTTTTTAATGTTTTTAGAAGGTCACTTTCCATAAGTCTATAATATATAACTAAACTATTGTTGTATGTAAAGTAAATAAGATTTTTAAAATGTTTAAGAAGCTTCATTTAAAATTAAATTAAAATGCAGAGCCCCCCAGACTGGTGGCCAGGACCCGGGCAGTGTGAGTGCCACTGAAAATCAGCTCATGTGCCGCCTTTGGCATGAGTGCCACAGGTTGCCGACCCCTGGACCAGACAAAGGGGTAGCAGAAGCACAGAGAGGGGAGTGGCTTGCCCAAAGTCACACAAGAGGCCAGGTGAAGAGTCAGGACCTCTGGCCTCCTGCCTCCCCATCAGGTCCCTATCCACTAGCCAGTGAACTGAGCAGGGGTGTTGGAACAATGCTGAGAGTCATTGAACCAAACTGTAAACTGATGGAAATAACTTCAAGCCTGCGGGTGCGGCAGCACCCCGTGCACCCTTCGTTTTAGTACCTATGCTACGAAGGCCTTTCTGCCACCACGGACTCAGTCATTCGTAACTGACCCAATCACTCTCCACCACCTGAAGCATATATGACTCAGCACATTCCCCCCTCACCAGGAGGAATCAGATCAAGGATGCTTGTGTAAGGAGCTCATGCTGGGCTTGTAATTGAATTAGTCTCGCTTATCCCACAACGGCTGGATCAGAACTCTGTACATACCAGTCAGTGTGTCTGCTCTGCACAACAGGCACCTGGCTTCTTACCTGCCAGGGGCTGTGTTGTGCTCTCAGAACAAAGCCTGATGTTGCTTCAAAGTCAGTTGTGAGGGTTGTGAGAAGCAGAATCTGTTGTGAGGGTTATACCACAGTCCATCACAACTTGCAGCTTTGTCCGGAGGCGGGGCGGGGGGGACACTCCCATTGTTCACCCTTGTTGAACTGATTTAGCAGAGCACTATGATGGGGTCGAATTTTACACTTTACACTCTGGGAAATATTAAAAGGCATTATGGGATAGCTGGGACTTCAGAGGAATAATGGAGAGATTTATTTCCCACAACCCCCTGGGAATCTCCCTAATTTTTTTTTTTAAATTAAAATGGGACCTGCTGGATTTTAAAATCTGATGTACAGGTTTGTTTGGTAAATTTTTTTAATCAGAGTGAAAGCTCATCCTTTTAGAGCAAAAATGTCAGTAGACAGGTAATATCCATACATTACATGGAATATTTTCCTTGGAGTGAACAAATATTTAGCAGCTATTCACAGATGCTTGTCGTGTGACACATTAAAATGATATTAGACCATTTCCTCATCAAGACGCTAACCAGGGGGAAAGTCTCAGTGCTAAAAATAGCAGTGTGCAGTGCACTGGTGGGAGATGGCACTGCAGCGTTACCATTGTATTCACAGCAGGGGTACTTTTTAAAGAACAGGAAAACAGGGCATCTCGCTAAAACACACGCTTTAGAAACCACACCAGAAAAAAGGGGCGGGTTCGCCCCACATCTCTGAAAAGCCTGAGTAGCTTTAATGACATTCTGGCACAGTTACAGGAAAGGTTAATCACACCACACTATGTTGTTCACTGAGGGACAAATTCTTTCCAAGTATAAATGGCCACCGAGACCCGTAGAGCAGTACACACTTGCAACAGCAGCAAATGTGGCCCTTTGAGTTTATGTTCTGCTGCCTGAGGCAGATAACAGTAAGTCTTTGGGTGCTAATGAACTTGGGTGACTCAGAGCAGCTGCTGGGAAACAGAACTGGGGAGCATTAAGTTTGCATTGCACCAAAATGATGCTAATGACAGTTCCAAATGTTTTGCTGAGCGGAATGACAGTATTGTGTATAGCTGGGCTCCAAAACTCCTGTATCCTGGAATTTATGTTATGAAGGTCACTATAAAGTTGCGAAACAAACAAAAACCTCAATCTCTGTTTAGAGAAGGCAGAAGTTTCGGGAAGGAAGAAGCAGCCCATTTGACTTGAGTTTATAAGCAGGAGCTTTTTTGTACAAGTTACTTACCATTTCGAGAGGAAGGAGAGGATGGACATAAGCTTTTCAACATTGACATTAACCTTGCTTTTGGTGAAAATTATGGTTGTCTTTAGAGACCACTGCATCTGATCATTTTTAAAACCGGTTTTCTGTGAAGAATACAAGCACAAGAAAGTGAAATAACCTGCAATGCTACTAATTTGCTGGCTAAAACTTCTGACCATTTTAGGTAACAATATAGATGAAACTTGCCAGAATCTGGATCTAAGCACCCAGCTTGTGTTTTGGGATCTCCTAATGAAGTTTGTGTCAAGTTCTGTTGGGAATTTTTGCCAACAATTTGAAAAAACGTGAATGGTATTAATAATGACTATTAAGAATGATGCTGTACTGCCTTTCATCCAAAGACCTCACAGTTGTCAACACACTTTACAAACAAAAGGCCAGATCCTTGGATCAGTGCTTGTGTACAAAAGTAGTTTAAGCTGATCTTTACATTCTTCTGATCTTACTTCTATATAGACTGGTCCACCTTTGCTGTGTTAGAGCAGCCTAAGGGCTGGTCTAACTTATGCTGGCCTTTAACAGCCACAGGAGGGCAAAACATAGACAAGAATTGAGCTGGTGCAGGGACATCTTGACCAGCTCCCCTTTTCTTTAGCTGGGCCCCTCTCCCTGCTACATACAGTGTATGAACCTCCTTTGTCGGCCCTTCCCTTTGTGCTGGGACAATCCTCCTCAGACTGGTTGAAGTGAGGATTTCAGCCAGATTACGCTGGTAGTGAAGTGCAAAGTGTTCATCCCCCACTGGAGGATATGGACTGGGCTGGAATCACTGACCATGTTATGCTGGAGTCAGCTCCATAGGACAAAAACTGAAGGTCATCATTTCCAACTGACCCTGCCCAGAGCAGGAGGTAGCACCTGAATCAGAATGTGGCCAGAACACTTGGTTCAATATCCCTAACTCTATAGTAGTCATAGGATCCTTAGTTACCTTAAGTGATCAGGAGTGAGGGCTGCAATTTTACGTCTCATCTGAAAGATACCAGAAATGGACATTTTTAAAAGATCAACTCATTGGCAAACACTTTGCCACACACCATTATTTTCGTAGCAAAAATCTCTGTTAACCGGAGACAAAAAGCTACGTTCTTTCAAGCTCTTGCCCCTTCTAGGGGGCCATGGACACCATGGATTCATAGAAACTGTATCCCCACACCCAGGCATGACATCTGGATAGTTCTGTTACACCATTCTTATTGAAACCTATTGAGATGTTATCAGCTTCCACTGACTTAACTTGCAGGTGCAGCCAGCCATTTGTGCATCTAATGGGGTTCAATTGCTCACACATTAGTGGAAATTGCCATTGAAAATCTAGTCCTACATTTTGACTCTGGAGACAAGAAAAGGAGGTCTAACAACACGTAGCCCTTTTCACAGGGCTTTACAACTTGCACAAATATTGCCATTCATTCTATGGAGCCATGTCAGCAGAAACTCAACCATATAATAAACAGAGGTAATGATATAGTTGGGCTCAGGAATTTCAATCAAAGCCTAGATCCCAGTGGTGCTAGGTACTGTAGAGATCATCATCGCTTGTGGCTTCAAACCGCAGCCAAGACATGGTGTTGTCACTAATCTCAAATAGTTTCTTGGAAGTAGAGTGTCGGGACTGGGGGCGGGGGGGAAACATAGGTGGCTGGGCCTAGTGGTTACTGTAGGATGGGGGGACAGGTCCCCATGCCTGCTAGGGTTCCAGTCCAGAAGGTCAGCAGCTGAAGTCAAGAACCGAGAGTCAGATACAGGAATCAGGAGACATAAGCATGTAGTGGTGGGTGAGCAGTCTGAAGCAGGGTGGAGCCTGGTTGTACAGATGACTTCCTGTTCCTCTTTCTGACTTAAGCAGGTGGAGCAGGCCCATCAGGATCCACCTTCAGGTCCCAGGTGGAGCTTCCTATATGAACTGGGAATCCAGGCATCCAGGTTCTAGCTGATGTCAGTAGCCATTGGATGGAGGGTTGGAGCATGATGACCCTCCAGGGACCATGTGGACCTGGGTTTGCGACCTGAAGGTCATGACATGTAGGATGTTGATGGGGACACTGCATCAGACAGTATTCAAGTGTTTGCCTAGTCTCTCCACAGTTACATTAGGGGCTATTCCTCAGTTTCACTTGATCATATTGTCACCAGTCTTTGCCATCCCAGCTCTTGCTTGATTTAGAGTACACTAGTGTTTTCACTGCAGATCACTGCCTTGTGGGAGTTGTTCTCAACAAACCAGGTTCTCCAAAATAATTGGCATTTTCCACCATTTTGCTACCCTGTAGCCTTCCAGTGGTATTTTGGGGTAAGGGGTCTTCAAAAGCAAAGCTCTTCCTGGATTTCAGCCTCTTGGATGGTGGAATGTGTCCATGCAGATGATGTCTTAGATCATGCACCTATTTTTCTCTCCTTTTTACTAAAGGCATCCTGCTGCCTCATTGATGGTGGTGCAATCTCCATGAGGCAGTATAGTGACAGTATGGGAGTTGGTTTCAAAGTCTCTGTGGTGATCCTACAGGACTGATTGAGTTCCATATCGGTTTTGTGTGCATGGCTTGAGTATGACCATACTGAGGCGCAGTACTCTGCAGCTCAGTAAAACAGGGCAAGATTGGTTGCTCAGAGTGTTTGGGGGTCTGTGCCCCATTTTGTGTTAACCAGTTTCTGGAGCATACAATTCCTAGAGTTCACTTTCTTTTTCAGCTTCTTAATATGTTCCTTGAATGTCAGTGTTTTGTCTAATGTGTCTCCAAGGCACACCAGATGTTCATAGTGTTCAAGGACTGTACCATTGCAGGATATCTAGAGATTTTGCTTGGCCTGATGACGGAAAGCTGAAACTAGGTACAGGAACCAAGTATATTAGTATTTTCTAAGTATATTCCGATAACCAGTTAGAATATGCTCATTGTCCTCAAATCTTTCTGATTGGGTGGCAATGCAAAGATCATCTACAGAAATGAATCTTTGCATGTCAGGATTTTGGTTGGTCGTTTGTGTAGACATGGAACAACCATGGTGACTAGTAACAAAGAAGACAATTCTTGTCCTAGAGAATGCACGATCGGGATGACAAAACAGGATGACTACACAGATAAATGTGGGCAGAGGTAGGGTTGGGAGGATGAGGTAACAATGAGACTAACAGAGGTTATCATGAAAGCAAAAGTCTCAGCTTGCAACTTGCCTCACCATGGCTAGACAGGCACCATAGCAGAGATTTAAAAGGAGATAAGGTCGTCACTTTGTAAATTTTCACAAGGAATTTTTGCCAGGAGGTTGGTGTGCGAGAAAAGCCCAGAGCTGCTTGAGGGAGAAGATAAGTGGGTGCTACTAGCTGCCATCATTGACAGAGCAAAGGTGGGGGACCAGTGGTTTGATAAGCAAGATCTGACAGACTGGATGGGGCTAAGTTGCTAGATCTGACAGACAGGGCGGGACTAACAGGAGAATGGCCAAAGTTTACCCCAGCGGTGAATTTTCCCACAATTTTGCACAAAGCAGCCAAAAAGCTAAATTTTAGGGCCTGAACCAAAGCTCACCGAAGTCAATGGAAAGGATCCCATTGGCTTCAATGAGTTTTGGACTCAGCCCTTTCTCACATAGCTAGGGAAAGTGAAAGCTCTCCCCCTCCCCATCCCCTTCACCGACTGGGCTGCTGCTTTTAGGCCATGAACTGCTAGAAGCCTTTAAAAATAGATCCCTGACTTCCTGTTTTTTTTACAGCTTATCTGTTTGGAGAGGAATAAAGTTTGGCACCCGTTATTGTGTTTTCCCAACTTTCTTGTCAACTGACATGTGAGGGTTTTTTTTGAAGTCCCTTTCAGCTTAGAATAATAGAAACAAACTATCAGAGAATTTATGGGCTAGTATGGGTAACAAAGGAACCATCTGGTTTTATACCATTATATCTAAGTGGATTGTTCTCCCAGCAGTAATAAATCCATTACATCTCTGTCCAACTGCTACACTGTAGGAAGCAGAGGTATTTTCCTCTTTTATGTATCACATGCCAGTAAAGTGGCCTATTAATTTCAGATAATAATAATAGCTGATATGGAAACAGTGCCTTCAATGAGCAAGGATCAGAAATGGCATGCAGCATCCAGGAACATCACCACACTGCAATGCAGCTATTTTACGGACTGAAATGGGACAAATATTTAAATCACGCATAGCTGCACTGTACAGCAGTTTAAGAAAGGAATTATCCAGTTGAAATTGCAGCACACTTTTAGGAAGCTCGAATATAAGTAGTAAAGATGGAATGACGACAAGACACCAGAGCGAGCACATCACGATGGATGATGATAAAGCCCACAAGTGGTCAGACCACAAGTGGTCAGAACATATGCTCACGGTCCAATAGATAGAACAATAGAATAGGCCATAGAGTTTAAGGCCAGAAGGGACCAGCAGACCAGACTAGATGATCTCCTGTATATCACAGACCACCAGCTCCATCCAGCACCTGCACACTGAATGCAACAACTGAAATTAGACCAAAGTATTACAGCCCACAGGATACTAGACTACTATGGTCCCTTTCTTAGTCCTTACTCTGCCACCGCCGCGCAATAGAAACTTGGACAAGTAACCATCTCTCTGGGCCTTTGTTTCTCCTTTCACCGTGTTGTCTATGTCATGTTTAAACACTTTGGGGCAGGCTCTGTCTCTTACGGTGTATTTGTATAGCACCTAGTCCCAGTTCGAGGCCTGCTGCAGGCCCCACTATAATGCAAGTAAAATTATTAATAATAATTCGCCTTTTTGTTCTGTTTCTCCGTATTTACCATATTCATTTTCTCCCAATGACCCTGGTCACCCTTGCAATCCCGGGAAAAGAGAAGGTGAGATATCTCATACTCAGTGCTATTTAGCTCTTGTACACTGCTATGGCAGGTCCATCTTTGAACTTGGGACTCTGATCTCATTCAAAATTACTGATCAGAAAATAAAACCAATGAAACACAGATACTCAAGATTCTTCACTGGCCTACTCATAAAACCATCTTCCATATATATTTTATTTACAGTATATGGCAGTTTATGTCAGCCAAAAAATGGTGTTTTTTCTTTATTAGAGGGGTGCGGATTGCAAAATATATGAGCACTGAGAAAGCAACCCACAAATCCCTGTCTCCTAGTTGAATTGTGTATCTGATATTTGAAACATATGCTTTTTTTTCCATGATGCTAAGCCTTGAATTTTGGTTTCCTGAACAGAATTTACCCAAATCAATGTTCCATCCACCTAGTGCTTTTTAGCTGAAGGCACTACACACATTAATTAAATCACAAAGTTTACCTACCTTGGTGTTTATGCATAAATATCATAATGTTTCCATCCATATAGCACTCTCATCTGATGGCACTGCAAACATTAAACAAACTTCACAACATCTCATTCTACTGAGGAGTAGTAACATGGCACATACTTAAGTTCATACTAATAGTTGGGCAAAGAGGAGCTAACGAACTTTAGCAAGGTCACATACAGAGTCAGTTTTAGGGCTGGGGGATTAGTATTCAGAAGCCCTAATTCCCAGTCCCCTGTTCTAACCTCTAGGTCACACCGCCTTTAAGGTCCCAGGTACATAGAAATGGTTTTCAGGGAGAGAAATTCAGTTCACACTTGCTCTGGTGAATAGTTGAATGTCAGTAGCAGCAGCATGCAATCAATACAGTTATTAGTATGTATTATTTGTATGGTGCCAGCATTGCATGGCGCTTTTTATAGACAAGCGTGAAGAAAAGGTCAGTGCCTGAAGAATTTTTCAGTCTTGGCAATTACAGACAAAAGGAGAAGAGATGGAAAGCAACAAAACCAAGGTGACTGAAATGTCATTTTGCCAGAGCTCATGATTTTATTCACTGGTGTTGGGAGCTTCTGTTTTTCTTAAAGCCACCACTCCTAGCATTATGTGAGAATCATATTTTACATTTTTTTTTAAGTTTCAAGCCTTCATGGTTGCAGAGAAAAACTTGAAAACATGGTCTCTAATGGCTCAGAAAAGAATTCTAAATGTGTTATTTTCTTTAAAATAAAAACTCTCGTGATTTTTAAGTCAGTCTCAAGTGGACCTGACTCAAGATTTTTGAATGCTTGGAGCTGTTAATACTGAACGCATTGTTCTGCAGCCTTTGGATAGTATATTTTTGTGGGGAGGAAGAGGTCTAGTTTGTGAAACATTTTTGTGACTTCTAAGAATCTGGTTAGTTTCTCTCAGCAGGGCTGTGAACAGCACCATAGAAACTGACCAGATCTTGTCAATTTCACACTGTCATTTTGAGGAAGGTAAGGCTCCCTCCTGCAGCAGCAAATCAAGTCTGTGCATCTTCCCCTGTTCATAAGGTTCTAAACAGTAAATGAGTGAAACTTACAAAACCTGAGGGGGTTTCACCACTGCTGTTGGTCAGAAGCTATTTCTGTTCAGTTCTTCTCTGCTGCTCTCTGGGAAAGTTATGACCCAAAAACTGGAGGGAGGAAGAGAATGGGAAACTTCCTCTCTCCTTTCTTTGTGTCTCTTCTGAGGAATTGGATTCTTTTACGTACGACAAACGTTGTGCTCTGATCCAGGAAACTCAATTATTTCCATCCTTGGAAAAATGAGATGGAATCAGAGTTTAATTCAACAGGCTTAATTAGCATCCCAACAGACTGCTGTCAACACAACAGCTTAGAACTGGCAGGATTCTTAGAAAAACGTTATTGCAGAGAGTGTGAGAGGAAAACATGAGGTGACAGGAAATCACCTCTGATCCTCCTGCTTTCCCCTTAACAACATTCATTCACCGTTTAACTGTTCATTTACTGAGCAGCATTTATTAATTACGAAATAGACCACTATCAGAACTACAGTCCATTCTGTAAAGCTAAAGTGACATACCTAGTTGTTTGATTGAGCTTTTTAAACACTATAATGCAATTGTGCATAATTCAATATGTACAGGACCCCAGAGGGCTCTCGTAAATGGAGATCTGATGTTTGAAAACCAGTAGTAGTAGAACTTCATCATATTTATCATGATTTGCATAACAGGTAAATGTTCTAATGATATTTAAACTACGTCCCACTGGCATGGTATTAAAACAAAAATGCAGTTTTTTTTAAAAAAAACAAAAACAAAATTAATTTGGATATTTGATTTAACTATTTGATTTGAATACTGGGAGGGAAATTCTGGCCCATTGACTTCAGTTGCAAAAATCCCACTGACTTCAATGGTACCAAGATTTCACAGAATATCAGGGTTGGAAGGGACCTCAGGAGGTCATCTAGTCCAACCCCCTGCTCAAAGCAGGACCAATCCCCAGACCTCCTAAATGGCCCCATCAAGAACTGAACTCACAACCCTGGGTTCAGGAGGCCAATGCTCCCTTGAGTACTTTCCCCATAAGTTTGCCACTACTTATGGAGGCAGCATTGTCTACTGCTTAGAGCAAAGACTTAGAAGGGATAGATTAAGATTTTCAGAATTGACCAGTTGTTTTTGGTGCCCAACACAAGACAGCTCTAAAGAGAGTTGATGGCACCCAAAAATTACTCATTACTTCCAAAAAACTTGGCCAGGGGCTTTATTCCCAAATCCGCCTCTGACTCACTGTGTGCATTGAGTTTTGTAAAGCTATTGGCACTATGATTCTGGGCAGAAAGTACTTTTTTTTTTTTTTTTAAGTATGAAGCATTATTAAATCAGTTGTGCCACTAAAAGCAGGGAAATTGCTATGCTGGTTATGCTTTAAAAAGGCTCAACTTTTCAAAACTCAGTGAACTGCCTAACAACAGACACTTACATTCATATTTAGGCACTTACATAAGTGAGCTGATTTGCATGGATTTAGAGCACCCACAGCTCTCTGAGAATTTCCACAATAACTGTGGGCTATATTCGGCTGGCGGGTTCACCAATATCAATGTGGAAAACAAAAGGTTACTCTATATTTGATTATCAGTGTAACTAAGAGCAGGAGTTAGATCACAAACTTTGGATAGAGCTGGATTTCCCCCTCCCACCCCGCACCTTCTTTCCAGGGCAAATTGTTACTGTGACTTCAGACAAGGTAGGTGAGGTAATATCTTTTATTAAACCAACTTCTGTTGGTGAAATATATAAGCTTTCAAGCTATACAGAGCTCTCCTTCAGGTCCTGGGACCAATATGGCTACAACCACACAGCCACCAACGCAACTGTGAATTGTCCATTTATTCTGTTGCTTGGTGAGTGAGATTCAAACCCCTGATTTTCACACAATAGAATTTTATATGATGTTTTCTTTCAGAACGGGTTTGTGTTCAGCTCCAGGGGAATTGTACGAAAACCAGAGACTTCACCTGAAGCTGTGTTGCAGGTGTTCAGCACTTTAGGCAGCTTGATTCGGTGTTTAAATATGGATCTAGCTGATTGGTTGATGTATTTATTTGTAGCTTTTCTATGGCTCCCATCATCACAGCATTAGAGCACCTCGAAACATGACTGAATTTAATCTGTGAAGTAGACAAATGTGGTGGGGGGTCTGGTTTTTTAAAAAAACAGATGGGAAAAGTGAGGCATTGAGAGGGGAAGTGACTTGCCCAACATCACACAGGAAATCTGTGGCAGAGCTGAATCCACATCTCTTGATGCGTATTTTCAAGCATGAAACCATCCATCCTCATTCCAGTTTTATACATCTGATTTTGTGGTCCTACTGCATAATGCTATAAGCGCTGTTTTACACTAGCTTTTACACTAGCTGTGGCTGTAAGTTGGGACTCTTTATTAAAGGCGTGCAGAGTGGTTTCATCTGTAGGCGCCATTCGTTTCTACACACACTCAGCAGCATCATCTGCTTGCTTTCCACTGACTTTCATATTAAAATAAACCTTAAGATTAACAAAACAAATACACACCAGAAGCCAACATGATGCAATTCCACTTTTCTCTTCCACAGGTCACCACTCACACATTAAGGAAGGAAACTTCTGCTTCCATTCTGTGATTCTCTGGCCTGGTCTACAAGTTACTGCACAGCTAGCCAGAGCGTAACACTACAGCACACAAGCTTACTGTACAGCAACGTCCCATATTGGCACAGTTACAGCACACTGAAAAAAAAATTACAAAAAAGGATGCGTCTCCATTCCGTTATGCCTGCATGCCAGCTAATGCTCTAGAAAAAGAGTGCTGTTGAATAGGTGAGTAAATACATCAAGAAAGTGCACGTGTGTGTGAGCGCGCACTATTACACGTCATATACTTTCAAGTAGAAATGCCATCTGTTCTCACCCCAGCTACCCCACATCCAAAGTATTCCATCTCCGTCCCATTCTCTCTCAAAGTGGAAATTCCTTTCTCTTTCCTTTCGAGAGTGATTTGATTATAGCTGGGCTCACTTTGTCTCTTAATTACAGTTACACATAAGTAAAACAGTATCATGTGTACAGAACACAATCCTTTTTGTCAACGGAAGCTTCTGACAGCTTCTGTCCAGCAGAACATTCAGCACCAAGTGGATCTGAATGTCACGCCATTGCTGTCAAAAGCCAAACAAGATTGGGCCCCTTGAAATGATAGATTTTCACGTGTTTTCAGCTTTATTTTTAAAAGGCAAGAACCCATTGCCACAAGATATCACTGAGGCAAAGGGCTTAGCAGAATTCCAAGATGGACATTTATATGGATGAATGAGAATATCCAGAATTGCACTAAAAAGGACTAAACGCTCTCAAAATAGAAGGGATATAAACCCTCATGCTTCAGGGCACAAGCCACCCTGTAAATGATGGAGTTAGGAGGTAACATTCCTTGGGGGCAAGTTATCCTGTAACTGCAGGGTTTCTTGACCTTTCTCTGACAACTGGTAGTGGGCATTGTTTAAAAGAGGATCTTGGAATCAAAGGAGATTAGGGTTGGAAGAGACCTCAGGAGGCCATCTAGTCCACCCACCTGCTCAAATCAGGACCAACAAAATCATCCCAGCCAGGGCTTTGTCAAGCCGGGCCTTAAAAACCTTTAAGGATACCTGACTAGATGGCCCACTCTGATCTTGTATGGCAATTCCTGCGTTCCTAGGATGTCCTTGGGGATAAATGACTCACTCCTGCAGTCCTTGCTATGGTAGAACTTGCTCCTGTAGCTGGGTCATATGCACCATGGAACCCTCCCACAGTGAGATCACTTCCACTCCCTCCAAATGACATCACTCAAGGCTTAGTGCACTAGATGTAGCTTTCAAGTCCTAGATGAGATTCACTCTAAGGAAGGGCAGATGGTGTTGCCACTGCTGTCACCTGGGGCTTTATCCCATGGTGGTACGAGCGTTAGTTTGCAGCCTCAGTTTCATAGGAGCCCCGCTGGCGGATGGTGCTTAGAAGGTGCTTCAGAACATTTTAGGGCTATTCAGGCTGGCTTCAAGCCCTCAGCTGGAAGGAAGATTGTTGCCACATTCCACCTTTTAGCTTTTCTTCCCATAGTTGTCATTGCACCTTGGAGGCAGGGGTCCTATGGGAAAAAATAGCATGTGATTGTGTAATTAAAGAATGCATTATAATGCATGTGCACAAGCGGTCTGCATTCAGGTAGCACAAGCTTGTCCTAAATTTTGCATGCTGTACTTTGCAACCAGAAGTATCTTTTTTAAAATACACATTTGTGTATATAATTATTAATTAGCATTAGAGATAGTATGATGGCAATGCCACTAGATAAGGGGTGTGGGAAGCGTTTTGGGCAAAATAATGTCTATGCCCCTTCCTCCCGTTCTGTGACTTTCTCCAATGCTCTGAGAATGGAACTGGTTCAAAACTCACGGTGTAGGTCTGGAAGTTCAATGACAGGGCTCATGCAACTCCTAATCAGTTGGATCCATGTCCCCACTTGCTTTGACACTCGCATGAGGAATCAGCGACACAGAGAAGTGAAGTGATTTCACTCGGTGAAGGTCAGTGGCATAACAGGGACTAGAATCCTGGTCTCCTGACTTAGTATGCTGCCCTTAGTATGATCCACTAGCCCACACTGCCGTTGCCTGGCATGATTTGGTCCTAATTAGGTAGCAAACATATTTACAGTCTGAGTCTTTCAAACACACTGAAGAATAGGAACATTTTAGGACAGTTTAGTTTAGCCAGCTCAGCACATAGACGACACTCAGGACTTGACTTCAGTGGGAGTTCAGCGTGCAGGACTGGGCCCACAGAAATTAGAGTTAGCGTCAACAGTACATTGTCTCCGTCTCTGCCTCGTTCTATACTTAATGGCTAAATCAATGGGGTCCCACCACTATCTGTGGTTCACAGGTCATTAGGTCTTACTAGGCAGACATTTTCCTGGTTGTAACATTCTTTTAGAGAATGTTGGCTAAGTTAGATTGTGTGAGTGTCAAGAGACCACTAAAATAAATTTGTGCTACTTTGAAATAAATCCTTGGTAACAATGATCCAAATTCTATTCTTCTCTGCACTGGTGTAGACAGAGTCCAGCTCCATTGCGGTCAATGGGCCCGAATCACAGTGGCTCCGGATTTATACCGGCTAGCAGAATGTGGCTTCTGTCTAAGATTTAATTCTCTTTACTATTCCTGCCATATCTGAAGAACAGTTTAATATGCTGCCTAAGCCACGCTGAAAACACAAAGCTTGTTCCCTCACCTGGAGCAGTCTTGTTGCCTTCGCACATAATAATATTAATGATAATATTAATTATATTAAAGCTCAGAAGGGTTATAAAAAGCCTTTCACTGGATTAAAGAAATGTATTTTTATTTTTTGCAGCTCATAGTATTAAAGGCTGGGGGAGAAGACCACATGACAATTAACACACTGCTGGAAATTCAACACCATCATGTGGCTTGATTCCAAGTTCATTGCTCAGGATTTTCTGGTATGAAAACAAATGGTACCCAAAATGCTGCTTGAGAACATAACATACTTTATATGCTATTGGATAGGGTGATGATAATAAAAACACCATTGAAGATATTGTATGAAAGGAAATAGCACAAAAAGAGATCTGAAAATAAAAGGCTAAAGACCAAGACTGTCAATTAATCGCAGTTAACTCGTGATTAACTCAAAAATATTAATCATGATTATAAAATGTATTGAGATGTATCACAGTTTTAATTGCACTGTTAAACAATAGAATACCAGTTGAAATGTATTAAATATTTTTTGAAGTTTTTCTACATTTTCAAATATTTAATTTCAGTTTACAACACAGAATACAAAGTGTACAGTGCTCACTTTATATCATTATTTTTATTACAAATATTTGCACTGTAAAAATGATAAATGAAATGGTATTTTTCAATTCACTTCATACAAGTACTGTAGTGAAATCTCTTTATCGTGAAAGTGTAACTTACAAATGTAGATTTTTTTTGTTACATAGCTGCACTCAAAAACAAAACTAAGTAAAATTTTAGAGCCTATAGGTCCGCTCAGTCCTACTTCTTGTTCAGCCAATTGCTAAGACAAACAAGTTTGTTTACATTTACAGGAGATACTGCTGCCTGCTTCTTATTTACAGTGTCACCTGAAAGTGAGAACAAGCATTCACATGGCACTGTTGTAGCCAGCATTGCTAGGTATTTATGAGTTAGGTATGCTAAACATTCATATGCCCTTTCGTGCTTTGGCCACCATTCCAGAGGACATGCTTCCATGCCAATGACGCTCATTAAAAAAACTAATGCATTAATTAAATTTGTGACTGAACTCCTTGGGGGAGAATAGTATGTTTCCTGCTCTGTTTTACCTGTATTCTGACATGTATTTCATGTTATGGGAGTCTTGGATGACGATACAGCACATGTTGTTCAATTTAAGAACACGTCCGTGGCAGATTTCACAAAATACAAAGAAGGTGCCTGTGAAGGGTTGGATCCCAGAAACCCCCTTGGGACTGCCATCTGGTGCATTGACACTACCTCTGAGCCCATTTTCCCTACCAGTCTGGAACTCCAGAACCTTGTCTTGTTTGAGCCAGACACGTTTGCCTGCTGCAAACACAGACCCAAGTCTGAACCACATCTCCTAAAAGTTGCAGGCTTCACTGAAAACAGCTTAAGAAGTGTTATGGTCTCCAACACTCAGAAGCCCAGCTCCTAATGGGGTCCAAACCCCAAATAAATCCATTTTATCCTGTATAAAGCTTATACAGGATAAACTCATAAATTGTTCACCCTCTATAACACTGATAGAGCGATATGCACAGCTGTTTGCTCCCCTCCCAGGTATTAATATATACTCTGGGTTAATTAATAAGTAAAAAGTGAATCTTTACTGCCTCTGACACATAAATATCTAGCGACGCTGGCTACAACAGTGCCATGTGAATGCCTGTTCTCATTTTCAGGTGACACTGTAAACCAGAAGCAGGCAGAATTATCTCCTGCAAATGTAAACAAACTTGTTTGTCTGAGTGATTGGCTGAACAAGAAGTAGGACTGAGTGGACTTGTAGGCGTTAAAGTTTTACATTGCTTTATTTTTGAGTGCAGTTATATTTTTTGTACATAATTCTACATTTGTAAGTTCAACTTTCATAATAAAGAGATTGCACTACATTACTTATATTAGGTGAACTGTAAAATACTATTTCTTTTTTCTTTTTTACAGTGCAAATATTTGTAATAAAAAATAAATATAAAGTGAGCACTGTACACTTTGTATTCTGTGTTGTAATTGAAATCAATATATTTGAAAATATAGAAAACATCCAAAATATTAAAATAAATGGTATTCTATTATTGTTTAGCAGAGTGATTAATTGCACAATTCATTTTTTTTAAATCACTTGACAGCCCTACTAAAGACCCTGGGAGTGATCTAGCAGGTAATAAAGCTGGCCAACCCTGGAACACAGGATCCATTTGGAGTACACTTTACCTTATGCTTACTTGCTTTCTTGGTTCCTAGGACATAATCATGTTGTAAGCACAGTATATACCCAAGACTGATCAATGCAGTGACCTCCACCCATAGCTGGAGCATCTGACATCTCATTTCCTTTGCCCTTCTTTTGCCATTTAAGTAGCTTGTTAAAAACAAATGGGGTATGGAACTAATAATAATAACTTTTTTTTAGAAGGATATTTGAAATAATTTTTAGTTGACATTTTGAATTTCATCAAAATTTGAAAAGTTTCAACCAGCACCATAAAGAATCAAAAATCAGGAATAAAAGCTGGAAGAAGAGTGAGGCCAAGTCTACACGATGCGCGAAAATCAATTTTAGATACACAATTTCAGCTAGGAGAATAGCGTAGCTGAAATCGATTATCTAAAATCGATCTACTCACCCGTCTTCACCACGCGGGATCGATGTGCACGGCTCGCCATGTCGATTCTGGAACTCCGTTGGGATTGGTGGAGTTCCGGAATCGATGTAAGCGTGCTCAGGGATCGATATATCGCGTCTAGATGAGACGTGATATATCGATCCCCGAGCAATCGATTGTAACGCGCCGATACGGCGCGTCGTATAGACGTGGCCTGATACATTTTCCCTCGTAGGGTTTTATTCAAAACTTGAATTTTTGACCAGAGCTACATTTAAGCTAGTTTCTTAGTGAAGAATATACATGAATGCCAGGTAGAGCAACAAATCAATTGTACTGGAATAAGGTCAAGACCCCAATCTTGCAATGAGTTGAGTGAAGATGGACTCCAGTTCCTGCAGGAAGTCCTGTTGTCTACAATGGGGAAGGGCCTATGCAGGGCTCGGAGTGCATGGCTCTCACTGTGATACTGGGATCTAAATGAACATGAACCCTCTGAGTTGAGCAGATGCTCTACATTGGGTAAGAGAAATGAGAGTGAAAATACAGGCATAACGGATCCTAGATCAGTAAAGAAAATGAGAACTAGCTCTCCTCATTACTGCATATGAATTTTCAATACAAAAATGAGGGCCAGCTCTGGCTCTCAAATAGCTGGTTATATTATTCTTTTAAAAGCACACAATACGTTGTATACTACGTCAACAAGTAAGGCATTCTCCTTTTAGAGCATCCAGAGGACCTGAACTTGAACCAAAAGACCATCCTAGATAGTGCCCCAAGATTAGACAGTGTTTTGAAATAGATTTTAACGTAAGTTTTCTGTCCTCTAAGGAGTAAGTTATTACCCCTTCTGCAAACAGGAAGGAATATCATGTTTCCCAGAGGACCCCACTTACAGAATATCAAGCCAAAATCAGAGTAATCTCACGGTGTATCATGTTTACTTTAGTTGTATATCTCATGCTAGTGAAGTAAATGAAATAATCACTTTGCACTATGCAAAAGGATTGCATTTATAAAAGTTCCGACCACCAACTGGTTCTGGTTTTCATACATACATCACACCCATACATAAACACATCTGAAAGTCTGAATATTTCTCCCATTAGGTATCAGAAAGAAGCTGTCAAGCTGAAGTTCAATGACATTTTAAGACACTACAGAGACAAGGTGAGTGAGGTAATATCTTTTGTTGGACCGATTTCTGTTGGTCAAAGAGACAAGCTTTTGAGCTTACACTGAGCTCTTCTTCAGGTCTGGGAAATGTGCTCAGAGTGTCACAGATAGTTCAGCATAAGTAGTTGACAAATATTTCAAGGGAACATTCGAGGTGAAGTGGGCCGTTAACACCTCTCCAGTCATGGTGGCCTGGGGTGGCTTAGTGGGTCATAGATTGTTGTAATAAACCATAAATCTCGATTCAGTCCATGATTTTTAGTGTCTAGCAAAGTTATGAATTTAAGCTCCCAGGCTTGTATTTTGAAGGTGATGTGCACGTTTCCTTTGAGGGTGAGGATTGATAGGTCAGTTATGGAGTGATTGTTTTGTGAAAAGTTTTCACCCACAGATGATGTGGTGTTTTTGTCTTCTATCATTTTCCTAGCAAAGAGTCCTGTGGCACCTTATAGACTAACAGACGTATTGGAGCATGAGCTTTCGTGGGTGAATACCATGTCTACATGCATCCGATGAAGTGGGTATTCACCCACGAAAGCTCATGCTCCAATATGTCTGTTAGTCTATAAGGTGTCACAGGACTCTTTGCTAGGAAAATGATAGAAGACAAAAATACCACATCACCTGTGAGTGAAGACTTTTCACAAAACAGTGTGTTAGTCTATAAGGTGCCACAGGACTCTTTGCTACTTTTACAGATCCAGACTAACACGGCTACACCTCTGATACTTTATATCATTTCCTGTGTGAGTTAATTTGAGATGATAGTTGTTGTCTGGTTTCACCCTCATACTTGTTGAGGCATTTAGTGCACTGGACGAGATACATCACATGTTGTGATAAGCATGTGTAGGACCCATGGATCTTGAAAGGTGTGTTGTGGGGGGCGTAGATTATTGTAGCAGTGGAAATTTGTCTACACGTTTTGCATCACTTGTTCTGGCATGGTTTGGTGCCGCTTTCCGTGGTGGGTCCTGGTCTGTGGGGAGCTTACTTCTGATGATGAGCTTGGCGAGGTTGGAGGGTTGATTGAAGGCCAGAAGAGGGGTTCAGGAAAGGTTTCCTTCAGGATGAGGTTTCCATTTAGTATGAGTTGTAATTGTTTCCTGATATTCTGTATGGGTTCCAGTGTGGGGTGGTAGGTGACAACTTGAGGTGTGTGGTCGGAGGGGGTTTTATTTCTATATTGTCTCTTGGGGTATCTGGGTGGCCCATTCCATGATGCAATCTACTTCTCTGGTGGAGTGTCTGTATTTGCTGAAAACAGTTTTAAGGGTGTTAAAGGGTATATCCCGGACTTTCTCTTTGGAGCATGTTCTCTGGTATCTGAGTATCTGGCTGCAGAGAACAGATTTCTTGGTGCGTTTGATATAGTTACTGGAGCTGTGAAGGTAGGTGTGGTGATCTATGGGTTTCTTGTATATCAGAGAGGCACTGTTGGGCCACAATTCCTTCCCTGCTTCCTTCTGAGAGTAGCAATTTACAGCTAGCACATACCAGCAGCCAGAGCTGTCCCCTGGGTAGGGCAAATCGGGGTGACTGCTTCAGGCCCCGTGCTTTGGGAGCCACACACTTTGGAGTGATTGGCCAGCATGGTCGGTCCCAGGAGAGACAAATCCATCACTTCCACCCCAGGCTCCCCACCCCGACTCTGGGCCCTGCACTTTGGGGGGCCCTGCAGGCCGATGTGATTGACTGGCACAGTCGGTCCTGGAACAGTCAAATCAGTCACTTCCACCCCGGGCCCTGCACTCTGCTAGGGACAGGCCTGCCAGCAGCACTAAATAACACCCTTCCACATTGGCTCATACTATTCCAAGCCTCTGCACATTTCCACCCCTTCTTACCCACTGCCTGCTCACTGGCAAAAGTAGCCCTCCTACATGCCTGAACCCAAGGTCTGGGTATCCCATGTAGGATGTGAAATGGATCCTCATTCCCTCTTACTGCTCTGTACAGAGAGAGACAGTCTAGAGAGTATCTGGAGCACACTTACAGTTTCATGGCACATTTACAGTGTATTTGATATATTACACATTAACTGTAAGAGCCAAATATGTGTGTTCACAAATCAAGCGATTCCTTGAATGAGCAAATTGATTCATGATGCATGAAAATGCCAGTTTGTCTGTGCAAATCAGCATTTGCAAATAAAGTTATCTGTTTCGTCCATACAGATGTGCAGTTTAGTCATATAAAATGGATGCACCTACTAAGTTTGTCATCAACATTTAAGGAGGGAATTTGAACGCTGGCTTGAAGTAATATAATTTTCTAAGTTCACACACACACACACGCACACACACACACACAAACACGCACCACTAGTTTTGCCTAGTTTATGAGCAGAGATGTAATTATGCCTCTGTAATACTAGGTAATGGAGGAGTTTGTGGACTAGAAGCAAAACATCGATTACTCAAGTCCCTTATCAGTGACAGGATTGCCACATATCTGCCCCATACACCACACTGGATGCGACTCTAATTGAACTCTGTTGATCCCCAGACAGGACAGTAGCTCCACGCTACCTGATAAGACAACTGACTTAAGCTCATCTCAGCTGGATGTGTATCTTACGCTGCTGAGAGACCTCCCTGGAAAAGTAATAGATAGCAATTAGATTAAACCATTAACCATTACATGTTAAGGGGAGGCAAATGCTTACTTGGCTGATTCTCACAAAGCTTTACAGGGAGACTGAACCTTTCAAAATCATTCACAAATGCAGAGAGAATGACAAAGATTTGTAAGATCTGACTTTTGAGGTTTGTTTTTAGAGCCACCACCAAAGATCCCATCCCTGCAGATTACACCATGATAAGGTGGGAAGGCTTTCATGTCCTCATGGCCCAAAGAGCTATGTTGGTGAGGGTTTTAAGTTTAAAATCTGGTAAGCACCCAAGCTGGATAAGGTCAAAGGGCAGGGACCAGACACAAAGCAGTCCATCAGTTCTTCAGGTTGGGAACTGAGCGATAGGCCAACAACATTTCCTTGTAAAACTAAGTTAAGCAGTAGAAATACAATGCATGGGCGGCGGGTGAACCCTCCCTTAGGGGAGACTAGTCCTGGCACTACCCTTTTGCCTGAAGCCCCCCCCCATGGCCGGAGCCCCGAGATTCCATCCCCATGGCCAGAGGAGCCCCAAGCCCCCTGCAGCTGGATGAGCCCCAGGCCAGACTGAACCACCCCAGCCAAGACATTGAGCTGCCCCATGGGAAAAACAAAAGCTCTTCCCAAAGCACCTGAGCGTTTTGTATGTGCCATGCAGGTACCGGGTAGCTGAGGACAAGGTATGTGTTACTCAGCTTCCTGGGTTCATCAGTAATCTCTCTGGAGTCTCTCCAGGGAGCTGAGTAGCAGATACGGTCAGCCGCCCTGGAACCTGCATGGTGCATAATAAAAACTCCCTCCATCGGGAGCCCAGCCCATGCAAACCGCCCAAAATCTGCTACCCAGCATCCAGTGGCGACGGCTGCTTCAGGGGAGGCTATACCCACCGCCTATGACAACAAGGGAGTGACTGCAGCAAACGGCATGAGAGATGGGGATAGCAAAGCTTTGTTTGTGCCCTAATGAATGGCTGACAGCATAGGAAATATTCAGATTCAACAAAGATCAGACCTTCCATTGGGTTCTTTAAAAGCGCGTTACCATGGTGTTATTAGTCACTGTATATTAAATAAGCTAGGCAGAGAATACCCGGGTGTAAAGCAGATAAATAAAGGATATTGTAGATATCAAAGAAAGTAATAAAAGGAATTTGAATGCCCAGTGTTGCCACAGCTACAGAAATAGCAAGTATTCTGCAAAGGTCATTTCCGTCAGATGGTTACAAAGATGATGTGATTTAATCTGAAAGATGCTTTATACCAAGGTAAGTCTGGTACCAGTGATCCCCTGAAAGGCAGCGAAGGAACCAGCCCTCTCGTGCGGGAGAGGATTTCACTACAGATCTTGAACAGGGTGTTTCTTACAGACACAGCATATCCCCACTCCACTCCCCTGGGGGAGTCAGAGCAACAGCCATGTGTCACATCAGCATTGGGGTCCAAAGATCTCCAGGGTCTTCTAGCCCAGAGGGGAAAGTGAGCGTCTAATATTTCTAATGACAAAAATCATGCAAATCCCCAGGGGTTATATAAAGAAAAATCAATCTTGAATCAATCTTTATGCAACACAAAGACAGGAAAGTGCAGGAACGTGGGTTGTGACTCAAAGACTTCATCTACGTGTGCATGCATCTGCCTATAAACAGGATGCATCTAAAACAGTTCAGCATGTCCACACAGTGACATATTTCCCACTGCACCCACGCATGGACAGTGTTGGCTTGTCCATATCTACTGTGCCTTTTAGGACCACGCTGGCGCCCTTGTAAGCCCCAGTGATGACTGTCTTGTACTGCTTCTTCCAAGAGCCAGCCGAGCTTAGTCATCTGCTGGGCGTTGTGGAACTTGTGGTTTTATAACTTAGCAACCTCAAACAAAGAGAAGCATGCTGTCGCTGATCTACCTCAACCAAAGTAAACAATCAGTGCTGGTGTGTGCTGTGACCCTGCTGACACAAACGGACGATGTGGAAAAAAATACACCACCTCCCACCCCCCGCCAACTCACTTGGGGCTCTGTGAAGGACAAGATTCCAGTCATGCTTTCTTCTTTTCTAATTCCATCAACTTTCTCTAGCCTGGGAGAAAGCTGAGCCATTTGCTAACCAAAGGGTTTTAGTGCTTTCTGGTAAACAGTCTGGGGAATGCGCGTTTGGTGTTCTAGGCAATGGGGCTTGCAAAAGGACACACAACTGGCATAGGCTTAATCATTCCTGATCTGCCTCCAGCCTGCCAGCCATGCCCCTTGGCCTGTCTCTGACCTTCCTTCCTGCGTGTCTTGTGGTCAACTTATTCCTAAGAGCTAAAACTGGACTCATGCTGTGAAATGGCCCCAGATCTCTGTCCCTGTTAAACAGTGTCACTGGGGACCCTCAGAGTCCAATCATCATCAGTTGTCTAAGCACTGTATAGGCACACATGAGAGACAGGCCCTGGGAAGGGAAACAAAGAGGTGAGGTGATTTGCCCAGGGTTACGCAGCAGTAATAGCCAGGACTAGAACCCAAGTGCCCCAATCCATCTGCTAGAGCACATTGCTTTACCTTAAACTCCTCCCTCAGCCAGGCAGTGTCCCCATGCAATGCTGCTCGTCAGCTGCAAAGTTGTGGAACTTGTGGTTTTTTCCCATAGTGTCCTGGGCATATAACCATTCCATTCTAAGAGGGTCCAATACCCACACCTACCTCAGGAGAAAACATCATCAATGGCCACAACTTGCATGAAGCCCCTTAGTTCTGCATTTCAAGGTAAAAGGTGTTCAAACCTCTGCCTTCCTTGAACAGAATTGGCTGGTTTGGGATGATCTTATAATGTACCAATGTCTCCAGAAACACGTAACATTAAATTC
Organism: Chelonoidis abingdonii; assembly: GCF_003597395.2. NCBI lineage: Eukaryota > Metazoa > Chordata > Testudines > Testudinidae > Chelonoidis > Chelonoidis abingdonii. Next base: position 54,621,731 of record NC_133783.1, read on the forward strand.
ACTTTCATGGACTTGAATCCAAACCTACAATGAACGAATAACAGTCATGGGTCTTTGCCACACAACCTCAGGCATTGTTTGCTTTCTAAGCCTTCATGAACAACATGCATTTGAGAGGCCTGCACTTCTAGGGGGCTGATTCACCATCACATTATTGGAGTTTTACAACAGTGTAACTCCCCTGACATCTCCAAAAGAAAAGTAGACGTGTGCAAACATCACTTCGCTGCCCTTGTCTCCCTGCACAGCCTCAAACGTTTCCAGTCTCCCGGCATCAGACACTTGCCAGCATGAGCTACAAGTTACCATCACCCTCATCACCTATAGTTCACAGATCCAGCCCTGGACTGTCTTCCAGTTCACTCACTGTTTAGCCAGGCATACCTAGAACAATGCTTTCTAACCACCTACATACCGTAGACAGGTTGCTTCTCCATCCCAGTTGCCCACTACTTGTTAAGGAACCATAGCATGTCACCCGGCACAGTCCAGAAACAGCACTTCCTGCCTTCCCCCCGGTCCATCCACTATAAGGCCGAAAAGCCAATCTGCCTTATCCACCCTACATGGGCAGGAAATCCAGTATCTTCCCTACTTACTTTCCCCTTGTGTGTCAGAGACCCTCACCTTCAGCCAAACAAGAAACATCGAGTTCATATGAGCCTACTTCTCAGGTCAGGCCAGTACATTACTATTTTACTCTAGCGCGTGTGTAGAATGTGTTACAATTTCATTTTTTTGAAAACAATTCTAAAACTGGATTTACAACATAAGTGTATGCCTATTAGATGGATGATGGGCTGCAGTAGAGGAGCAATGGAGTAGTGGTTTAAAAAATGTGCAATATAGTATTTTATAGGTTTACAGTTCAAGAGTTTGTATGAATTGTGGGTGCGTACAAACATTGATCTGCCTTCTCTAAAATCAAGCAGATAGAGCACTGGCCTGGATTGGGGTTCTGTTCCTGGCTCTGACCTGCTGTATGGGTTGGGGAAACTGAGTCACAGAGAAATGAAGTGCCTTGCCCAGTATACAAGATGGTGATAATGCCACTGACTACCTTTGTAAAGGGCTTTGAGAGCTATTGATGAAATGCTGTACATCTCTTCATGTGCCAATATATATTTATGCCTGTATCTGTAATTTTCATTCCATGCATCTGAAGAAGTGGATTTTTTACCCACGGAAGTGTATGCCCAAATAAATCTGCTAGTCTTTAAGGTGCCACCAGACTCCTTGTTGTTTTTGTTTAAGAGCTAGGTAGTAATTAGTACAATATTATTAATTATTATTATTATTAAGGGTGTTGCATAATTGTAAGACTAGAGTTATCCTGACCAAACTAGTTTAAGAGCTGGAATTTGCCATCTCTAAAGTGAATAGTTTGCTTTTATATACAGTGGGCCCAAGGCCTGGAGGTGGGGAAGAGAAAGGCAGTAGTATGCCAGCTTTTTGGTCTGCAGAAGCTGGATCTGACCCAGCGTTGTCAGCGTCAAGTTTTTCTCTAGGTTTGCCACCCACCGACTCAAACCTGGTATAGCCAGAGCATAAAGGCACTTGGGCCACACCCTCTTTTGCCTTGCCTCGCCCTCTCCACCAGGCACGGAAAAGGTTATGGGGAGTGCAGAAACAGGATGGCCAACTGTACAACACCTGGCCATTCCACAGGTCTGGGAGAATCCACAAGAGTCTGCTCCAGCTGGCTATATGTCTCCTTTGCACCCCAGAGTGGGCCAGTAGGTGTGTCAGTTTTTAATGGAACACGGTGCAAACTGGAGGAATACTATAAGTGAGAGGTAAGGAAAACTGCAGTATGACTGTAATGATGGAATCACACATTAAAAAAATAAGGAGTAAGCATCTGTTACCATCCACACTTGGATAGCTCATAAACTATTGTTCCTATCAGGGAAATTAAATTATAGGGAATTGAAATGTTTGTGGTTATTTGATATTAAGATTTTTCTCCAGCAGAAACCAAAAACAGTCGCTCTTAAGTCATGTCTTTATTGCTAAGAATGTTTTCATTTTCCGCTTGAACTAGACACAGGCCTGATCTAGACGCCCACTTCCAAAAGGCTCTAAACTAGTGGATTTAAAACCCCGACAAAAATCCAGACTCTGTGAATGGGTCCCTGTTACTATAATGGGACAAACTGGACTTTAAACCCACCCATCTGGGAGCATTTGAAATCGAAAATCCAAAGCTTGGAATTGCCACTTCTCTTTATAAAGGGCTGAACTGGAGCCCCAGATCTAAACACTGCAACATTTACACAGGGAGTGTGTTGCCGTCGAGTGCAAAGCTAGGTCTGAAGAAGTCAAGTCCATCCCTGTTTGTAAGTAACTTTTATTGTTGTAGCAACCTGAGCACCTCAATGAAAGTGATGGGGTGTGTGATGGGGGCAGTCCCACATCTTGCCCCCTTGGTGGCAAGATGTGGTTTTTCAGGTATTCCACCCTCAACTCCCTTGAGGTTCTTGCAATAAGAATAAGACCCTTGTGCAGTCTTATTGGACTACAGATCCTTCACTTCCAACTCTTGTTCCCCTTTAAACCAGGAGCTCCATAGCCCTCCTTGGGAGTCTTTGCTGTGATTAAGGCAAAAAGTTCTCCTTGGTTCACATGTCCCCAATCCTCTTTCTAGGGCCTGTGTCGACAACTCAGACTGACTGTGGCCCTGAATCAGCTTCTCTGAGCCAGCACCTTTTAAATCTGTCCTTTCCCCATGACAGACAGGCCTCTCTCAAGCTGTCTGCTCACTCCCTGCTCCTTTATCTCTTTGGAGGCTTAGCCTTTATCCCTAGGTTTGGGACTGATTTAGCCACACAGCCTATCTATCCTTGTGGCTGTGATATTTTTCCCCTGAGGAGAAGAGCTGAGTGAAGTCGGACCACTACCTCCTAAAGGGGCTGGTCACCCTACAACAGGGAGAGAAAGGGGGGAACACTTTTAAGAGGTTATTATTTCCAGTGACAGTGGAGAATTTGTTTGAAACACATGATGGAAAACACTATTTAGAGACAGGCTGAAAGAATAATCAACATTGAGGCTTCGCATAAAAGGCGAGATAGGTCACAGTTTGGTGTGACCTATCTCAAAACCCAGCCCTGTGGATTCCCATCTCCACAGTAAGTCTACTAACCCAGAGCTGCCCTTTTTATGCCCAAGGGCTCCACTTGGCTGTAGAAGTGCAAAATAGCATCATCATCAGGCCGCGTCCAACTTAAAAGTCATAGATGTTTAAATCAGGGGCCAGATCTTCAGCTGGTGTAAATCAACATGGCTTCACTGGAGTCCACGTAGCCTTGCCAATTTTCACCAGCTAAGGTTCTGGCCCCAAACCTCTTTAACGTCCAGACTTTTGGACACAAATCACTCAAAAGCTCGACTGTCCATTCATTGAGCCCGTCTTCTATTCTTAGCCCTGGTCTACACTGGGGGGAGGGAGGGAAATCGAGCTAAGTTATGCAGTTTCATCTACGTGAATAATGTAGCCGAAGCCGACGTACTTAGATCGACTTACTGTGGTGTCTTCACCGCAGTGAGTCGACTGCTGCCGCTCCCCCGTCGACTCTGCCTGCACCTCTCGTGGAGCTGGAGTACAGGAGTCGACAAGACAGTGCTCGGGGGTCGATTTATCGCATCTAGACTAGACTAGACTAGATGCGATAAATCGATCCCTGCTGGATTGATTGCTACCCGCCAATCCGGCGGGTAGTGAAGAGATACCCCAAGGGATGTGAAGCTTTCTGCATTGCATTGCAGGGCCACTTGTACTGCACCCTGTCTTCCCTGCCATGAAAGGGGTTCAGTTTTCTCTCCCTCTCAGAACAAGGGAGGACTCAAGCGAATAAAAAGAATAGTAAGCAGGTTTACTCCAGCTTGTATCTGTTGATCTCTAGCTTTTGTATGAAACCTATCATGGGGTTATAAAAGAAGGAAACCTTTGTCTTTAGTTCCAAAGGCATTGCAGGGATCCTGTGAGCAAATTTTTCCCAAAAACTTACTTTATCCCTGTCCCCACGCTAATAACTAACAAATTCTCTCACGTTACTCTCCGTGTATTGCTTAATGTAGAACATCAGACTACCCTGGATGTTTAGTATTCGTACTACTGTAAACCTCAGTTAGTGAGCTGCACCCAGAGACTTAGTTTTGTCTATATGCTTGTGCCAATTATTTAGCTGAATGTACCACTTGCTGTCCACCACGTAGCAATCCCTCCTTGCTGGGGGGATCCATAGGAAGCAATCAACCTGGACTGTAGCCTTCATGGCATCATGGAAGGATACAATCAGACTGTGGAGGACTGGGGACAGCAAAGTCTCTCTAGCAATTGGAAAAGTCCCTTTCTGTTAAACAGAGTAAAAGCTTTACAAGATCTATGTGGAAAGGTTTCCTTGTTCTTGACACTTTTCTTGCAGTTGCCTTAGTGCAAAGACCATGTTGATAGTTGATCTACTGGCACGGAAGCCGCACTGACTCTCTGCATATACACGTTCAGTAAAAACATGCAGTTATTTGACCATGACCTGTGTGAATGCCCCATGAGAATGCCTTACCAGAACCACTAAAGAGAAAGAGTCCTCTGGAGTTGTTGCAATCACTCAGATCTCCTTTGTTTTTAACATGACATTATGAAGCTGGTATCCTTCAATGTCCTGTGGCGTCCCTCTTTCCCTCCAGCAGGCCAGCCAAACATGGTGCCTGAACCTGTCCTCCTTATGTCAGTACTTCAGCTGGAATTCCATCTTGTCCTATAGCCTTTCCTGCTGGCAGGGAGGGGATACCCCTTTCAAGCTTATTTATAGATGGCTTTCTATGAAACTCTTCTGTAACCTGGAGCCTAACTCAATTTTAGAAGAACGTCTGCAGCGAATACTAGAAATCTCAACAATTATATCAATTTTACTGTTAGAGAAACCTGAACGGAGCAAAGTTACTATTAATGCACTTCATTGCCTGCTGCCAGAAGACTGTGTAAGCCATCTATTCTATGGACCTGTCTCTTACAGACTTCTCTGCACTTCTTGACCAAAGACAATAGATATTTTTAGAGCCCATTATTCCCTTGCTGTAATCTTTATCGTTAGGTTTGTGGTTGCCATAATCGGCCACTTTGACATTCACATGTGAAGGAGGTGTTAACAGGCTTGTTGCAGAGTGTACTCCTGGGAAATTCTGGCTTGATTGTTTAAAAACAAATGCAGAAAAATTGCAGAGTGCCAGCCTAATTAACACAAGCATACGTGGCTTATTGTAGTACTTAGATGGAACAAATAATGAATGGAAAGTTGACATGACTTTTCAAAAGGATTTTAATTCCACCCACATTGGCTTACCCACAGATGCAATGAATCTTTAGATAGCAGGCTTGGCTGTAGCATACCGAACAGATTAAGCAGAGCCGTTTTTTTTAAAGGCACAGTATTTGGAATTACTTTAATGCAGGATCTGCAGCTCAGGAGAATGAAGTCCTCCATTCATATGACAAACAGTACAGCCTCTCTATCTTCCATCAAGTTGCCTCCATCTTCCCTGGTTACACCACCTTAAGGGATTATTCTTCTAGGTCATGGAGGTAGCTTTTACAATGGTCACTTATCTTTTGGGAATTGAAGACAAATGAAACAGCTTTCGGATCATAACTAGTTTCTATTACTATTGACCTGGGCTGGATTTGAACCAGCAACCTAAAAATAGAAGGTGCTGCACACCATCAAGTGAGGCTACATAGACATAAGATTGCACCATAGACTTTTAAAAAACAAACTCTCTTTAATTACAGCTGGAGTACAGAGGACTATCCCACTTACTGGAAATGAGTGAATTATCACCTGCTTCATTCCAGGCGAGGCTGAGGCAAAACTAGTGGGAATGGGATTTCAACACAACAATGGGTACTGTCATTTGATGAGTTTGATTTGCCCCTAAGTCACCTAGCCCCTTCAATCCTTAGTGCAGGAAAATTATCACACATCTAGTTTATTAACAAAGCTCAGATTTTGCAGCCAGTTCCTCATCTGTTTGTTATTTTGACAGTCAGACCGAGTTATGTAACACGCTCGGCATGTTTTGCAAACACCGACAGCACTGGCTCAGGGTACGGGCATCTGGAATGAGCAGTGAAGGATGCAGCCAATACCACAGTGCCCATTAGTTCACCCACAACATGTCAAAGCAGAAAGCTCTTAGTTTTTAACCCCTTTGCATTACGAACAAAGGCAAGTGCTAACAACATGGGAACTGGTTGGTCTAAGGCCCACCTTTACAAAAGGAAGTGTCGTGCAATGGTTAGAACAAGGGACACGTGGCTCTCCCACTGGCTTGCTTGATAACTCCAGAAAGGGCTACAATTACTCAATGACCCAACATCAACATTTCTAAAATGGTGAGGATAGTACCCATCTTTATTAAGATCCTCAGCTGAAAGGCACTACAGCATATGGTTCAGCTCACTGGTATAAATCTGCATGGACTTCAAAGAAGCTCTCCCAATTTACTGAAGCTGAGGATCTAGCCATGCAAGTGTAAAGGTTTATTATGTTAACCATCTCCTCACTACCACGCCATCATTTAAGTTTTTCTTGGCTTCTCCTACCCACTGCCAGGAGGATGCTGCACACAAGTTATCAGAAGACTAATTTGTCAGGATGGCCTTAGAAGCTGGTTGGCGTTCTTGTAGGGTCTGTTCAGAACGTTGAAAAATTGTACAAAACACCCACGGAAATACTCCAACCGTAGCTCAGCCCAGATAAAATAAAACGTGCAGTGTAAAATAATAGGCACAGACAACTAGCTTTCCAAACACGGTGTGCACATCAGCATGTAGCTGGGCGTGTGAGCCACACTCAGAGTGAACGTGTGTGCATGTGTATGTCCAACTGCAGTGCAAACAGAACACGAGAAAATCAGAGTGCAGTTTCCCATTTGCACACAAGGTCTGTTGTGTGAAAATTTAGCATGCTAGAAAAGATGGGACTGTTTGTGGTGTAACGTGTTACTCCGGAAGTAATGTGGGGAGAATCAAACTCTCTAGCCAGATTTTGCTGCCAGTCAACCAAGAGAACCAGCATTAAAATTAATGGATTTGCACTAGGATAACTGAGAACAGAATCGGACACTAATCTATAATTTAGAGGAGGATTGCTTGGTTTCTTGCTTAATTTTCCACATTTTCAATAGCTCTAAAATAGTTTCTGACTCTTTAATGTGCATCCTTGTTTTGGGGGGGAAAGGTACTATCATTAACTAACCTGCTTAGGACAATTCAGTTCAGCTGAAAGTGCCCACAACCAAAGAAAGATGAAAGGTATGGGGAGCTCAGGGATTTACTTTATCCATGGTCTAAATTAAAGCATTTCAAGCCTGTAGAGCTGAAATTGCAGAACAGCTGGTAGGTAACAGCCTGGTGGTTACCTGGCATTGACTTTTGTGCTACCTTGTGTATGTTGACTGATAGAAATGCTAAGAGTCATTAGGACACAGGTGTATGTGTAAATAATTAAAAATGGCCGGAGAGACTATCATGTGTAAGTGACTCTCACGCTAAGTAAATGACACAGCTCCAGGCTGTCCGATGAACGTTATCTCTGGCATTACATGAAAGTGAGCTTCATCATCATTTATTTTCAAAATGCAGGCCACAAAGGTTAATCAAACGAGGTGGCTTTTAATTTCCCCTTTTTAAATCTCTGTGCTTGCGAGCTGACATTTCATCCATAACAGTATGTCAGCAGAGACTAGTGTTGTTGAATGGTAGGTTATGACAGGGAGAGAGTTGCTTAATTCTTGTTTTATCAGTTTCAAGCTATGGAATAATCAAGGGACCTTCCACAGAATAAACATCATTTAAAAAAACTGAATTCTGTGCTGCTGAAGGGGTCTCATGGAGCACCCTAGGGACCAATGTCCCATATGCAGCTGCAGAGCAAGTAGCATGTGATAAGCAGTTTAAGGCTTCATACATTGCCTTGCCAACCACCTCGATTGTGTTTTGAAGGGGCCAACTTTGGGGACTGTGAGACGGTGCTTACATCCTGTTGCCCCGTCAGCAATTAGCATCCCTGTTCCGAAGGCAATGCCAAGATAGAGAGGAGGCTTCCAAATCCTACTTTTTCTTTATCTCTTTCTGTAGCGAGACACCACCTTGTGGAAGAAATGCAAGTTAACCCCCCAGTGCCTGTTGTTCTCATGCCATTGCAATGTAGGGACTGCCATATTGACTCAGACCTGTGCTCCATCTTCTCTAGCATCCTCTCAGCCACCTGAAAGCGACTGGGAAAGGATAGTGGCCTTAGAATCACCTAGCACCTTTTGGGCCTCATGAGTGACCGTCTCCCTACACTCCATCGTGGGAGCAGAATAAAGTTCCAAGTCAGGCAATGTTTTCATGTGACAATTCAGGTCGTCCAAAGACACGAGCGACCTCCAAGGAATTGTGGAGCTGATATTTCAAACCTAACAGGCAAGCAGAAAACACCTCAGAAGCAGCATTGAGGGCACCATTTTTTCCTAAAAGGAGAAGGCAAAGCAACAGGGCTTGGCTACACTCGAAACTCCAAAGTGCTGCCATGGGAGTGCTCCAGCGGCAGCGCTTTGAAGTGTGAGTGTGGTTGCGGGGCCAGCGCTGGGAGAGAGCTCTCTCAGCACTGCAGGTACTCCACCTCCCCGTGGGGATTAGCTTACAGCGCTGGGGGCCGTGCTCCCAGCGCTGGCACACTATTTACACTGGCGCTTTGCAGCACTGTAACTTGCTGTGCTCAGGGGTGTGTTTTTTTCACACCCCTGAGCGAGAAAGTTGCAGCGCTGTAAAGTGCCAGTGTAGCCAAGGCCTTAGAAAACCTGTTTGACAGTTTTAAAACAACACAACACTTGGTCGTGCAGCAAGGGGATTCCAAGGTTGCACACAGATAAAACTGTGTCATCTTATATGGGTTGCATTTTCAGAGTTTGAATTGAGACACTTGAAGAAAACCAGGTTTCAGAGATCTTGGAGTTACAGAACCCAGGATAGAAAAGAATTATTAGATCATCTAGAGTAGGTGCCTGCCCATTCAGGATTGTTTACCACTGTACATTTATTAGTGTTTTCTTTGCTCTAGTTTGGGCTAAGTGAATCTCCTGGCTTATAATCTACTGACATGAAAACTTACATTAAAAATAGGGTTTGTCTGACACAAAAAGCAAACTGACAGTTGAATAGAAAATGTTTCATGTGTCTTAGAATATTTAGGCAAAAAGGATACATTAGAAAAGCTATTAAGATGGGGCTCTGCTGTGCCTAACTATTGTAATGGAAAGTACATTTAAAGCATTGAAAATAAAAAAAGCACAGGAAGAAATAATCAGCCAAATAGTCATCACAAATTTCAAATCCGAGCTGGCAAAATGGCATGCCAAGTTTTAGCTAAGCATATAGAATTCCAACTGACAGATTCAACTAATTTACTGCTTTGTTTTTGGACATCAAGTTAAAACAATCTAAAGAAAAGCTGAACCAATGCAACTACAGATTGAGTTTTCCAAGTGTGATGAGCTCAGATGGCAAAAGAAATGGGTATTTGACCCAATCATGCAAAATTTACTTTTTTCTTAAATATTAGAATAGATATTACCATATTATCAGTAGAAATGTGTTGCACAGTAACATCAAGGCAAGCATTTAAGAGTGTAAGAAGAATCTCAGACGGCAGGGAAAGATGGTCTTATGGTTAAGTCACTGGGCTGAGATGCATGAAATGTCAATGGGATTTAAGCATATGCTTAAAGTTAAGCATGAGCTTTGCTTAATAAGGACCTTAAGTGCGTACAGATAGGGTTTGCTGAATTGGGACTTTAATATCTCTGAGCTTCAGTTCTTCTTCTAGAAAATTGGGATCATAATACTTTCTTTCTCTGTCTTTTCTATTTAAATTGTCGTTTCTTGGGGAGGGGAGGGGAGGATCATCTTTTACTAGATATTTGTTCAGTGCCTAGAGCAGGGATTGGCAACCTGTGGCATGCCTGCCAAAGATGGCACGCGAACCGATTTTTAATGGCACGCTGCTGCCTGCCCAAGTCCCTAGCCCTGTGAGTTAAATAGTTGCAATGGCGAGAATTTTCAAAAGCGCTTTGGTGACATTAGTACCTATGTTCCTATCTGAAAAGTGCCTAAGGCCTAATAAGAGTTTGGATAACAATTTCCCAAAACCGTCCAAGTGATTTAGGAACTTAAGCCAAGTCTACACTACAAACGTACGTAGGTATAACTACATCACTCAGTGTGTCAAAAATCTGTACCCCGAGCGATGCAGTTATACTGACCTAATGCCCACTGTAGACAACACTATGTTGACAGGACAGCTTCTCAAGTTGACATAACTACTTCCTCTCACGGAAGTTAATTAATTATGCTGATGGGAGAAACTCTCCGGTTGGGTTAATAGCATCTTCACTAAAGCTCGGCAGTGGGGCAGTTACACCAGTGTGGCTTTTTAAGTGTAGACCTGCCCTTAGTCACATTTTCAAAAGCAACGTAGGAGCTTGAGTCTCATTTAAAAAAAAAATGTGACTTAGGTTACTACGTCACTTTGAAGCCTATGGATAAACCAAAGTCAATTGTTTGACTTTGAAAACTGTACCTAGTAGAACTAAATATAGAGATGATAGTCTGTTATGTATCAATGAATGGCCAAGATTTTGAAAAAAGGGGGCCTAAACCTACATCCTTTTTTAGGCAGCTTAATCATAGGCCTGATTTTCAAAAGTGCTGAGCAACAGCAGCTCCCACTGAATTCTGCACATTTGAAAATCAGGAGTGAAAGTCTGGCCCCACTGTGTCATTGAGTTTGCCAATGGCATAGCTCCCTTTGACTCTAGGGCAGTCAGGATTTCACCCCAGGGTCCTTATGCAGAAGCAGGATTTTCAAACACTCTTGGCACTGGCCCAGTTCTGCACTCATTAAAGTCAGTGATGAAGGTTTTCTTGACTTCAGTGGGAACAGAGTTAGGCCAATGCAGAGGCCTCTGAAAATCCCACCGTAGATGACTGAATCTGGACTTAAAAGTCCAGTTTTAAGCACTCTTTCCTGAAAAATTGACCTGCGTAATTAAGTAGCCTGTCTACCAAACATGGATTTTTAAAGAAGATTTGAGAATTACAGTTCCTGGAACTGTTCCACTATTACCAAACCTGTATATGGTGCTGGTATCCCTGGCAATGGGATCTGCCATTTAACTGATATTTAAATACGTTCTCTTTAACGAGGCATTATACACAAAAACAGGTAAAGCATCTTATTGTTAAAAGCCTGGGCAAAGTACAGACTTTCAAAGCTGCTGTAAGTTTAATGGTGGATTGCAGGTATGTTAGACACATTAAAAGAGAACCCTGGCCTAAATTTTAAAAAATGATAAGCAATTTGTTGCTTCAGTTGTTTGGAATGAAAATGAAAAGGGCCTGATTTGCAGAAAACGCTAAGCACTCATCCTCCAAAAATTAGGCCCCTTTAAAGTATCTGAAGTTGGGCACCAAAAAATTGGCACTCCAAAAAACAAAAAATAAAAAATCAGTAGCCACTTTTAGAAGCTCACCTTACAAATTGGCAAATCTAAATCTTTCCCATGTTTTCCAATGGTGAGGTACTTCTTTTGTAGGTAATCATTAGACTACGCTTCCTATTTGATTTTTAATTCAATTATCAAATTTTAATTCCGTTTATGACATTTACTTCTTTTTTTTTTAAAATCATGTTTATTGCAGTATGTGCAACCTTACAGGCAAGTATTCATACATGTCAAAATTAAACAAAAAGTTAAAACTGAGAGTCAGTCATAGTGCTTTAGAGGAAAGATTATACAGAGAGGAAATGACTTGGAACAGGACAGAGAATCTTTATATGACAGCTCATAAAAACCTTGACAATAGATGCTAACCACAGCACTGAAAATGGCTGTTTTAAGCAGCTATGTAAATAAACTTTGATATAGCTAACATTTGCATACAAAGGTGGTTTTATCAGCATTAAAGCTGGTGCGTTAAAATAACAGGAGATCCGAGATGAGCCACAGAGGCCCTCCTTTGGACGTTAGCCTCAAATTTGCCTGCCTTTTGAACACAATATTTCCCTCCATACTACTGCAAACTTGTTTGCACATTTTACCTTTTTATTTCTTTGTTTTTGCATTATGAATAAAGATCACCTGAATAGTAAATCCGAAGAATGTTCAAACTGCAGAAGGCTTTCATTAAAAATGAAAGAAAGTGCAATGCAGATTTTCAAATGCCAGACAAGTTAAAAACAAAACAAAACAAAAAAACTCTCCTTGATAAAAAGCTGTGTGCGACAGGGTTATTTAAATATAATCATATATCTGTAGTCAAACATGCCTGCTTAGAAAGAGGTTGTCAATTCTCCGGGAGTGGGGGTGGTCTGCAGTCAAGCCATTTTCTGCACGGAAAGCTTTTAAACAAGGCTGTCACATTTATTTTTAAATCCATCATGGGCATGGCAGTAGGAATCCACAATTATAATTTATTTCTATAACTGTAGCAGCCAAAGGCCTCAAATTAGGACTAGCGCACCATTATACTAAGCACTGGACAAACCAAGAGGCTGATCCTGCAAATATTTACACATGCCAGTAATTTTACTCCCGTGAAGAGTCCCATTGAAGTCAATGGGATTACTCATCATAGCGTACTTCAGCACATGCATAAGAATTTGCAGGACTGGGGTCACTGAATAGAATTTAGAATGAACATGGTCCCTAAAACCAGTTCTCTAATAGATCATCATCATCTGTCTAGGATTATTCACTCACAGAGCGTGGTTATAATGGCCCAACACTCAAATTTGTGCAATATCTCTAACAGCGAATGAAAAGATATGCGTTGGTTACATGTGTGTTGTGACTGCTGCTTATGATACTGCTGCCCCTCTCTTTGTTGTATCCAACTTTCGCCTCTTGGCTTATACTTAGGTTGTAAACTCTTTAGGTCCATCTCTTTATTGTATGTTTCTGCAGCGCCTAGCACAGTTGGGTTGAGGTGTATAGGCTCTAAAACAATATAAATAATATCAACTAGAACTGTCTGGAAAATAGAATGTTCATCTCATGGAAACTGACATTCTGAAATTAGTTGGCATTTCAAATTGGGAAAAGTCAAGAAATAAAAATAAAAAACCGTACCAAGATTTCCCAGAATTAAAAATTTCACAAAGGATTGGTATTGGAAACAATTTGACATTTTAAACTAAAAACGTTGACATTTTTGATCAAAATGAATTGTGAAACACAAAATATCTCACTTTGAAATGTTTACTTGACACTTTTTAAAAAAAAATTCTCCCCAAGGAGAAACCGAAAAATGCGGTTTGAAAATTTCCCATAGAGAATTTTGATTAAACTACATTTTCCAGTAGGAAAAGTTTTCATGATAAAAATTTGAACCAGATCTAATAACGTTGAACTAAAGTCCATTTTATTGGGATGCTAACACAGAACCCCACTGTGCAAAGTTCTCAGCACCCTCAAATCCCATTTAAATTCCAGGGTCAAACCCAACTGGACATGTGCCTACCGTTTGACCAAGATAACATCGTAAAAATTCTTATTGAATTCTATGGGTTGGGGTGCTGACTTCCTGATATTAAGATGTGCTTTTGTTTTTAAGTTGCCTCTATTTTAAGCAAAAAGAAAAAAAGTGCAGGTGTTTCAGCTGCTCCTATGTTACCTTAAAGGTGGGGGGGAAAAAAACCCAGGAAGGCTTGGAAGAGTAGAAGCAGATTTAATGAAACACTGCAGTCTGATCCCACCCATATTGGAATGAATCTTCAGAAATTACATCCAGTAAAATGAGAGCAAATAAGGTTAGGACGTCATATGTTTAATCCGAAAGAATTTCTGTAAGAACAAAGCAGCTAGGGGAAGACTTATACATGGCTGCAGAAGTTCCACTGAGAGCAAAGTTTATTTATGTTTCCAAGCATTTACACTGCACTAAAGAGTGCTCCTGGATTCCTCGCTGCAGCTAAGGTCTCATATAGCCGCTCAATGGCCTGGAACCAGTATATATAAAATGCCATCTAAAGTTCCAGGATCCAGAACATTGGATCCTCAGGCCCAATGAAACTTTCCTCTGTGCAGGAGACAGAGCTTTCTGAGGGCCAGTTTGAGACTGTGACAGAAATCTGCAAAAGAACTAAGAAGAAAAGGTTACTCAGCTCTCGTAACTGTTGTTCTTCGAGATATGTTGCTCATATCCATTCCAATTAGGTGTGCCCGCGCTGTGTGCATGGCTGTCGGAAAGTTTTTCCGCTAGCAGCATCCGTCGGGTCGGCTGTGGAACCCCCTTGAGTGGCGCCTTCATGGTGCTCAATATATGAACCTGCCAACTCGGCACCCCCCTCAGTTCTTTCTTGCTGGCTACTCTGACAGAGGGGTAGGTGGGCAGGTTTGGAATGGATATGAGCAACACATCTCGAAGAACAACAGTTACAAGAGGTGAATAACTGTTTCCTCTTCTTTGAGTGATTGCTCATATCGATTCCAATTAAGTGACACCCAAGCCTTACCTAGGTGGAGGGGTTGGAGTTAAGGAATGCTGATTGTAGCACCGCTCTACTGAAAGCCGCATCATCCCTGGCACGCCGGATGATGGCGAAGTGCGAGCTGAAGGTATGTACCAAGGACCAAGTTGCTGTCCTGCAAATTTCTTGGATCAGTACTTGGGCCAGGACCGCCTTTGAGCAGCCTGGGCCCTAGTGGAGTGTGTGGTAAGAGCTGGGATCGGCACCCCGGCCAGCTCATAGTAAGGGTGGATGCAGGACTTGATCCACGAGAACATTCTTTGAGATGAGACCAGGAGCCCTTTCATCCAGTCCACCACTGCTACGAATAGCTGGTTTGATTTTCTGAACGGATTAGTGCACTCGATGTGGAAAGCTAGGGTTCTCCAGACATCGAGGAAATGTAGCTGCTGCTCCTGGGGACTAGCATGAGGTTTCAGGTAGAAGGCTTCAGGGTAGACAGGTAGAAAAATGTCCTGGCTAGTGTGGAAGTTTGACACCACCTTGAGGAGGAAGGCCAGGTGCAATTTAGTTGCACCTTATCCTTGTGGAAAAACGTGTAAGAGGTTCCGAGGCAAAAGTTGCGTTCCTTTTTGGTCCTATGATGAAACTCCTTGCAAATCCTGCACCTATCGGCTTGATGAGCCTCCCCCAGACACTTCAGACAAGAGTTGTGGGAGTCACCCATTGGCATGGGCTTGGAGCAGTACTTGAATCCCTGGGACTTGGGCATGAAAGCCCTCCCAAGAAAAAACGGTCGGGATGGAGGGTAAACCCCCCAGCACAACTGCTACTAACTACTACAAAAATAAACGGCAAGAATTAAAGAAATGTTAGAACAACTACTATAAAACAAGCAAGGGAAACGTGAAGAACTAGTTAAGCAAGATGCCACAGTTCCAATGACTGTCATGGACGGTAAGAAGGAATTTAGGGGGTGCCGGGTGGGCAGGGTCATATATTGAGTTCCATGAAGGCACCACTCCAGGGGGCTCCACAGCCGACCCTATGGGTGTTGCTAGGGGGAAAAATTTCCAATGGCCGTGCACGCAGCGCATGCACACCTAATTGGAATCGATATGAGTAATCATTCAAAGGAGAAGCAACACACAAGTCTCACCATCTTCTGCTCCAAGTGCCAGATGAGCGTCTTTGATGTTGTCTTCCCTAATATATACCTACAGCTGCAGGTATGTGTATTAAAAATAACCCCCAAATCCATAAAACACTTCTTTGCACATGCAATTCTCCCCACGGGGAGAGGATGAGAGAAAGAACAGACCAGGCATGACACACGTTAGTCATGTTGTTTAATGCACTACAGGAAGGTGCTCACATACTACGATGACAAGGGCAGGATAAGAACTTAAGTAGAACAAAATCACCACCACAATGTCCGAGCACCTTAAACAGTGTAAGACATGCATGTAATTCTTTTGTGCAACTCTCCCTGCGTGGGCCCAAAACATTTCTATAAAAGATCCTACAGACTGGCTCAGCCTTATGGCCATAGCTGAGGATCACACAGCACAACTCACGAGGGGTGTGTGCAAAGCTTGCCTTTGTGCTCCCTTCAAATCTTTGCTATCTGGGCATGGGCTGATTCCTGATGCAACAATGTAGTCTGATGCTGGTTCTGAGTTGTGCTGGCTGACAATAGTCCCAATGGGCCTTTATAAAAGCCAACTGTTGTATAGGGTCATCCTGGCCGTACCACTTTCTCCCAGCCCATCCAAGCAGGTAGGGAGGTGGCGTAGTAGCTTCTATGCTGTCCCTAGTATGTCACTAGTCTAGAGGATCCTGCTGTGCTGTGGGCACTCTCCTCTGAGCAACTAACTTGGCTGTTTGCCCTGAATTGGCTGGCAGCATGAAACAAAGAGGCTGTACCCCAGAAGAGGATCAGATCCAGTGTGCATGCATGTTCTATGCTGTTTAAAAGTGGATTAATAGCAAAACTTCCTCCTTATCCACAGGAACAAACTAAACAAACCTAACACGCCCACCTTCCTGGATAATTGCAACATTTTTTTCCAGCGTGTGATCAAATAGCTGTATAAAAGGCAAGATGAAATATCTAGCTCCCTCTATGGGCTTAATCTGGAGGATGTTCATGCAATTGAACTCCTTAGATCAGGGGGTCTCAAACTGGGGGTCGGGACCCATCAGGGAGTCTCAAGGTTATTACCTGGGGGCTCACGAGCTGTCGGCCTCCACCCCAAACCCTGCTTTGCCTCCAGCATTTATAATGGCGTTAAATATATAAAAAAGTGTTTTTAATTTATAAGGTGGGGGGTCACACTCAGAGGCTTGTTATGTGAAAGGAGTCACCAGTACAAAAGTTTAAGAACCCCTGCCCTAGATTCTTGCAGAATTACTGGACTAATGATTTAATCCCACCAGTTTGGGAGGCATCTTTTTGTTTATTTTGTGTATCGCTGAAACTTCTGGGAGCTTTGCACATGCACAGTTGGGAGAGAGCCTACAGCTGCAGTGATGGAAGCAAGATTTCATAGAATTAATAGATTATTCCTGCTTTTAAATCCCTCCCCCCTTGTTTTCTTTTTTAAGATGTTTTGTTTGAGTTTCAGACTTCTACGGAAATAAACGATCTCCATTAAGAGGTGCCCACCAGTAAACATACACAGTGAGAACATGTGCAAGTTAGTTTCCACTTGTTTAGAATACGGTGAAACCAGAACACCCAGTGCCAAAGGCTGGGTTTCGGTCGGAACAATATGCAGCAATGATTTTAGAGAGAGGATAAAACAATACTTCTAAGAGCCAAATGCTCTCTGATCCCACCCAGAAAGGTAGCAGAAGGCCCCAAACATTACAAAACTGCCATGTTCTCTCCCTGCCCCACCTCATTCTCATGTGCTAATCCAGAGGAATCTTTCCTGCCCCCGTTCTTGGAGCCATGAACACACCTGCAGACACCTGGGATCAGCTGCATTCAGATCAAGGTGGTATGATGAGGCCCTATATTTGTTTTTTGTACTTTTCCTTAAAAGGTCTAGAGAGACAGTGTCAAAAAGCTTTGTTTCTGATTGATTTTTATATGAGAAAAAAACAACAAGATCAGATCCTGAGTCCTCATTCTCCTGGACAATTCTTGAAGTTAAGTGCCAGTCTTCCAGCAAAATCAGGGCAGTCAGGACTTGTTATTTGGAATCTATTTAAAAAAAAAAGTTTGACACTCTCTTTATATATCATAAAAGCACTATAAAGGGACCCATACTTTTCAACATCACAGTTTGCCTTTAAACTGAAACACCTTTGCTTTTCTGACTATAAGTCAGATTTTTGAGCTCCTAGTAGCTGAATTTTGTTATTTAAAAATGAAAATTTTTAAAAGCATGTTCCAACATCTGTTGTATGAGTGAATGATTCTCAGCTGTTAATTGTGGGCTAATTAGACACATCTGAATGCACTAAGTAGAGCACTAAAGGCACCTAGATCTATAATTTAGCACCTAGAGTCGGTGCGTTGTTCCCACCCTCCACACCCACCTTTGTGGCCCACCGTGGAAGCAATTCCGTTTCCATTTCCTTCTTCGTCCTGCCAACAGTCCTGCTTTCCTTCAGAGAGGTTCTGTCGAGAAGCAGTCTCTGGTCTAAAGAAAACATAAAACAAGGGGTTCTTGTATCCCTTCTGGGCAACCCTGCTCTCTCATAGACTGGTTTCAGAGTAGCAGCCATGTCAGTCTGTATCCACAAAAAGAAGGAGTACTTGTGGCACCTTAGAGACTAACAAATTTATTTGAGCATAAGCTTTCGTGGGCTACAGCCCACTTCTTCGGATGCTGACCCTCTGGACTGTCTCATTAATGACCCAGATACTACCTCAGCTGCTGACCACAGGTCTTCTTTGCTGAAGTCCTTCCCCTAGGTTCTCCCAGGGTGGATCCTTACTATCAATCTACCTTCATGCCACGCTGCTGGGGCTTTTTCCTAGGCCTGCCATGCCATGGGACTACCCTTTCCCTTCAAAGCCGCTCACAGACAATTATGTCCTTCTTACCCTTCTCCTCCCGAACTGAGAGCTGAGCCCTTTATGGAAATCACGCCTCTTCCCCAGCTGCGCTACCTGATCTGAATCAACAAGGGTCGGAGGCAGTATTTGATCCATCACAGGCAAAGCTAAGCCCAACTCCCCTAAAAGGGTCAGTCACTGACTTTGGTGGGTGCTCAACATCTCTGAAAAATCAGTCCACTTTCTTACTTTAGACATCCACATGTGAAAATGTCAGCCAGTGATGCCACTGAAAATTCCAGAGCACAAACAACTAAAGCACACCAATTTCAGCTTCATGTGGAACCAGCAATAAATACTGAATGGAAAAGATGAAGATTTGTAGGGATGTGAATTTATTTTTAAACCCCCAACTGATCATTATAAATTATGGACTTTTTAAAATATAAAATTGTCAAATTTACTCAAAATGTACTTTTAAGTATTGATTGAAATATGTCAATTGCAAATAGATGAAAATGCCTCAATCTACTGTATCCTTTATTGAAAACATGAGACAGGTAGAGTTTTGGGCCAGATCTTTGGCTGGTAAAAATCAGCGTTGCTCCATTGACTTCAATGGAACTGATTTAGACCACCTGACAATCTGGCCTCAAAATGTTTCGTTTATGTAGTCCCAACCTCCAGCTGAATTTTCTTCTCTTTGGGGGACATTGCCTGAGACTTTAGTGCTGAGATGTAACCTTCAAATATTCCACATCCACACACAAATTGAAGCTTCACTGTGAATTCCTCCCCCCCAATTAGTTTTCTTTAGTTTACAGTGGAAAGGATTAAACTGAAAAAAAATGAAATATTATTAGCTACTTCTCTTGCATATAATAGCATTGCAAACGCATTGTCAAGCTGCCAGGTCAGAATCGTATCTTAGTTCATTAAAAAGCTTGCTTTAGTATAACTTTGCTTATTTTCTAGATGTCTGAAGAATTTTCTACATTGGCTGAAGTTAAACACTTATTAGTTAAAAATAAGAAACAAGTGAATTATGCTAACGCAGGGGTGGCCAACTTGGGCCTGAGAAGGAGCCAGAATTTACCAATGTGCATTGCCAAAGAGCCACAATAATACATCAGCAGCCCCCTCTCATCTACCCCCTGCCCCCCGGTGTCTCCCACCCACCAGCAGCACCGCTGATCAGCACCTAACCCTCCATCCCTGCGGCTCCTGCCTGCCGCAATCAGCTGTTCTGTGGTGGGCAGGAGGTTCGGGGGGGGGGGGGAGAGGGAGGAACAAGGGCGCAGAAGACTCAAGGCAGGGCCAGCTCCAGGGTTATTGCCGGAAAAGGGAAAAAAAAAAAGCTGCGCATCGCGATTGGCGGACTTCGGCTGGTCAGCATCCACTGCACTGCTTTCATTTTCTTTTTTGGGGCAGCATTTGGTGGCAGGCCTTCCCCTCGAGAGGGACTGAAGGCCGCTGAATTTCTGCTGAAAGACCCACATGCTACCTCAAGCACCTGCTTGCTGCACTTCGGTGCCTGGAGCCAGCCC
This sequence comes from Chelonoidis abingdonii, assembly GCF_003597395.2. Taxonomy (NCBI): domain Eukaryota; kingdom Metazoa; phylum Chordata; order Testudines; family Testudinidae; genus Chelonoidis; species Chelonoidis abingdonii. The sequence goes on from NC_133783.1 coordinate 54,641,806, forward strand.
TGCTCAGTAGAGAAGGACGGAGCCTTGGGAAAGGAGTGGAGTGGGCCTGGGCAGAGCCCAGGGTGATAGCAGTAAGATCCTTAGTGGCATCTGTAGCTCCAGCCCTGGAGTTTGGTGCCTATGCAAGGAGCCGCAATATTACCTCTGAAAGCGACGCATGTGGCTTCCGAGCTAACATGTTGGCCACGTGTGCTAATGTCTAATAAATCGTATTCCTTTTATTAACACACTCATAGCTTTCTTGGCATGGTAGCAGCCCTAAACATGAACTTTCCAGGTTGAGCCAGCGCACATGTTCATTAAAGTCTATATTGGCACACAGCTGCTTGCAAAATTGCCTTCTTATGCATACTTTTTTTCCGCAGACAGCAGCACTTTGCAAGTAAGAGCTAAATTGTTGTTTCTCAAAAAGAAATACATACTGCTAGTTTTTGCTTGCTTGTGTAATTATCTATAAAGGTTAGAGGTTTCCCCCCTCCCCAAATCATTAGTAATATAGTAAGCCCGGATTCAGCCAAACTATTACACACACCTGCAGGAAAGGGAGAAAAGTGACTGTACCTTGAAGTGCTCAGTATTTCATGAGTTCTCATATTTTGAGTTCAGATCTTCACAAAGGAAGTAATTATGCCTTGCCAAGCCCTGGATATAAAAGGATGTTAAAACCTGACTTATTGCTTGCCTTGGCATATGATATACAGCAACGTTCAACGAATGACGACACGTGGTACCTAGTGCGCACTGTTTTCAAAATTACTGTCATTGCAACAGAAGTTTTAAGTTTTGAAGACCAAAAATAACCTCGTGGAGCGTGAGCTTTGGTGGTGAATACCCACTTCGTCAAACACAGGTTATGGAAATTTATTCCCACGCTCCAAAACGTCTGTTAGTCTATAAGGTGCCACAGGATTCTCTGCTGCTTTTACAGATCCAGACTAACACAGCTACCCCTCTGATACAAAAATAACCTTGTAGTTCTAATGTAGGAGTTTACCTGGTGTGCACATTTGAGGCGCAGTTAAAGATTGGCTAAACACTGATGATTTTACTATTGCAATCTTTACATTCTTATCTAATTGTTCCTTGATTTTATGGGGCTTGTTCTGCTCTAGTAAATTAGGTAGCCCTCATATATATGCTCCCTTGGGTGGCTACTGGGAGCGTGAATGATCCCATGTGGTCTGGTTAATCCAACATTTGGAATTGCTTAGGATATTAAAAGTCTGGAGAGACTTAATTGAGAGCATGGTTATCATTTTCCAATACCTTTAGCATATAAGAGAAAAAGAAGATATTGCTATAGTGCTAAATACATAAGTGTTCCATGACTCACAATAGATGAGATCCTCACCCTGCTCTGGCCCTCGTCAATGGTCCTAAAAACCCAATTCCAACTGAGGGAGGACTGCATTAACTCAGGCACCAAGACAGACTTCTACATAGCCATGCTCAAGAAACCCATTTGGTTACTGACCACAGTTGTGACCATGTAATTCAACCCCCCAAAGCTGGTTCTCCAAAATGCTGAATGGAGGGCGAGGGAGTACATCGCTATGTCTTGTCCAACATGTGGCTTCCCTCATCTAATTTCTCCTACCTCCTGCACTGAGGGAAATGGGATGCAACTTTGACTTCCAGCCAGGGTCCCTGGGCAGGCCTGAGGGCATAGCGGGGGCATTGCCCTCTATTTGACCTCGTTTGTAGAATCCAGCTAAAATCCACACTGATTGATGCTTTTAATAAAGTTGCAGCTTCTGCACGTAACCATACTATGGCAAACAATATGTGTCTCATTGTTTCCATGTCCACCTCAGTGAGAAGAGTATCAAGCAAGCTGCGCTTTAGAAAGAAAATATATATATTCATTTATTTTTCCATGAAAATGCTTTACAAAGCTTTAGAGGAGGCACCAGATCTTAATGAAAACAGCCAGAGAAAATTCATGCTTATCTATAATCGTTTGTCTATCCACAGAGTTCATCTCTGAAGCCACCACATCTACTATAGCAATTGCTTTTCTTCCATGATATGACAGTACATTTGCTTTGTATTTAAAAAAGGTAGTTTTTAGGATTACAGTGGTTTTTTAAAAAAGATGTTAGAAAATTCAAACACACAATACTACGTGTAAGGAGCTTACACATCTGGTTGCAGATGGAGATCCCTTAATTCAATTCTCCCGAGGTTCTGTACCAATTAATTCATAACAACTATCTTGTAATATATATATTTAAAAAGGGATGTGGCTGCATTATATTTGGAATAGCAGATGTGACAACAAATACTACTCTATTCTAACATTAATGTCCCAAAAGGAATTCTGAACTTTTTATACTCAGGGAAGAACAAATCAAAAAGAAAGACTTAAGGGACATTTATCAAGATGTTTTGATGTGAAAATCTGGTCTTCAACATTGCTAAAATATGACATGCTTCTTAGAGTTCTTAGAGCCAGATCCTCAATGAAGTTATACTGTTTTATGCCATTTCAGGATCTGGCCTTTAATATCTACCATAATTTATATTTTATATATACGCAACCCCATCACTTAAAAAAAAAACTTCCAATATTTATATAGCACATGTAAAATCCAGGGGTGAAATCCTGGCCCCACGGAAGTCAATAGGATTTTTGCCACTAACTTCCAGAGAGCCAGGATTTAACCCATTGAGTTTTACAATCATCATGCACGTTTCCATATTAAAACCACAGAGGAACAGATCTCAGTCTGTTGGCTTCGAGGGACCTACATTGATACAGAACAGCAGAGGATCAGCCCAAGAATGTTTTTATTTTGATAAATCCAGTTTAAAGTGGAAGCTACATCAACACAAGTAGCAATTCTGCTCCTTCTACTTTGTTGCCATTACGAGATGATATTTTAATTTGTAAATCACAGCCCAACAGTGTAATCTTGATTGTGTGGTTTAAAACCACAGATGATCATTTACAAAAAAACAACTGAAAAAATGAGTTCTCTTGTTCTTTAAATGTTAAAATATCCCCAACCCAGTTTTAAATCATCGTGATTTATTGTCCATTGTCAGGTTTCACAGAAATGTTGTAGCTTAAACAGGCTAAACAGAAAAGAGAAACATTTTGCATGGCTAGATGGGTGCATTCCTTTGCAAAATGTTAACTGCAGAACATTTCAATGAAGTGGACTTACGAGTGTATTTTTACAAGTGTGTTTTTTTTTTTTTTTAAGCTCACCATCATAGATACTGTACGGGAACTAGAAAGGATTTGGAAACATTTGCAATGCTTTTGCTTAGTGCTGGGGCCTTGGGTAGGATAAAACAGTCTCTGGTATACTTGAGAAAAGCAGGCCAGCAAAGACGACATGCACCAAACAATGAATAGCAATAGTTGTGTCAACATTTCCCAAATCACAGCCAGGGTTTTCAAACTTCCCAACTGTGACACAAGTGTTAACCCTTGGTAATAATGAAACCAACATAGCAACAAGACAGAAAAAGAAAAAAGGTATAGTTTGCAAACCAAGTGACTGAAGTGTTTATTTTATAAAATCAAGACTTATTCAGCATAACCCTGTCTAGTGTATTGGGATGCTACGTGGGAGGTTGAGGTTTTGAAGCAACTTTGGAGATCTTCCTTTGGTAGGTCAGAGGTATTAGGGCAGATTTTGATGGTAGTAACACTAGGATAAATCCAGAGTAACTCCAGTGAAGAGAGGTAAAAGATGCATGCGAAATCCATAACTGCGCCACTGACTCTGCATTTGCATGATGTAACTGAGATCAGAGTGAAGTCATTGTCTTTGATCTGTGGGGTGAAATGGATGGATGTCCATTGTTCACTGATGGTTTAAAAAAAAAGAAGTCTGAGCCACATCCTTGGCTGTGCCCTCCTTGCTTTTTACAAATGGGGGACTGAAGCACAGAGCGGATCAAGTGACTTGCCCATAGTCACATAGGAACTGAATCCAAGTCTCTCTAACTTGAGTCCCTAACCTTAGACCATCCTTCTTAGCCTTCTGGCTGCTCTAAGCAGAATTTCTAACTTCCTATAGATATCACAGACATACAAAAATTTGCATTACAGTAATTAAAGTGAGTGCAAGTTTCTCTGAGCTACAAATTGAACTGAAGCAGGGACAAAGGAAGTTGTGGGTGCAGGGATCAGTATGTACAATATGTAGCATTTCTTGGAGAAAAATGAAATTTTTCCTTTAAAGGAATAGGTGTGAAATGCTTGCTTGAGACAAGAGTGCATCTTCTGCATCGGGGGGGAATGTGTTTTCAATTTTTGGCGTGAAACCATCTCAATGATGTAGTTAAGGACAATTTCCAGCCTTGTGGCAAGGAAAAAATGGAATGGATACAATTTATTTGCACAGATAATTTGTGCAGTGCAATGAGGTGAGCAAATAGACATAAATTTAATCAAAGACTCTTGGCTCTGGCCTGTTTTCTTATACTTACACTGCCTTTAAATTCCCTTCCCCTACAATTTGCACTGAGATTCCACCCACAACTGCAATCTGCACACTTCTCCTCTACAGAAAGGAGTAAACTGTTCTGAATACAAACCAACAACTTCTAGCCTCTATTGCTAAAATGTAAGCTGCTTCCCAAAACTAGGATAACTTAAAGTCAACCATGATGAAAGTGTTCAAAGGTCTGTTATGCCCTGATCCTAGACCTCAGATTTATGTGCCTGTGCCGGTAATCCCAGTGGTTTAGTAATCTCTCTTCCCAATAAATGTATATTGGAAAGAGAGACATTTTAAATTAGTAACAGCTGAAAAAGAAGTGGAAGCTTTAAAAATCAGGGTATAGCCCTTTAATCAATTTATACATGCACATTTAGGCAGAGAATAATACCTGTAATACTATATTGAAAGCGCTGACGCATTACATTTAAATAAAATAAGAGCTACACACAGATGATTTTTCTAAAGCAAGAAGCTCAAAAAAGTGACACTTTAGGATAACAGACTGGTTATCTCTGTACAAGTTTTTTTAATCTAGGAAAATGACTGGCTCACATTTTTATTACCCTGACCAACTTGAATGGACAAATATGAATTAATTATCTTAAAATTCAGAGAACAGTCCAATTTGGCTGAATGACATACTCAAGACAACAGAAATAGTCTGATGTGTCATTTCTAACTACTGAAGCTCATACTTGGTTTTATCGGTAGGTGACAAAAAAAATTTATGAACTAGATGGAAGTAGAACTCAGGTTTCCTGGCTATTATCCAAGATTTTTATGTAAATTATATATATTTTAAAAAGAGCACAGCTTTTGTTATATAACTACAAGGACTGGTAAATTCTTAATATCTTTTCCTTAACCCTGCAAATATCATTTGCAAACAGCAAGTAGACCCAGAAGCCAATTTTTCTGTCTATTTCAAACACTAAAATAACACTTAGGCTCATTGGCTTGTCCTAAAAAACCTGAAAGTATAGGTGAAGAAGGCTGCCTAAAAGATTAATGTTCAAACCCTAGCACTGCTGATGAGTATTAATAGAGAGCTTTCAGATCACAGATATGCTGACATTTGATTTTAAGAGGGAAGGAAAAGCCACGCCATTCTCTATTGTTCCCTTAAAACAAAAAAGTCTCAGAGTTCACAAGCAACATTTTAGTCAGTTTCAGAGCAGGAAAGACTTTCAACAAATTATCTCAGCCATTTACTAACAGGTGTTATGAACTATTCTGACTATTTTAGGAGAACGGGTTATTAAAAATATCATTCACTTACACATACTAAAATATACTTTTTAACAGTTATTATTTTAAAACTATGTGCAAATTCATGTTGCACATTAGAAAGCCGAAGTCTATTTTGTTGGGGTTTTTTCCTCTTATCAGAATTAAACCTTGTGATTAGAGTATTGGGCCGAATGCAAATACCACTGAAGTCAACAGGAGTCCATCCAATCCATGTAAAGAAATCTACTTATGCCATTTACCACGATAATTGATAGCAAAGAAAACAAAGGATATTTACTCGCCTGAAGAAACTTGCTTGAAGCAAACAGAATTTTGTATTACAGTATCATTGTTGGAAGAGAAGACTAGAACTGATTGCTAATGAAGGCTGAGGGTTTGGCTACACTTGCAGCTGTAGAGCACTGGGAGTTAAAGCTGTCTTCGTATACCTGTGTAGGGAAAGCGCTGCAGTGTGGCCACATTTGCAGCAGTGTTGGGAATGGTGCATTATGGGCAGCTATCCCAGAGTTCAAGTGGCTGCAACATGCTTTTCAAAAGAGGAGGGTGGGGTGGAGTGTGACAGGGAGTGTGAGGGGGAGAGAGAGTGGATTTTTGGAGCCGACACTGTGTCAGCTCCCTGCCTTGCAAATTCCGACCACTTCCCCCACCCCTCTCTCATTCACTCTTAGATGCAAATAGCCTTCAGACCAGATAAGCAGCTGCTCTGACAGACTTCCTCCCTCCCCCCGCCATGCTGTTGCTCTCCTCAAGCAAACACTAGCTGTGGACATTCCCTGCCTGCCTCTGCTTGAGCAAACAGTGGCTGTGCTTGTTTTTTTAGATAAGTAGCTCCCGGAGCCCTGAGTTCACAACAAAACAAAGAGAGGCATCGCAACAAAACAAAGAGAGTTCTTTAGTTAAAAGCATTATGGGAAAATTCCAGAGGTCAGTTACAGCGTAGTAAGATTAATTGCTTTTTACACTGGCACTCCAGCACTGCAGCACCAGCGCTGTTCTCTTTATTTCTCTCGTCCCAATCAGCGCTGTAGCCAGAGAGATACAGCGCTGTATGTGCTTTGCCAGCGTGGACAAGGAGTAAGTTGCAGCACTGTAAAGCCACTACCAGCGCTGCAACTCTCCAGTGTAGCCAAGGCCTGAGATCCTCCAAACACACGCACGAGTTAATTACCATATAAGTCGCCCTACAGAACACAATGTTCTGATTCAAAGCCCACTGAAATCAACAGAAAGACTCCCATTGACTTCAAAGACCTTTGGATCAGGCCCTAAGTGTATAAAGTTACCCAGGAGCACAAGTATTTGCAGAATTAGGAATCTTATACTATTCACAGAGGAGTTGTAAAAACATGAGAGGAAAACCATTCGAGAGAAATAGTTGACATTTAATGGTTGCAAGTTAGAGTCACAAATATTATTTACACTCTACTCTCTAAAATACAAATGGAAACACTAATTAGAAAAACTCCAGCATGCCAATTTTATATAGGCACATTTGTGGTTTAACATTGTTATGTAACATTTCTATGTGACCTCAAACAGTTCATTTCCCAAAAGTTTTTCCACACAATTGCGCTCTTCAAATAAGGCATAAATATCTAGTTTCAAGAAACAGACTTGATTTGCACAAAACCAAACAGCCCTGTGTTTTCAAAATATATTACATGTGTTTTAAATGTTTTCCATCATAAAATAAGAAATATAATTCTTTTATGACCTGCAGAAACAAAAATCAAGTTTTTAAATATTCTATTAAAAACAGAAGGTGTAAAAAAAAAAAAAGGAAAGTTGCAGTTGTTCTTCCCCAAATGATTTTGATGTTGCTACAGTATGCAGTGCAAAAGAATACCAGTAATATCACAATGTAATACTGGTCCTTCAAAAATGGACTCTTAAAATTGTTGCTCACGGCTTAAAATTGCCTAGGCCCAATCTATTCACAAGAGTCAACAGACAAAGTTTAAGGACATTATTGCTCACACAACAACAAAAAGAAATAAAGGGACCAAGATACCGTTACAATTTTTCTTGATTCAGCACTAGGCATTTCTGTTTCACCTTCTAAAGCATAATATGCTTTGTAACTCTTCATATTCTATTGGAAGACGAGGAAAAAATCTACTAATTTTTTTTGCCGATAAAAATGTTAGAAAGTAAAACTAGAGTGTGAATCTATTGGGTTTTTGGTTTAGTTAAAATGCATATGTCAGCTCTACTTGAGCTGTGCTACCTTGGTTTGTATCGGCTATCTGTAAAAGCTGACTGAATGAGATTCCTTTCATCATACAGGCACTGCTGTCTTTGCTACAGTAATAGAGGCACACTTTGATAGACAATACAGCTTCGGATGACAGGAAGCTACTGGGTAACTGCAAGGAGATGAGAGGTTGATGGGAAATATCCTCAATTTCTCCAGATGGATTCTGTCCCTGAAGTAGCCACTCATTACCTGGAAAAGAAAAACATGGTGTCACTGACTTTTATACACAAAGTTAAATCTCACAAGGCATCAATTTGTGTATGATTTTAGTTTTAAGACAACATATCATATTTTCTCACATGCAACAGTAGTGGAAACTTCCCTGGATTCTACCAGTCTGCTAGAAAATTGAAAATGAATTCACAAATACTTTTTATTGTATAAAGCTTGGATTTAAACATATGGGTGCACCTGACTGTCTTAGGTATGCGCAAAGAATTTGCAATATGCTTTGTAAGCTGATATTCAAATTTCTCCGTTAAGTTAACAGGAAGCTGTGCACATATATCAGAGACCTAATACTCAAGATAGATGACTGAATGCCCCTAAAGTACATAAAACTTTAGATTCTTATGAAACATTTTCAAATAAAAGTGTTGGCTTTATAAATGGCTTACTGGAAATTAATAATGTTTAGGCTGGCTGAGACCTGAAATTCCTGTGTGTTTAAATATTTAAGAGTATATAACAATATAGAAATGCAAAATGAGAATACAAATACAGCTCTGTAACATCTCCTAAAAATATCAGTTCCCTTAGTTCAAAAAGTTAAAACACTATTCAATTCAGGTTGCAGATGAGTGAAGACAATTTAAAGGGCCAAAAACTGTCTTTAGATTTTGTACATGCAATCCACTGCAGGAACAAATGTAATCTGGACCTTTGAAAACCTGGCCTCAGAAATGGAGAAATAAGATTAAACAATGACATTGTTAACTTTTAAAAAATTTCCCTTTTTCTGTTTAATGATGCTTGGGAAGAACAGACTGGTAAGCCTTTCAATATACTTTTCTGGCACAAAGGGTGAGGAGTTCACCTAATTATATGTAGAATACAGCTTTTTCTGAGGGCATCACTTATTCTCTAGACACCTGGAGATTACCAGTGGGTAGTTGTGGTATTTTTTAAAACATCTAGGAGGAAAAAAAAGATGTTCCTGGTTAAGTGCACAAAGATCATGAACTCACTTTTCGAGAATGGCAATATGGTGTCCATTTAAGTACAGAGCAATGTTTTCTGAGTACAATATTCTATGGTGACAGTTCAATTTAGGCCCATAGTAACCTTAGTTTGAGTATGGTAACAATGGGCGATTTTTACAAAGGGGGATCGTAGAAGTTTAAGGCTTCTAGTAGAACTTTTTAAACCCACATTTTTTTCTACCATTAAAGTACTTATGTAATTTCTAAATTCAACACTCAAAAGAATCCTAGAGATGGGATACGTTAAGGGTGGGGAATGAAAAAAGAGCAAAGATCCAGCACTGAGAAGGCATATGTGCATTAGTTTCCAAAATTCTAGAAGTATAGAGAGAAGCATGTGTTATTAAAGGAATGCAGAGAAAGAGAGAGAAACACATCTAGGTACAGACTTGGCACTCCCAATTGGGGGTAACATGACAGTTCTTCTGATGGAAAATGCTGGCTGGTATTCACCTGAAGGATGTAACATTAGATAAGAAGACACTACCAGTTGCTTCTTCCTTAAGATGCTCACACACCAATTTCCCAGTTGATTGTGGAGATTCTTTTGTTTCAATTGCTACTGCAAGTTGTGCCCAGCAAAATCAATCAATGAGGAGCATTTGTGCCTGTAGATTAGTGGACTCATCCCTGAGGCACCTCCTGCTGGTTGTCCTTGGGAATTAGCTCTTTTCCAGCCAGGAGTGCCCTCTGCAGGCCCGTGATTCACCTGTCCTCTGGCCCCATGTCTCTCCTTGGACCCCAGTGCCTCTTAACTTGGTGGGGTACTGCCAAGGAACAGTACCCCACCAATCTGGATCTCCCCTCCCTGGGAAACCCCCAACCCACTATCCCCACTTTGCCTCAGTTTTGGCTACTGCCCAGTTTCCATCTAGCCCCCATTCACTGGGGCAGACTGCAGTATCAGCCACTCATCATAGGCAAAGGGGTTTGGACCTGCTGCCTTTACCTACCCCTTGGGCTGCCCCCTGCAGTCCCCAGTATCTCTTGGCCTTATGCTAGGCTGCAGCCTGGGGCTTTCCAGGCAGGAGCTCCCCAGCTCCTCTGCCTTTCCCCAGCCCTGCTCCCCTCAGGTACCTGTGTTTGGCTCCCTGCAGCCAGGCCCTTCTCCCTCTATAGGCAGAGGGAGTCTCTTTGCTCCTAGCTGGCCTGTATAAAAAGGCCAGGGAAGCCGTGGTCTGATTAGAGTGTGGCCCAGCTGCAGCCGCTTCCCCAGTCAGCCCAGCTCTTAGAGCTGCAGCTTTCAAGCCCTCCCAGGCCACTTTTTAAACCCCTAGGGCAGAAGCAGGCAACCAACCCGCTACAGTGCCATTCTTAGATCCTCCCCTTAGGCTGGCGGGGGGGATCTGTTAGCAATGGGCGGGCTTCCACCCGCCCAGTTCCCAGAAACCCAGTAGGTGCAGTGCCATTCTTAGCCAGGAACCCAATAGGTGCAGTGCCATTCTTAGATTAGTCCAACATATGGCCTTTGTTATGAATAAAAGTTGAACATACTAACAACTGGCAAAGAGACAAAAATGTTATCAAGGGATACTTTACATAAGTTTTGGAGGATATATTTTTTAGTTTTCTTTGTATTGTGCCTGTAGTAAAAACATCCACCCATTTTCAGATGTATATTAAAGTTAATTCCGGGTGAGATGAGCTTCTTAATTTTTCAAAATTTCAGGCTAACGGGTACATCATTTTCCTTTAGCAATTTTCTTCAGATACATTAGAAATGACAGTGAGATGGAAAATGTACTGTATTTAGTAGAAAAAGGCATACATGTACGAAACTACTAGTATTTGAGCCAGGCCTTAGCATGAACAACTGTATTGTACTACATATCATGAATGTACATAAACATTTTAATACACTCTTCTATGGTACTTATGAATGAATATAAATATAATAACTGAGCACCTAGGAGACAATAAGCTTACATTCACAGCACTGTTGTGAAGCAAGGAAGTATTATTCATCCCATTTTACAGAGAGGCAACTGAGGCACAGAGAGATTACACTGAATGAAACAAGTCAGTAGAAGAGCCACGAACAGAATGCATTTCACCTTGTTTCCAGTGCATGAATAACAATACTATTTTAACTGTGTGCCTTGCTCTGTATGTGTGTGTATGCAGTATGGTGAATCAGGTTCAAATTTTGGCTTAACTTAAAAACAAGTTCTCACTGAGGATAAAATGTGACATCCTTCAATGGTATACATCAGCTTTCCTGCTAAAAATTCTTAATTGATTTAGCTGTCAGCCTCTCAAAAGACAGATGATGAGGGTGGAGCAGCCCATCCCCAGAAGATGAGGGCAACCATCTAAAGAACATAAAGGGATGGGCTCTGATTGTTGATAATAAACAAAACTTGACATTTTACTTGTCCATCAAATACGTTATTCACTCTGGAGGAGTGAGCTAGTAGAACTTTCCAAGGCTGCAATATATGCAGTCTTTCTAAAAATGCAGTCACTTTACCTTCCGCTGTGAGAAACCAGGAACTGGGTGCTTCTTCAGTCAGCTTCGTATTTGCAGGAAGGCTTAACCTTAATAAAAACTGAAGGGTCTGGCCAGGGATTACAGTCAATGAAGGAAGTTGGATGTTCGGTGCAGATTTAGGCAGCTTGGGGATGTTTGCCGTCTTATTGTTTTGAACAAATGGACGATCTACATCATCAAATATTTCAGTGCGCAGGATAGGCAGCTGTCAAAGAAATATTAACAAGTATTTCTATTTGAAGGCTTGCTTTATGGTATAAGACTGCAGAGCATCTTGCAATTATGAATTCATAGCACCAAAATCCACAGCTGGTATGTGAACAAAGAATTTGTACTGAAATAAAGATTTATACATTTCAATATATTTACTGTATAGAACTGGAACTCCCCTTAGCTAGCATACAGAAATTCTGCGCTGATAGGAGAGGGAAGGGGAAATGCCAAGACAAATTTTATTTTTTTTAAAAATCCAAAGAATTTACCTTAAAGCAATATCAACACCCCTATCTATTTTTTTTGTCTTCTCTCATTTCAAATTTGAATAACTTCATTACAGATGCCAGTTTAATAATAACCCAAGAGTGCTGTTAACTTAGTAATAACTACCGTGAGATAATAAAATTCTTCGGCTTTGACTGCAGATTATGTAGTCCAAGACATGATTATCTTATATAGCAGTGGCTCACAATCTTTCCCGACTACTATGCCTCTTTCAGCAGTCTGACTTGCCTTGCGAACCTCCAAAAACTTAAAACCCTTAAAAACTACTTGCTTACAAAATGACACAGAAAATTACAAAAAGTGTCACAGCACACTATTACCGAAACATTGCTCATTTTCACCATATGATTACAAAATGAATCAACTGGAATATAAATATTGTACTTGCATTTCAGTGTGATAATTGAGCCAGTTTTTCACTTATAAGCCTTCTCTGAAGTCCAAGCCCCAGGCAATGGGGCTGAAGGAAGTAATTTGGCTTTGTGGGAGCCTCTGTGGTGTAGGGTCTTTTGCAACTGCCCTGTTGCCACTTCCTAATGCTGGCCTTGTACCTGTGACCACCCTAACCCCACCCCATGACCTTGTAGGGGGCTGCAGCCCTAGGTTGAGAAACACTGATCTACATGAGCTGATGTATCCCCTGATTGAGAACCACTGTCATACAGGAAGCATTGAACATTAAACACATTAAAAATGTAGATGTTACCAAATTGATTTAAATACACTTCATGGTTTGAGGAAGAGAGTTTAGCCTTTGTGTCAGTGTACCTAAATGGCCATAGCTACTCAGCTATATATGATGATATGAACAGACAGAGAAATTCATTCACATCTATTTTTCTTTATTTGTAATAAGCAAACAAGGTGAAATCCAGTTTTGAAAGGGGCCTTAAGTTGATCACTTATTTATGAAAAAATCAGGAGCACACAAAATTCTGTATTTGCTCATGCAAGATTAAAGGCATTAAATTGGATTTTTTCCAAATCCAGTACAAAGACAAACACATATTTATGAGCAATACACGTGTTTATACAAGAGAGTGGTGAGCTATTTTGCTTCCTCACTGATGGACACATGCAATAAAAACAGCATGCTACCGTTCTCAAGGTCTTTGTTGCAAGTGAACTTTGTCGTGCTGTGTTTTGCATTCCTACTGTTCCATATGCTTTTTGCCTTCATTAGAAGTCAGAAAAATAACTGCAGCACTACAGACGCTGGCAAACGTCCATGTAACAATACCACTAAGAGGGTCTCACCAGCCTTTTTTTTTGGGGACTTGATCTGGCAAGTTGCTGAGCAATCTTAACTCATATTAATTCTGTATTAATGTGGTTGTTGATTAGGTGATCATTATCTTGCAGTATTGGGCCAATAGAGACTATTTCTTGAGGGCTGAAGTTTCTGTATTCTAACTCTTTCATGCAAGTTTATTGATTTCTTTCTCTATGCACAAGTGTCCTTCCCGAACTCCTAGCAGAGATGGAATATTTATTTTAAGTCTAACAGGATATTCTTAAAGTAGACAGTTTTCTGTTTGTCAGACTATCACAAATATTATGGATATATGTTTATGGCACTGAAAAAATTCATTAACTATGCTTTTTATACCACCCAAAATCACTGTGAGCAGATACAGTAAGTAAAAACCTATAGTAGTAATTTACAAAATCTTGTGTCAAAAACCTTTAGTATGTTTTACTTGCCATGGAAATAATTTTTGTTTCTAAATCCAGCACTTTAATTTGATGATTATTTGTGTCAGCAATATAAAGCAGACGGCCATTCTCTTCAACACATAATCCTCCTGGTTCATTGAAAGTCGTCTGCATGAGGCTGGAACCAACAACATTACTTGCTTCTCCTGTACCTGCCAGTGTAGCGCAATTCTTCATTTTGGGATCTACAAACTTAATCTAAGGAAAACAAAAGGAAAACGTTGAAAAGTTATCAGAATTATAACAAACTCTTCTGGCTAGTGTTTTCAGGAGACACCAACAATTTTGGGTACCTTAGTTATTGAGTGCCCAACTTGACACTCCATAAAAAAGATAAGACGTTCTGAAGGTGGAAGCTTAGCACTTTGAAAACCGAGACACTTTTAGGTGTCTCAGGTTGGATACCTAAAAACTGAAGCCCCCAAATTCAGCAGTCACTTTTGAAATTATTGGCCAATTTCCCTTTTCCTGAAAATAACGCTAGAAATATATATGCAGATATATAAATAATAAATAAGTTAATTACACTTTTTCTAGAACAGGCAACCTAACCAACACTAAAAGTAACCAAACTCATATCTTGCTAATTTAACCATAGTATCAATTTGTAAGTAGCTGTGCAAGCACAGGAATTCTAGGAAATTTATTATTAATTATTATTATTAAATGGATCTCTAATCAATTATGAACCTACACATACTTCCACTGTAAAAATTCACTATGATTCTAAACATACCTTGTGAACCCCTAGCATACATAATACTAAAAACTGTTTTAAAATTAGTTTACATACAGTTGGGGATTGTTCATACACATTGTATTTATTATTAAAAGTTGCAAATGTACATGAAAATTTGACATCTTTGGTTTTATTCCCTCACCCTGTGCCTTTTTCAAATGCCACTTGCTTCTTAGGCCCCAATCCTGCGAAGTTTTCTACACATGCTTAAGCTTTACATCATGAAAATTTTAAGTTCAGTAGGATTTCTGAGAGGTTAAAAACATGCTAAGACTTTATAGGATTGGGTACTTGGGACTGTTAGATTTTCTGGGCTAGGACCTTATCTACACACAACCCCCTCCCCACCACCAACCACAATAGGTCTCTGCGTGCTAATGTAATATAAATACTAAATAGTAACAATCTGAAAAAACTGAATAAAAAACAATGACTCTTCCTTCCCATTGTATTAGTTTTCCTGCAGCAAGAAATGAACAAGTGACATGCTTCGGTCTGAATGGCAAAGCATTTGAAGGTTTGTGTGACAAACGTAGGATATGATTTAATTTTTTTTTTTTTTTTTTTTTTTTTTTTAATATTATGAGAGCAGTCAAAGGCCCTAATTAGGAACTGTGGTAGGAACTATACAAACACACCATCTGTGTTATGTTCATATATTTTGTTTTACTTTAATATAAATTAGATTAAGAAAAAAAGGACCCCCTGTTATTCCTGTGAAGTGAGTTAAAGAATTTGTAGGTCAAACACAGTTTAAAAAACAAAACAAAAAAACAAGAAAATCTTAACTGTAACATAGTTCAGCCACCCAAACTGTTTTAATAATTGGTTTAACTGATATGCATCTTAAACTAAATTTAAAAATAGTTCTTTAACTCTGTTCCCAGTCTAGTATGAATGGCTTCTTAGTAGGTCTGTCGATTAATTGCAGTTAACTTGTGATTAATTCAAAAAAATTAATCGCAATTAAAAAATTAACCTATTAATCTTTTTTAATCAACCTGTTAAACAAAAGAATACCAATTGAAATTGATTAAATACATTTGGATGTTTTTCTACATTTTCAAACATATTGATTGAAATTACAACACAAAATACAAAGTGTACAGTGCTCACTTTATATTTTTATTGCAAATATTTGCACTGTATAAATGATAAAGAAATAGTATTTTTCAATTCTCCTCAGACTAGTACTGAAGTGCAATCTGTTTATTGTGAAAGTGCTACTTACAAATGCAGATTTTTTTTGGTTACATAACTGAACTCAAAAAAACAAATCAATGTAAAACTTTAGAGCCCGCAAGTCCACTCAATCCTACTTCTTGTTCAGCCAATCACTAAGACAAACAAGTTTGTTTACATTTACAGGACATAATGCTGTCCACTTCTTATTTACAATGTCACCTGAAAGTCAGAACAGGCTTTTGCATGGCACTTGCATAGTCAACACTGCAAGGTATTTACATGCCAAGTATGCTAAACATTCGTATGGCCCTTCATGCTTTGGTCACCATTCCAGCAGACATGGTTCCATGCTGATGATGCTCATTTAAAAAAAGAAAAGTGTTAATTACATTTGTGACTGAACTCCTTGCAGAAGAATTCTATGTCTCCTGCTCTGTTTTACCCGCATTCTGCCATATATTTCATATTATAGCAATCTCAGATGATGAGCCAGCACAAGTTGTTCATTTTAAGAACACTTTCACTGCAGATTTGACAAAATGCAAAGAAGGTACCAATGTGAAATTTCTAAAGATAGCTACAGCACTTGAACCAAGGTTTAAGAATCTGAAGTACCTTTCAAAATCTGCGAGGAATGAGGTGTGGAGCATGCTTCCAGAAGTCTTAACAGAATAACACTCAGTTGGGAAAACTACAGAACTGAACCACCAAAATATAAAATCAACCTTCTGCTGGTGGCATCTGACTCAAATGATGAAAATGAATGTGCAGATTGTTATTGAGCAGAACCAGTCATCAGCATGCGCGCATGTCCTCTGGAAGGGTGGCTGAAGCATGAAGGGACATATGAATCTTTAGAGCATCTAGCATGTAAATATCTTGTGATGCCAGCTACAACAGTGCCATGCGAACACCTGTGACATTGTAAACAAGAAGCGGGCAGCATTATCTCCTGCAAATGTAAACAAACTTGTTTGTCAGAGTGATTGGCTGAACAAGAAGTAGGACTGACTGGACTTGCGGGCTCGAAAGTTTTACATTATTTTATTTTTGAGTGTAGTTTTTTTTTAAATATAATTCTACATTTGTAAGATCAACTTTCATGATAAAGAGACTGCACTACAGTATTGTATTAGGTGAAGGGAAGAATACTATTTCTTTTGTTTTTTACTGTGCAAATATTTGTAATAAAGATAATATAAAGTTAAAACTGTACACCTTGTATTCTATGTGGTAACTGAAATCAATATATTTGAAAATGTAGAAAACATCAAAAAATATTTAAATAAATGGTATTTGATTATTCTTTAGCAGTGCCATTAGATTAATTGCGATTAATTTGTTTAATTGCTTGACAGCCCTAGTTCTTAGCAACATGAAAAATAAAAGAAAGCAGAAGGGAAGAGACTGAAAGCCATGACTAAAAAACAATGAATGCTAATACTTCATCTGTAATTCATAACGTTCGGTATTTAATTTTTGTTGCTATTGTTATTTTCTTTTTTAATTTACAGCACTGACTTAATCATACTGTGTAATTTTAAACAGACCCTCAGTAAATATTTAAAAAACATTAATATAATGGAATCGTAGAATAATCTATTTAACAGCAAGATAAGCAGTAAATACAATTTCAGCCTCGCAGATAATTAAGATGTAGGATAATAAAAATTATACAAACATGCATCACTTCAAACAATCATCTGTAGTTTCATTACCATAATTAGACATGAAAAAGTCACTTTCTTGAAAATTTATGAGCTGGGTACCAGAACTCACTGGTTAAAAGGCATTTTATCTAATTTTACGTAAAATAGGGGAAGGGAGAAAGATTGACTGGGCTTATTTAATCACAGGGTTGTCAAGTCCCTTCAAACTTTCAGCTTTTCAATAGGAGCCTAGGGAACAAGTTGTTTCCCTTCTTAAAGCATGATTTTAGCTATTTGTTACTGAAAGATTTATGCCATAATTCAAAGAAAGTAGTCTTGAGTGAACTAAATACATGCCCTAAATGTAGAAAACAAGAAATCAGTCAGCTATGAAATAGAGTACAGGGTTACAGTTCTATTTCATGGGTTGGCAATGTAAACTATAAGAGAGATGTTTGAGTGGTTATGTAATAACCAGAATCCAAGGATGGAATCACTGCCTCATAATTCAAAATCTGGTGGGTATTTACATTGTTTTTAATACATGTCCCAACTGCTTCTTTCTTCTGTTAACCTCCCATGCTTCCCTGCAGGACAACTTCTCTTCTTTTGGTCTTCATTCAGTGCTCTCTCTCATCATTTAGGTATTTCTAAAACATTCATCAATGTGGTATCTACATCTGTATGCTGCTGAATGGCATGTTTCCCGTAAAATATAAAAACGAAACCTGTCAAATTACTTTGCTCCTGGCTCTTGAACAGTTTTTAAAAGAACAAATAAATTAAATTTTTGTTTTAAAGTATTGAAGAAAAATAGATACCAAATATTTACTTTTCTATTTTTTAAGAAAAGAGTCTTTTACTTAAATATCTACTACTGCAAATTAGAGAATTATTGAGTAACATTAGATACTTGACTCTTCAGCTTAAGTGAAAAAACAAACAAAAAACCCATATAATTTCAGGAATAATGTATTACTATCCAGGATTATTTTATTATGAAATACTAAGAATAAATAACCTTAACATGCTTTAAGTAAACTCAGGATTAAAAGCACATCAAGAAAATAATTACTGGATTCAGCATTTTTTGCTAATTTGAGTAACATTTTGCTACTCTTAAATTGTCATTTTTTTATTTAAGGGTACAACTGTTTATGCTAAACAATTGCATGCAGTGTTGTTGTAGCTGTGTTGGTCCCAGGATATTAGAGAGACAAGGTGAGTGAGGTAACATCTCTCACTGGACCAACTTCTGTTGGTGTGCAAGCTTGAAAGCTGGTCTCTCTCATCAACAGACGTTGTTCCAATAAAAGATATTCTCTCTCAACTTGTCTTTCATGCAAAACAATATAATTATTAAAAATTATAACCATAGAGGAAGATTTTTTGATAAAAGTTGTCTGCTCTTGTATGTGAAAAAATAAATTTCTAATGTAATAAGAATTTTTAATGAGAATTGGATAATTTAATGAAAACGTTTTCCAAAATATATTACCCAATGCAGCTGTTAAAAATCTAAGCCTCCTACCAAAGACAATTCCTTTGTTTTATGTATCAAATCCTCTAGCTTTAAAATTCTTCTAAAAAGCATTCAATCACTTTAAATCTAAACATTAAGGCAGTTTATACGCAGGATGAAATCCTTGCCCTAGTGAAGTCAATGGCAAAACATCCACTGACTTCAGGATTTCATCCTCTATTCATAGAGTCTAACCCTTCTTGAAAGAGATTTCGGGTTAGTCTATAGTAGAAGAGGTTTGTTGGTATAGCTATACAGGCAAACCATCGTAGTATAGAAGAGTCGGGGGGAGGGAGAGGGGGAGAATCACAACCCTAACCAACACAGAGTTGTGTAGACCTAGCCAGGGTAAAAAATTTGTTTTAGTTGAGTAAACAATCTAATCAATGCAGAATTACAACACTCACAGAAATAGGGATATTAAACATCTACACATCACAATCTTTATCTCACCTCATGACTGGCCCATGAATGAGCCAATGAGAGTAGCCACCAACCCCTTCTATCTCTCAGAAATATGAGAGGCTATATGGATGAGGGCATATCCCCTTAACAAATTGATCAAAGCTGAAATTCAGCTCAAAGCTGAAAAGATCTCTGGCGGCTGTGACCAAGCATTCTGAATTGCTCTGCTCTTCTTTTGTACCTTTTTGTGTTAATAAAATCAGTCCTGAGGAAAGGGGCTTCGACTGTTGTTTGGAGCTTTATTTTACCTTCCCCAGCCAGTGTACTGCCCATCAGTACTACTGCCCATCAGTACACAAGTCTAGACACACAGTAAACCAGGTGACCAGATAGAAGTCCAAGATCAAAAACAAGAAAAAAAAAAAAAGTATGTCATTTACTTCCTCAGGTATACAAAATACAATTTTATGTTACTGAACCACAGAGACATGCTTTTCTGATGCTATCTGACTCTGATGCTGGTGGTGAAATGAGTCACATAAATTCAGTTTTGCATAATATATTATACCAACTTACCTTATGATTATAGGAATCTGCTACATAAAGTAGTTTCCTTTTCTTGTCCCAAGTTACTCCAAGGGGGTGCTGCAGCTTTGCATTTATTCCTGCTTCATCAACATCACCAAAGGCAAATAAATTCTAAAAAAGTGCATTGATTAAATTTGTACAATTAGTTGGTTATGCAATGTTGATATAAGGCAGTAGACAGTGCAAATCACTGTAATTAAATGGAAATTAACTGGCTATTGTTTAAAAATGCACTCATGGCAAATGGAGCTCTTAGGGGGACTGGATATGGAGCCTTTGCATTCTAGGTCACCAGTGTGAAGCCAGCCTATTTCAATAGCAATCACTGCCACGCATGGTTATTCAGTGGATTTTGTGAATGAGTTGGTCAGTCCAGTTATTGTTGACCAAAAATCTGCATTACAAAACTTGCGTTGGCACACTAAACAGAGAAATTAAGAACTGAAAGAGCCTGGAGACAGAACTACCATCTTGCCCCTAAAAGTGGTTCCTCCAGATCAGGCTTGAGGAATATTGGTAGGCTGGTGCAGGGAAGATTGAAGTTGTGCGTTAGTCTATTACCAATGGATCTCTCTCTCCCCCTACAAGATGTTTCACTGCTCCATCTTTCAGTGAGATTGTTCGCACAGTGCTGCTCTCACTATCTGCTACAAAAATACAGTTCCAGGGTTCTTCAGAAGCCAGAGAAAGACCTGAAGGCTGGGCAAAGGCTGCCTTATGGGGGTATGCATTGTTTCGGTTCTCTTCATTCCCACTCCCAGCAAATCGAAGGCAGGTTCCTTTCTTTAAATCACTAAAGAAAAAACACGTGTCCAGGTTCAAAGACAAGTCTGAAATAGTTCAGATAGAATTCTTATATCATTTCTGTCTGGTAAATATAAGTTACCAAAAGAAAAGTATTTGAACTGCTTTTATTTTAACTTGTATTTCACTTTGGTTTATAATTAATACTTAAATGATTTAGCATAATGCAAAGTAAAACAACATTTAATTATATATATTCATAAGTGTTTTCTAAGAGGATAAGTCTCCTTGAAGTTTTAAGGCTCTTGTTCATCAATAGCTAATATCTATCACTACAGTGGCGTACCTTCCTTTTGGGAGTTTTCCGCATTCCAACATGAGCGCCCAGACTTGATGAGTACCTGCCATGGCTATCCATAGAACATTATCTTCATGGGTCCCTGAAACTTTGCCAAACATGAGTATAAATATCATAGCATGGACCTTGGGCAATATTTGCAAAAAGGAAGTACCTTGGTCATGAAAAATTGAATTACTTTCAGTTACTTAGCCGTTATTCTTCTGTAGCTTTACTATGAGAGAAAAAGTTGTACCTTTTAATCTTTGTTGAAGATACCACTTCTACTAGGGAATGAAGTCAACAGTCATTCTGATACTGATACTGAATAACAAACCAGATAATGGCAAAGAAATTGAAGAGCTGAGCTAGCGAGAAAATGAGAAGTGATCACTGATCGCTGCTTTTTGCAGGATTTAGGAGATAAATAGTGAAGAGATATAGCCTCTCACTTGTATTTTATATTCGTTATTTGTTCATTTAGTTTAGCTTTAAAATCTAAGGCCCCAATCTTGCAAATATGCACAACTTTCAGTTTACTACCATGAGCAGTCTCACTGAAATGAATGGGATCACTCATAGTAGTCAAGGATCAGAGCCAACTGAACTTGGTGCTTTCGGAAGTGCAGATCAATACTGGAGACTGAAATTTGCTATTTTTTTTCCAAAAGCAGGTCTGGCAAGCACAGACACTGCCCACATTTCCCTCCGGCACTCCCATGCTGCCCTGCTTATATGCCTCAGTCTCCTCACCTACATAATAAGACAAACTTGCTGTTGAGATAAGTGGTTCTTAATTTCCTGATTTTGTAAAACTTGCTTTTACAAAAGATATATTGTGCCTATCATTTTGCCAAATATTTATATACTATAAAGCTATTGATTATTAACACATTTATAAAATTAGACATAAAATTTGCTCAGCTGTTATTTATTTTCCAGTAAAATATGACAAAGATTTAAAGATTAGGTTAAATGGATGCATCTCATTTTACAACACGTTACATTTCTACCATTAAGTGAACACAACGAACGGATTATAAATGTGAGCAATCAAAGGCCTATAAGAACACATACAGAAAAGTACTATCTAAACGCATGTTTCTACACAAAAAGAACAAAATTCAAAGGACAAAAATTGACCAATATAAAGACTATGGCATTAAAGCACACGATCTATCATCTTCCTAATAAAAGTACTAATTAAGAATGGGATCCGTCTAAATGTATTGCACACAACTGTCATAGGTAGTCACATATTGCACTAAGAATTTTTGTTTTTCAAAACCAGTTAGCTATTAAAACGTTGCAAATCACACTGATTAACAGACCTTCAAAAGAGCTGAAAAAACGCCTTAAATCAAATACCAGAATTCTTACATTTAAAAATGTTTTAAATTAATTTCAAAGCTCGTAATCACTAATACAAACTCACAAATACCCAGTAACTTTGGGTTCCCTAGCTCTGCTCTTGCAGGCACGTTAATAGGGCAACCAGAGGTTTAGATTCTCTAACCTCTGAATTTAAATAATTTATTACCCACATTTCAAATTGCATTGCAGAATAGTTACATGTCCTAAATTCTGAGAGTTAGACCAGATCAATCTTCCCAAAACAAAACCAACCCAAGACATCTACACAATATTTTAAGTCTGCATGTCACACCTAGAATACCAAATTGTCCTTCCAACTCTAAATCCACTTTTTCATTAAAGGAGAAACTTCCACGAGGCTGGGATTACAGTTGCAACATCAGGGGAGAAAAAATTATGTATTTTCCTAACTTCAAAAACAGTGTTCTGACACTGGTGAGCCATCCTAAGAAAATTCCTGGCCTATACCAAAACCAAAAAAGTAATGCACTCTTAATGCCTTTCCTCTGTTGGGATCAAGATAGGAGTTTCCAAGACTTTGATCAAAGAGAAGGCCACTGAATCTCTCCTGCTCCTCCACATACTCAGCATTTTTATTCAAGCAAAAGTTCCAGAAATAAAGTTAACATTCACATCATCTATAAGCAGTTGGTGAGTGAGAAGATCTGCTGAAGAGTTCAAAAAACCAATTATAAACACGTTATAACTCACCAGGGGGTATAACAAAGCACAGAGCATTCTTAAGAGAAGTCTGCCTCTGCCATCATCTTTGATCATAGCTTGTTTTTGAGAGTCTTATTTCCTAATTTCTAGTTTCAAGTGGAAGAGGAATATATCGTATTATTGTACAATATGAAGGCATCTTAAAAGTAATTTCTACCACTGTTCTGTCTAGATCAGTTAACTAGTTGAGAGAGAAAACACAGTCAACGCTGAGTACCACTATATCATTTAAAAAGCCTGGCTGCTGCATAATATAACTTCCAATGTCTATTTTTGCCCTATAATATTTTAATGAGACTGTTGTATTGACAAGTGTACTGTGGCAAGTGGGAATGATTTCTAATAACTAGAGCCAAATTTGGTAGACAGGTCTCATAGGTTCTTTTCACTTAGCCCTGCAAGTGAATTACTGAGATGCCTTAACACCACTGTACTTCAGTTTCTCCATCTGAAAAATGTGTCAGAATTGATGCAAAACAATTACAGTCTGTGAAGTGCTTAGAGAAGGTGCTTCGTAAAGTGCCACGTGCCATTACTAAACAGTAAACATGCAATTTTATATTTAGCTCTTGAACCACAGCAAGGTTACATTTAAAGTGTCTGATCATAGGTTCTGGAGAATACAGCAGGCAGCCATGATTTAGAGTCAGATAGTCTGTTTATATAGAGCTAGATTTCTGGTTTTGGCACAAGCCCTGTGTATGGAGTGGCATGTAGTTGTGCCACCACAGGAGCAGCACAAGGAACAAATTAGGCCTCTATGGAAGGTTATAATTTGCTGCTGGCTACACTCCCAACACTAGCTCTGCTGTACTGGCTGGTGACTCGATGATGGAGCCTCTTCCCACTCTCCTCCAGTGTGCACTGGGGAATATCAGATACAGAATATCCACTTGCTTTTTTAAAAGCACTCAGGATTTCAAAAGCTCCCATAGATTTCAGTGAAAGCAGTTAGGCCAACTCTGACAGCTTATGAAAATCCAAACTATAAAGTCTAATTCTAATATTGTTCAAGTATAGGCATTTCTACTCAATGAAAACTAAAGGTTGAAAAGTGGTATAAAGATAATAAAATCTAAACTTTCTTTTCAAATTATATGCCTGTAAAACCCACTAAATGTGTTGCTGAGAAACAAAGAATCAGTATTTAAGTTTTATTAAATATATGAAATATTGGTATAGAGAAATGTCCTTCTCTCCCCAAAGAATGGAGACAGAAGAACTATGAAAAACACTCAACTGTAGTCATGCAAGTCAAGTAGTTCTTCCTAGGACAACTATTAGATCAACAACAACAACAGGAAGCAGACATGGCAACAGAACAAATGTTTGGATTATGAAAAACAAGAAAAGATCTCTAATCTCAAAATTATCATAGAAAAGCAAAACAACATCAGTCATAGCATATCTGTGGGTATTTTTAAAAGTAAGTCACTTAGTTTGTTATACAGGGCTCTGACAGACATATTACAAAAGTTTACTCTTCTTAAACGATTGACAGAAAGTGTTCTACTTTAAAGAGGAAGCAATTTAGAAAAAACAACAAAACCAGGAGAGTACATAGAAAGAAGACACCGACAAAAGCAGGGAGGAAATCAAATGCTGAACTAGACTTTACTCTCACTGCAGTTAATGTGATAATACCAAGTACTCCTTATAATCCTTTTATGGTGAGGATTTATTTATTTTCAAAGGCTTTATGATAAAATAATTACCCAATAAAAAGAACAAAGTAATTCTTTTATGATTACACAATTAAACACTACATTCCAATCTATCTTGGAAGGTTTCTCCTTATTTGGGAATGCACAGTTTTATCTCTAGTGCTGTTTGTAATATCAAAGTAGAAGTTTCTTGTTAATGTGATATACTTGTATTATAAAGATTCACTAACAAATTAGAGCTTTTGATGCATTATCTCATGAGACAGGATTTGTTTTGCAAAATAAGAAAATTATACCAACACAGTTTCAAATTGCACTTTTCCCCAAGCAGATCTCCACTTTTCTTCTGGAGTTTCTGGATCCCCATTTTCCTCTCCTCTATATCCTTACTGTTAAGGGTCTATGGCCCTGATCTTGCAAACATTCATGAACATACTTAACCTAAAGCATGCGCTACTATTGACTAAATCACTTAGTAAAGTTAAGCCCATGAATAAGTGATTACTGGATTGGGGCCTGTGTCATAACCACAATTTTTTCAGCAAGGAAGACTGGAAAGGATTTATTTTATAACTAGTCAACAACAATCTCTGTCAGAAAGGATCAAATTCCCAGGATTGCAGCAGATCTCCAGCCTCCACTGTCCTGGGACTGCATGCCTACTTCCAGTCTGGAGATAAAGAGGCTGGGAAGCAAAGTCATGTCTCTTGGATGACAGCACTAACATTTCCTAACTAGATTGAAGATTGAAAATATTCTTCCCATCTACTCATTTTATCTTTTTTGAAAAATAGTGTACACATCCCTTGCCAACATATAAGAGGCAAGAAAGAATAACTTTCATGCAGCAGACCGCACTCATGTTTAAGTATATGTAGATGGACACAATGGGTGAAATCATGGCCCCACTGAAGTCACTGGGAGTTTGGCTGTTAACTTCAATAAGGCCTGGATTTCACCCAACACCTACAAATGATTGGATTATCTCACTGAAGAAAAAAAATATTCCTTAGATGATCCCTCAGCCTGACTCAGATCCAGGGAGAGTAAATCCAGGAAAGATGGCCACAGCTTGAGTCTGTACCATTATGAGTAGGTGGGGATTTTGTCCTTTTTGATTTTTTCTTAACAGTATTTTAGGAAAATTAAAATTCCTGTGCTTTTTTTGCATGATAAAACAGCAAAATCATGTACATACTGTTTTATTATGCACAAAACATCTCTGTGTGTGAAACTGCACAGTTCTTGGAGTGTTCTTTGTTAGTTAACTGCAGGTGCAGAAAGAGCACAAAGCTTTGCTGCATGTACAAAATACAATTCCTTTTCTTAAATTTCATGGCAACGTATGTTTACACATCTCCACAGGTGCATATGGCCCACTGGAAGAAAAAAAAATTAAGACAAATCCTTGACTTGATGAACTTTCAATCAAAGTTAGACATAAAACACAAGGAATGTCAAAGAAAGGCTACAGATGGGACCAGAAAGGATGAAGATTACAACAGGAACATATAATGCAATATTAATTTTCACTAAAATCTTTACTAGCATAACCAAAGTGGATTAAAAAACAAAATAGAAACCTAACACTGCTTCCTCAAACGTGGAAATGGTGAAGAGCAGAATCCTTGATTAAGCCCACTATTAACATCAATATGCAGTAGGATGACCAGATGTCCTGATTTTGGGAACTTTTTCTTATATAGGCACTTATTACTCCCTACCCCCATCCTGATTTTTCACACTAGCTATCTTGCACACCTTAATATGCAGATCTAGCTCAACACCCTAATATGCAGATCTAGCTCAACACTTCAGTGCTTTGATATTAGAGTGATGGGTACTATAGAAAAAAATCAAAGATATGTAAGATTGCTTAGCTGTCTATCTTGTTTGATACTATTTTAAAAATATATTAAAATTATTGAGCAGCAATAACAGCGATTTTCCCTTAAACTAGATAGTTAGTATTCCGAAGAACTTTTATCATCAAATTAGAACAACAGAAGATGACTTAAAATCTCTTTAGGAGTTGTCACGCATGTTTATTTTTGGCAGCTATGCATCTGGCATTCACAGTACAGAAAATAATCCAGAACTTCAAACAGTGCTTAGGAATCTAATTCACAATCAATTTATTAATGCCCACTATTTAGGTTTTTTAATTACAGTCTGAATATGCTTAACAGAACAAAGTTACTGATTGTGGAAAACAGAATATGCAATTATCATTACATGTACAAATATAATATTTTACAAAGTACAACTGTGAATTTTGCAGATTGGAAAATATTAAATTTACCTTCTGTTATGTTTACAACTTTGCATGAACCAATGTTTCATTTTACTATCAGAAAGGATCATAATCATCCACTTTGTCAAAATTCAGAGAAATCTAAATTATTAGAAATTACAGCTATCAAATTAAGTTTTATAAATTTGTCACTGGAAATTTGCCTTTACAGTTCATTACACGCTATGGAATGAAGTGTTTCCTTGTTATTCCTGTTCAAAAGATCCTTTTTCTAGTAAAAGGCAGTTTTGTAATATTAAAACACCTATGTTTTTCTTGTAACATATTTGTATTATGTACATTTAAATTATTAATGGAACCTAAGGTATTTTAATAACCCCTGAAACATCAATCTTATCCCCTAAACACCATTCTTTTGGCTTGATAAAGAACAGTAAATAGAAGTTAATAGCTTAAATTGATTGCTGTGCAGTTGTTAATGAAGTATATCAGAGTAACTGACTACTTGACCACACAAAACTTTATCAACTCTGTGCCAAGTCTCTCTTCAGATGCCTAAATGGAAAAACACAGCCAATTTAGGAATTATTACACTTGCAGGATGGGGTGGAGAACCCAGGATACAACTTGTTTAGGACATGTGAAAGTTCCCATTATAGCTATTTATTCTTTCCTTCTGTGAGTTTTGTAAGCAAGGCTGAAGACAGCTGTTCCATACATTCAGATAATATGTCCAAGGAAATCACACACTATGAAATCTTTCCAAAACAGTGAAAAATTTCCTGGCTACTCTACTTGTGTACGGCATGATGTTTTGTTGTGACTTTTTTATTCCACTTTCTCAAAAGACCTTTTCTCCTTAAGTACTTTTGATACGGGAAATAAAATCCCTGTGTCATCTTCCACTCATTTGCCTAGCCCTGTCCTCAACTATTGAACAATTTTTAATTTTGTTCTTCAAAGTATTTGAAAGAAAGACCTTTAAGTTTTCCTTTACAAATACATATCTGGGAATTTTGGGATCTCATTCACAAATACATCTGTAGCCCCTACTGTTACATTCCAATTATATTTCTATTACAAGATCTTCTGTAAATTAGAACACACATTGTGTAATGAGGTCACAAGAAATGTGCATTTAGAGAGCCTAAAATAGTCAAACTCTGTGGTAACAAAGAGCCAAAGTTCAGAGCTTTTTCTGTGCCTTGATGATCTGGGAAATCAAGGAGCATCTGTTAAATGGTATTCAGTTATTATCATTGTGTGGAATTATGGATGAATCATCAGGAATAATTGAGAAAAATTACAGCATCTCCTCCGGAATGCAATTTTTGTAAATAAGCCGTTAACAGAAATATGGAAAAATCTTACATTTCTCTGCCTTTTAAAGGT
Source organism: Chelonoidis abingdonii (assembly GCF_003597395.2). NCBI lineage: Eukaryota > Metazoa > Chordata > Testudines > Testudinidae > Chelonoidis > Chelonoidis abingdonii. The sequence goes on from NC_133783.1 coordinate 54,670,260, forward strand.
AATAGAATGTGTACTACTTTAATAAAATACTGCAGTTTCATTTCAATTTGATCCATATAAAATTTACAGCAGTTTGAAGAAGGTAAAAACTTCCAAGTAGTTTGCTGAAAGTGTGGTCAACACTTGGCGTTTCTATAAATAGATGCAAATCATGTAGTTCAAGACTGGATTTTGGAATCTAAAGCACACAGCTATGTCACTAAGCATGGGTCACAGTTCCGTTCCTTCCAGTAAGAATGCAGCTATCAAGAACATTTCGCACTTAGATCAACTGTGCATTTAAGTATCACTTGCTTTCAACAGCCACTGAATAAAAATAGAAGAGAGCTTCAAAAGTACACACAAATTAATAATATATTTTTAAAGGCATACCCATCCATATGAAAAAATGGGGTGAAATACTACCCCATTTAAGTCAATGGGAGTTTTGACATTGACTTCAATGGGGCCAGGATTTAACCCATGGGTTCCACTGAAGAATTATAAAGCAGACTAAGACAACATTTCAATGGACACAGCAATGGAATCAGAGATAAAAACAGGATTTTATCAACAGTTTTCTGTCTTGTCTTCATAAACTCCCTACCTTAAAAAGATATATTTGTTTCAGTTTTCTTATGGTGGCTCAGCAGCCACTTAACCTCTTTGCCTCAGTTTTTGCCAACTGTAAAATGGGTACACAAAAAGCTAACTAATCTCATAGGGATGTTGTAAGGCCTGATAAACAGGGCACTGAGATCCTTGATGAAATGTGGTCCAAGAATCAAGGGATTTGCTTTTCCAGGGCCATTTTAATGCTTTTAGTGTCTGACTGTGTTCAATGCACATTCCTTCCAGGTCCTGCATAAATCGACCAAGTACTGACACACAGACCACATCGGTGACCCTAGAATAATACCCATTAGTGTATCCATTTCAATTCCTTTTGATTGTCTGATTGTTTGAATGGTTTGTCCCTCTAAATAAAAATTCTGCAGTGTTTTCTAGGACGACCAGACCATCTACTACACAGCTTTTCACATTTGAATTTAGAAGTTTGCTTCTTGATATATTGCAAAATAACAGCAAGCACATAGAATTTAAACAAATTTCAGAACAAATTTTGTGAAATGCTTTACTTAAAAACCTAAGGCTACAATCTATGATCCATATATTTGATATAAGACCCCTTTCCTGAATTATCAAGCCACAATTCCACAGTAAGGGCCTGATCCAAAGTCTGATCCAAAGGGACCTTGGATCAGACTCCAGATCACCTGGAATCCAAACACTGTGAAATGTTATAACTACACACAACCATATACTTCATGTCTTTGAAGATGAACATTTTGAAACAGAACTGACCATTAATTGATCTAATGTTGTAAGAGCACCAGTGATATGTCAATATAAACAATGTCATTTTTAAACCAATACAAAAGATTTGAAATTGTTTCTGTTCTCCAGTGAAACACACAAGCAATTAAAAAAAAACTTAGTATAGAAGTCTTTTTATATACTAATGCATGCTATAAATTACTTTATAGAGAAGGATTAATCTCTTAAGACAACAAACTGATATGGAAAAGGCGGTTCACTTTTAAGATGTAACCTTTTTCTTTGAGACTTTGAAAAAGGTCAGCACAAGTTTTTTTATATTGTAAGTGTCTAGTATAATATACACAGAGTTTAAGCATATAAGCCTCTTTTTGCCTGCCTTTCATACCCTGAATATCATGGCTTTTGGCATATAAAAAGAGACTCACAACTGTCTCTTGTTTAAAATCCTATGAAATCTGTATACATATATGCTCTGAAAAAAAATTCCTTGTGCATCTGGGGCATAGTTATGTTATGTACATACTAGTTTAAGTTATGTACATCCTACTTAGAGAGAAGAGGCCATGCAGGAAAGTGAAAATGTGTGCTATAGGTAATCTTCATTACATACACTATGCCAGTTAGCAACACAAGTCAAATGAAACAATTTATATATCATCAACCTTGATTTGCTCATGTAACCCCCAGCGTGCCTGCAGATACTTGCTGCACATGCAAATTAGAGACGGTACAACCTCGTTGGCATTTGGACATGCAGAGAAGTGACTTTTCAAAATCTGGTCCCTTATTTCAGCCACCAAATCTACAACATAGACATTAATACATCAATTCCCAATGCACTGTGAACATCAGTTCTGCTTATCTTAACACAGCACACTGAACATCAACAGGACAGCTGAATCTCTGCCTGGAAATGGAACCTCTGTTTCTTTGCCCAGAATATTGAAAACTTCCTACAAAATTGTATTTTATATAGCATTACTTGAATTATGAATATATATATTCTAACATATCAAATCACATATTTTACCACTATTAAAGTGGAGCAGTTTACATTACCTTGTGGTTCCACAAAAGCTTTAGTGTGACACATTTCATCTTATTTCACATTTAAAAATATTAGGGTTACAATAGTAATATTTTCTGAACACCATATAAGATAAATCTGAATGTCCTTTACATAGATACATTAGTATAAATGATAGGACTGTAATGCACACTAGCGTCTAAACGGGCAAATTATACTCTAAATTATCAAACTATCCTGCCAACTCTGAATTGTTGGATATCAGTCAGTAAGCACTGAAGTCATACAAATGGCACTCATTAAGGGGGACTGGAAATGTAATGCAGAACATTGTCTTTGGACCTTGGTACAAATTTGGGCCCGGCTGGTGATGGATAAAAATTATTATGAGCTGAAAGGCTTTTCAATAGCCTCCATTAAGCAAAATGAGTTTGTGGTCACTGACCAGTCTCTAGAGAATACGTACCTAAAAACATCACAATTAGTACTCAGTGGCTTCAACAGAGACACCAAAAGACCAGAGGGGCCTAGAAAGGACTATGCTTTCAGCAACAGAGATGGACCTCGAGGTCAGGGTCAAGGTAGAACGTCAAGAAAGCAGGCCCTACTGATGTCCCTGCTGTGTCTGTTCTGTGTATATCTAGAAGATTTCAGTCTCCAGGGCTGTCTAGCTGGCACTAGAGAAGCACTAAACATTTTTATAAAAAGGTAAACAAACAAAAAGAGAAAGTATTGATTTAAGTCTAGTAGACATGCATATAAGTGGACAATTGATTGCTAGGACCTAATTCAGTTTGAAAAATCTACACAAGTTTTGAGGTAAGAGCATTTACAAAATCTGGCATATATAAAAATCTGGCAACTGTATCAAGAATCAACCTGTCATGAAGCTAAATACCATGCAGACCTGATTCTCTACCGCCTTTCATTATGTGCAGTCATTTATATTTGTGAAATGTGAAAGTAAAACGCTATCAAATCAGAAGGCAGTGGAAAATCAGGCACTATATTTTTAATGTGTCAGATGCCTAGGCTGTTATCCACAATTTCTATTCTTGTCTCTCACGAAGAGCCCATCAGTTAATGCCTCATTTAACAATCAATGCTATCTTTAAAAAAGAGAAAATAAACAGATTTTGTTGGCACCTGATAGAAACAGAGGCCACAACCATGAAATAAATTATAAGCAAAATATACACTTGCCTACTGGGTACTTCAAACTGCTCCACTAAGCAGCTTAAGTTACACACTGCATAGTTTGAGCCTGTGCATATCTGTTTGTCGCAGTTCAGGGTGTCGTATGGTCCCACAAAAGACAATACCCATATAATCAAGACAATTGGCTACTTATTACATCACGTTACAGAAATAAAACAGAAAGGTGTAACCAGTCATGATAAAGTTCAGAAGACCACCTCTAGCTACACCACACTTTTCAAGGCAAGGAATTCCTTTCACATTAGTGACTGGGCCTTTTGTAGGCAGGTTATTGATGAACCATAATTATATGGAGAAAACTCTTTGGATAGAAACCACACAGAAAAGAAAGATCATGTAGCACTAATACAGGACAGGCTAAAAAATGCTAATAATACATATGGGAGCAGTTACCTGTCACGCTTCCCAATAACCAAGTCCACTGGTGGTACCACTCTCCATTATACAGATATAAGTTTTTTAAAGTCACACTCAGATTGTTGTTCTCACATATCTGACCCAACGTTAGTACATAGAAAAATTTACTGTCCTGAAAGTATTTGTACTGCGCCCACCAAAATACTTCTAATTAGAGATATCAGACTCAACTCATACCATTCATGTCACATTCGTGTTTGCCTACACCTTCAAGTTCTGACATTATTTTACAGGCTTATTTAGAAGAAATGCTGGAGTTAGAAGTCAACTTTTTATACCAACTGAATACTGAGGTTCCAAACTTTAAGGTGGTATGAAATATTGGTTTCTAATTGTTATGGATCTTGAAACAGCTGCTGCTAAATCATGTTGGAATAGACATTGAGTGAAAAAGTAAAATATTAAATCACAGTTATGTGATGTCAAGTTCTAATGTGTATCAACTGTACTGAGAAAGAAAGTTATATATCTGTGGGAAGCGGAGATTTTTTTTTTTTTGTCTTATCAGTTGTGTAGAGCTTTCATTTTTAGCCCAGATTAAGAACATAAGAACGGCCATACTGGGTCAGACCAAAGATCCATCCAGTCCAGTACCCTGTCTACCGACAGTTGCCAATGCCACATCCTCCACAGGGAGTGAGCCTAACAGGTAATGATCAAGTGATCTCTCTCCAGCCATCCAGCTCCACCCTCTGACAAACAGAGGCTAGGGACACCATTCCTTACCCATCCTGGCTAATAGTGATCATGACTCCCTCTAGTGTCTGATCCCAGGGATTATTCAGCCTACTACAAGTCACGAAGTTCTCTTCAGGTAGCAGAGTTTTATGTTTTTATGCTAAAAATCATGGATTTGATACCTGCGGAAAATGGTAGAATCTGTGTGTATGAAGCCATCATTCATTAGGCATGATTATGAAAATGGATTGATTTTACATATAAGAATTAGACAATTAGTAAAAAAAAAAAAAAAAAAAAAAATTAAATGTGCAAAATTTCAAGCTCAATTGATACAATACCTGAACTTCCAAAGATCACATCCCATGGTGAGCTGATGGGCTGCTCCTCTCCTTTTGCTCCACCTTCCTTGTCTGTGCCTTGTATTCCAATGCCTGCTACAGTGTTCACCATCTCTAATTCAAGGTCAATCTAGGAGGGAAAAAAGTAATACATGTAATGATTTCATACACGGTGATATTGACTTTTTCCTTAGCTAACTGACCTAAATGTCTAAGGATATATCTACACTGGAGCTGGAGATGTAATTTCCCAGTTGAGTAAACACACCCGTGCTAGCTCTCATCAAGTGAGCACACTAAAAGTAGAAGTACAGCTGTGGTTTTGTGAGTAATGGAATGGGCTAGCCACTCCAAGTATGTGCCTAGGGTTTCAAATCGGACCACTCTCATGGACGGTTAGCCCAACACACTACTCATGCCATGGAGGCTTCATTTTAGTTTTTAACAAGCTAGTTTGATCAAGGCTAGAGTTGATATGTCCACACAAGCTAGGAATTACAGATCTAGCTCCAGAGTACACTTATCCTAAAGCAGAAAGTCTGCTATGTAACAAGTTGCCTACAGACAGAAACGGATTGCCAATTTGAGTGTCAGGTATTTTACAAGACAATTAACAACTTTACTAAAATTAGTAGACTTATTGAAAAGCCTTAACTTACGTTCCATCTGCACCAAAATGGTAAATGACCTGTCTGTCATGATTAAGTCAAAGCAACTAAAGAAATACATCAATCTTCTTTAGAAAAGTGCATGGGTAAACAATGGATACCTATGTTAGAATTTTATTTTAAAATAAAACAATGTGTTTTAAAAAAATTATATACACACAAAAACATATGTATCACAACGTCCACAAAGCAAATGATTCTCTACAATTTACTTAATAAGATGTGCAACTCAGGCTATGTCTACACTACAGATCTTACAGTAGCACAGCTATACCACTGCAGCTGTGCCGCTATAAGGTCTCCTGTGTAGGAGCTCTCGGCTCTATGCAGGCGGGTAAGAACTGTCCACACCAGAGCTTTTGTTGGTGAAACTTATATCAGTCAGGTGGGTGATTTTTCACACCCCTGAGCAACCAAAGTGCTAGTGTAGACAAAGCTTAATTTATGTCTATTCTTATGAAAAAGAATGTTCTGTTTCATTTCTGCCTTCCAATCCCTTTCTCTCCTCCTGCGTTCATTTTCAATTTTCAGAAAGGATTTTCTGATTCAATCTTCCTCCAATTTGACATTAATTAATTCTGATGATTATGTAAAAAAGGATTAAAGAAGTGTCTATTTATATGCAAATATAACACCACATCTGTACCAATAATTCCACTTTTACATTTGCCTTTTGCGAGCGTCAAAAATAACTGAAAGCATACAAAAATAGCTTTTGATTACCTCAGTTCTTTAAAGATTGTACTATCGAGGTTCCCCTTTAGAAAAAGGGCAATGGTTAATTATCTAGGAATAACTATGTGCTAAAGCAATAAGTTTCTATGGTACGTAGAAACTGCTTTCATCAGTAAGATTTCGTCTTGTTGCTCTCATGAACTTCAACTCCTGGGTCTTCTGAATCTGGTCTATACTACGCGTTTAAACCGAATTTAGCAGCGTTAAACTGATTAAACCCTGCACTCGTCCACACAACGAGGCCCTTTATATCGATATAAAGGGCTCTTTAAACCGGTTTCTGTACTCCTCCCCGACGAGAGGAGTAGTGCTGAAATTGGTATTGCCATGTCGGATTAGGCTTAGTGAGGCCGCAAATTGATGGTATTGGCCTCTGGGCGGTATCCCACAGTGCACCATTGTGACCGTTCTGAAAAGCAATCTGAACTCGGATGCACTGGCCAGGTAGACAGGAAAAGCCCTGCGAACTTTTGAATTGCATTTCCTGTTTGCCCAGCATGGAGCGCATGATCCAGCATGGAGGTAGTCGCAGTACGCAGTCCCAAACCAAAAAGAGCTCCAGCATGGACCGTACGGGAGATACTGGATCTTGATCGCTGTATGGTGGAGACAAATCTGTTCTAATCACACGCCATTACAGAAGACGAAATGACAAAGCATTTTGAAAAAATCTCCAGGCTTATGGACAGACAGAGGCCACAGCACAGTGCTGGTGACAAGCGTATTGGAAAGCCACAAGAATCAAATGGACGCTCAGTGGACGGAGGGAGGGGTACTGAGACTCCAGCTATCCCCACAGTCCCCGCAGTCTCCGAAATGCATTGCTATTCTTGGCTGAGCTCCCAATGCCTAACAGGGCAAAAAAATGTCCGGGTGGTTCAGGGATATGTCGTCCATTACCACCCTTCCCCTCCGAAAGAAAAGGGGAAAAAAAGGTTTCTCGCTTTTTTTCAATATCACCCTATGTCTACTGGCATGCTGCTGTGGAGGGTGTGCCTGCAGCGCTGAACACCAGCAATCCCTTCCTGTGACAGCAGTCATATTGTACTACGTAGCTGCCCATTGTATCATGCGGGCCTCGTGAGTGCTCTCTGGCGGCCTCGGTGAGGTCGGCCGGGGGCGCCTGGGTAAAAATGGGATGACTCCCGTCATTCCCGGGCAGATGGTACAGAACGCTGGTAACCGCCCTCTTCATCAACTGGAGGCTGAAGCTCTATCAGTCCTCCCCTTTCATGCCTAAAGAAACGATCTGTTACTGCCTGGACTATCATAGCAGTGGGAGCTGCCCTTCCCACTCATTTTATCGTCACTAAAACGCAGTTTTCTATTCCTGCATTCCTTTATTACTTCATCACACAAATGTGGGGACACTGCCACGGTAGCCCAGGAGGGTTGGTGCGGGGAGGAGGGAAGCAATGGGGCTGGGGTTTGCCAAGGGTCGGTACCCTCGAATGGCACGCAGTCATACATTTCTCTCTGCCAGTAGATTCTCTGGGGCTCTGACACGGACGGCTGTGCTCTCTGCGTTCTCATAAGCAACCCGCGTCATGCTCAGAGCCAGGCTGCCTCTATTTTTAGCCAAAACATAAAGAAGGGAATGACCTGGGGAGTCATTCCCATTTTTGTCCATGCGCCCCCAGCTGAACTCAGCAAGGCCAGCCAGGAGCACCCATGACAGTAGCAGACAGTACAGAATGATTGATAACTGTCATCTCATCGCCAATTTACAATGGCATGGCAGACGGTGCAATAGGGATGGTAACCATCAGCTACCTTGCAAAGGTAAATGAATGCTGCTGTGTAGCACTGCAGTACCGCGTCTGTCAGCAGCATCCAGTACACATATGGTGACAGTGACAAAAGGCAAAACAGGCTCCATGGTCGCCATGCTATGGCGTCTGCCAGGGCAAACCAGGGAAAAAGGGCGCGAAATGATTGTCTGCCGTTGCTTTCATGGAGGAAGGATTAAGTGACGACATTTACCCAGAATCACCCGCGACACTGTTTTTGCACTGGGATCTCAACCCAGAATTCCAATGGGCGGGGGAGACTACCCACAGTGCAACGCTCTGGAAATCGATACTAGCCTCGGTACATGGACGCACACTGCAGAATTAATGTGCTTAGTGTGGCCAGGTCACTCGACTTTATATAATCTGTTTTACAAAACCGGTTTATGTAAAATCGGAATAATCTCGTAGTGTAGACATACCCAATCACAGGTCAAATCCAAGATCCAAACCACAGATTTAAGGAAGATTGCATTTACAACAGCATAGCCCTTCATTTAAGAACCGGGGAGAGATTTGAGTCTATAAATTCACATACTGAGAATCATAAATTTATTATAACGTAAATGATTACTTGTGGCTTGTTACTTTATTGTATACCTATACAAAAACTATGAGACTCACTCTACCACAGCACCACAGTACTTGTACTGTACATAAGAATCTGATGTTAGGGTTTTAACTTGAAATGAAGGGAAAACAATTTCCATATTCATTACGCAAATCAGGGATTTGTCAGGACAAAATCATCATGTATGCATCATTTTACTAGAAAAAATTTCATGGCACACAATATTTCAATTATTATTGCACATTTTCCATTAGGAAAGTATTACATTGCTGTCATTAATAGTTTTAAAGTATTTAAATATAGCAAAAGTGAACATCATTCCTTTAAAAACAAACTGGGCAAAAATGCTGGGGTAAATTATACTCTTAGTTACACAGCAGAATTTGTGAATAATTTCTTTGATGTCAATTTTCATCTGTGCAACTGGGAATAGAACTTGCACTGTTATCCTTTAACTTGCTTTTAAATGAAAATTTTACCTTTCTAATCAGATGGTTTTCTGTATCAGCAACATAAATAATGTTATTCTTTATAGCCACCCCCTGTGGGGAATTGAATGCTGCCTCTGAAAATCTTCCATCTTTTCTCCCACTGTTTGGTCCTAAACATGAAACAAACCAATGAAGAGAATAAGATTTCACATCACAAAAAAGGAAAACAGTAAACAAGTATATGTACAATTATTTTACAGATTTAAGCATTTTCCAGAAGATGCTTTTGCAGCTCTGCATACAGCTCAGTTATTTTTTAGAACTATTCTGTATAGTTTCATTTTAGAATCACCTTGCTGCGCAACAGCAATGACACAATTTTATATCCTGACATTTTTTCTCCCCAATTCTAGGCATACATGGGTTCTCCGCTCAAGCAACATTAACAACAGAAGTCTTTTATTGCGATTCTAAATTGCTCCTCTTTTCTTGGACTAAGACAGACACAATTTCAGAAAATCCATCCCTCAGTATTTTAGCCCTGGTTACATCAAGGCAAATTAGCTGCAAACATTTTAACTTCATTATTTTTATTTACTTCAGTTACTTAGTGTTCTGGATAAGCTGCAAAGCAAAGTAATGTTCAGCTAGCAAAAACAGTTCTTGATCAGTAATTATTAGCAAAAAAGAGGTATGGAACTGCATATAAAGAGCAGCATGAAGAATGGATCTAGTTAGCCTTCTAGACAGCATGAGAGAGAAGACCATTAGGATCTACATAAAGAACTGTAAATGTAAGCATCATATCTTACAATCAGTGACAGAGTATATTGTAAAATGAATTAGCTGCAGCTGTCACAGGAAGACATTTAGACTTATGATCTATTAAGTTTGCATCACGATCTATGACGCAAATTCATTTATTTTCACCTCAGTAGATACCAACTCTTATTACTGAATTATAGTCTTCGCTACATTGTTTTCTGCCCACAGCTCTTTTACTGAGTCACTAACATACACAAATCACTATTAACTTTTACATATAAATTGTAAGATGACAGTCTAGGGTTTACAGATAGCAAATACAGGATGTGACAATGTCAAATTTAATTAGTTATGCAAAATCAAGCTCAAAAAGTACTTGGATGCAAGACCTCTTGGGGACTGCACAGGATGTGACAAGTGGTCTTACTAATTAAATACATAGTACTCTCCCCTTTGAATCACTAGTGAATGGCTAACCCAACATCATATTAAGGAATACATTGCTGTTAGAGATGCCATCTTACTGGTCATCAGAATTCACATAACACCTCTGCTGCTGTGGAAGGTGCTAACGCTGGTGTCCTGATTAGATTTTTTACTTGAACAATTATGTTCTGCCTACTTAATCTGCTGTCATTCAACTAATAACGTTCCTGTTTTAAAACCTGTAGTATTGCTGGCATTGTTTTAATAACTGCAAAATCCTACAATGAAGCAGGTGTTATTGAATGGGAGATGAACTGAAATAATCCATATATACACACAGAGGGCCTTGTCCAAAACTTACTGATGTTAATTGGAAACTTTACCTTAACTTTAATGGTTTCGCATCAGACCCATAGTAAAATTTGTCAATAGTGGTTGTCAGTAGGATGGCTTGTAATTGGGCTGTTATAACAGGCATATGCTTACTATAGTTAAGACCAAAGAACCTATGAGATGCAATCACTATTCACTTTTTTTGTGTAAGATTATAACAAAAAAAGCACATAAGTGGTGCAGAAGAATGATTAGGTCTGTGTGGTGAACAAAAGAGAAAGCTGAACACTTTTAAAGAGACATTAAAAAATATCTTTGCTACCTTTGCTACCCAGGCTATCTTAGCAAATAAATTTAAATATATAGTTTAATTCTTACTTTTGCATTCTTGCTTTGACAATTGTTTCTAGTCAATTTCTAGACTTTCAGGTTCCTATACAACAGTACAAGACTTCAATTAATTTGTTGCAGACACGTCACTGATTGTTAAAGAGCAATGCTCCTAGGGAATCCCTAGTTAGCAGCTGGCCCCAGGATCCCACTAATAAGAAAGGGTTCACCAGCATTGCATTGTCAGTGGACTGAGGGAGGTGTTCGTGTCTCGCCTCGTCTCCCTGCCTCACCCACTCCCTTGCAGCGGATTCTGTCTTTGTGCTGTCAGGGAAGAAGCGACACAGTACCTGCTTTGTAGATGTACAGCACCCTGTCCACAAAGCGATCTATAACTAGTCATTGTCTGTGCAGATTCTATACTCTGCTATCTGTACTGCATGTTGAAATTAATATAAAAATGTCAAAATTCCTATAACAATTAGAAACATGAGGCACCTGAAACAAGTGTATTCATGGAGTCTCTCACATAGATTTGTTCTAAAAGTTATCTTATTATCCAAAAAAATATGTAAAGGAGAGTTTTAAGCAAAAAGTTTAAACAAAATAGTTGAAAAAAATCAGTAATTAGTTTCAAACGTCTACAATACACTGAGCGCTGAACACAAAGAATGTACAGACTTCTCTGAAGAGCCTATGCTCTAAAATAACATGATTCTGAGAAATTTCTGTAAATCTTACCTCCAATGGTGTGTAGGATTTGCCCATTTTTCCTGACAACCAAAATCCTGTGATGTCCGGTATCTGCTATCACGAGTCTATCTCCTGAATTGTCTACAGTCACTTTGCCAGGAAACAGCAAGGGAGAAGAAGGTAGAGAGTCTTTGTACAATTTTATTCCAATTTTGTGATCTGTGATTTGTCTTTTCTCTTTGTAGAACTTTAGAGCAACAGAAGTAAATAAAAATAATTGCTCTTTATGTCCCTCTCCAACAAGAGAAAACAGCATATTTCCACGAGGCCCAAGAATGACCAGAGTTGGCCAGCAAGACACTTCCAGCTCATGCCAAAGTGTTGCATCAGCATCATTTACAACAGGGTGAGTAATGTTATATCTAAGAACAGCACTTTTAATGTTATTGAGAACCTTTTCGTTTGGAAACTTCGCTGAATGGACACCAACAACAAGAAGACCATCTGAAAGCAAAAATAAAAAAGAGTCTTGCATTGAAACATGCCTGCATCCAAATAAGAGTTTGAATAAGAGATTAAAAACAAAGTACAGTGCTAAATCACGACATGTCTGACTTCATTACAAAGTGAAAGAAGTGCGATATAAGTTAAATAAAATAAAGATCACAGCTGAATACAGTAATGGCTGCACAACCTATCCATTAATACTAAATACTGTGGTTTACAAGTAAGATTTCAGTAAAGTTTAGATGCTATTACTTCCCAAGCTGGTTAAGATTTAGTGCATCAAAAATGTTCTTGATTTGCTTGGACCCCTTCACAAGTAATAATATGGAGATGCTAATGGCTCCACTGAAATTTAAAATTTTCTCAAGCATTCATCTCATCAACATATTACTTTTAATTCTACTGCACAGCTTTTCTGCTTTAGAAAAATACAGTAATGGAAAACTACATTCTAAAACTGATAATCAAACTTACCACAGAAATCTGGAACTAGTAAGTAGGATATAAATAATTATTTGAAAGTTATCATGAAATAATGGGAGATTGAGATACTACAGCATTCAATGTTTCAACAAAAACATTAGAAGCACATTATAACAAGCCAGATATGAAACTTTTCACGTATTTCATTTTAGGGAGGATTAACAGAGTCATAGAAATCAGCTAAAAAACCCAAACTACCTCTGATTTTCCCCATAAGAAAAAGAGAGGATAACAGCCTTGACAGCCTAAGAGAAAAGATGCCATATAAGTGAAAAGTATTATTATAATTCAAGTAATGTACACCAGCAGCCACCCTAGGGCATCCATAAATAAGATGGAAACAATCAGCTAGTCACCTTCTTCAAGTTCCTTGACTATTTTTTCTCTGCTTTCATAAAATTCAAAGCAATTTTTAATTTCTAGTTAACTTCCTTTTCGTGACAAAGGTTAAATTTACTTAGTTTTATTATGCTTGGCACTTATGGACGTTGCTCCTCTCCTGCCAGAAAGTAAGAGAAAGAAGCTTCACTTCTCCTTTTAGTAATCTTCCAAGGAACAAAGCAGAGACTATTTAATTTTCTATTTATCACATTTTGGCAAGGAGAAACCAGAACTGTCTCAGAAGGATTAATCGATATTAGTGTCCAAGATTCATTGCGTACCTTTATTATGTATCATTTCTGTATTCTTTTAAATTGCAGGACGCAACTATATAACATAAAAGGCACACATAGTCCCACGTTGTCTGTAGTTAGAACAGAAGTGAAAGCACAGTACTATCTGTAGTATTTAGTTTGTGGGACAGTGGTACATCCTAGTTAAGGTTTTATATTGTGTTTTGGGGAGAGATTATGCTGTTATATTAAAGTAATTTAACTGGGTATGTGACATAATGATATTTCCTAATCTTTCCTAGCAAAGTCCTAGAGTTCTATTGGCTATAAATATATTTTTATGTTATATATAAATAATTCATAAGCTCTGTTCTTCCTAACCTTACAGATCTGAAAGGAACAGATCAGACTGTCTGAACCACAATCCCACACTAAGTTCTGGAATTTGTCCATTTCCAGATTGAGCTGCTCACAGCTATAATCCCATTTAGTCTCCCATTCCTTTTCTTGAATGGAGCAAAATTACATCAACTAGGCAGTTGTATAAAGCTACTACTTGATAAGAAATCAGAATTTTTAATACAATGGAAAACCTTAGCAAAGCATAATATTGCCAGTACTTTTCCAAGATCACTCATGCTTCTGGATAGTGTAAGTGTTCTGGAACCAAAAATAACATCTGGAATATCTCAACCTCAGTATCCAAGTACAGTAGATGCTTATTTGCAGCAACACCTTGTAAGAGCAACCGCCGCTTACAAGTAACATTTCCCCATAGAAGACTTTTCCCTCCTGTGAATTGTCCACTTGGTAACAGCAACATATCCACCGCATAAGAGCAACATTGGTCACGTTGTGATGTCACATCCAAGGAGAAGAGATTGGGGGGCATGTAGGGGCACTGTCCCCCTCAAACTGCATCTTCCCACTCCCTTTCGAACCCTAGCCCTTCAGTGCAGGTCCAGGGCAAACAACTCCATTCACTTGACCTCCCTGATAGAGCCTGCATGGAGAGCATGTGTAGGAAGAGTTTGGGGAGACGGATTTTTGGGGGGAGGAGGGGAAGCTGGGGTTGGGAGAGCAGCAGAGGCACAGCTGGAAGGCTTCCTCCTCCTTTCCTCAGCATCTGCCTTGCAGGCAGTGGGGTATGTACATGCTGCTATTTTGCACTGGGGAGTATAGGGAACCACCGTGCATTGATCTATCCTCTCCAACTTGGTTGTCGATGGAGGGCTCTGGGTGTGCTGTTTTGCAGTGGAGCATCGGGGAACCCCCTCCCCTGGGGCACTGACCAGTCCCCACTGTCCATTCTAGGAGCCACTCCCTGCTCCATTGCAGGCTGTGCACAGTACACTCCCCATCCATCCATCCCTCGCCAGAGTGCAGCACAAAGGGTCAAATTCAAGAGAATTGACCATTTTTTTTGTATTCTTTTCTTCATCTGATGTCAACTTTTCTTTTTACCATGCATACAGTAAAAGTTTATTACACCAGAGATTCCAGGCACACCACTGCCAATTTGTATTTTCCTTTAGGAGATAGTAGCATTCAGGAAGTCGAGTGTCTCTGTGCTGAGCCTTCAGATTCAAGGCTCTCCTTATCCACACTCCTAGCCATGTATAAACAGGAGCAGGGAGAGGGGGAGAGTGGCATATGAAGTCACCTCAAGAGCAGAGCTACCAACTTTGATTACGAAGCAGCTTGCTTCTCAGGTGAATTCTCTGTGGTTCACCAGATGGGACTCCTAATCTGAAGGATCTGAGTAAATTTGTCCGACTGGGATTATAGCTCGAGAGTAGGAAGATCTCCTATAGTGCTTGGGTGGGAGCCATGGGTGGGGTGGGGGAAAAACAGAAGCCGAAAGGCTTTTGCCCTTCCCACATCTCCTCTCTCTCTCTCTCCTTATGAATATACTGTGTAACAATCAGTCAAGCATGCTTGCGCATGCACAAAACACATAAACACGTTTTTAAACTCTTATACCATTGACAAATCACCAGACCACCCAAAGGTACATTAGTGACCAAGACATCAACACCCTGCCAAGATTTCAAGTTTCTAAACCTCCATGTGTTTTTTAAAAATAATGAAAAAAATATTTTTCATTCTGGAAAATGGTTGAAATTTTTGGCTCAGATTTTAAGAATTTCTTGAACCCTGAACACCCGCCAAAATTTCAGCCTAACAGGTAAAAGGGAAAGTGTTAAGGAAACAAAAACAATCTCTCTGAATAGAAATGTTTATTCAACCTGAATATAGATGTCACTCTGCTTCTTATACTATAACTGCATTATGCAGTGGTGGTAAATCAGATGGAGTGATAGTAAATAATGAAAGAGTAAATGGCAGCGGGGAATATTTTGTAAAGTACATGTTTCTGGGTAGGTGGGAGGAGGGAATTTAGTGAACTCCACTGACACACATTTTTAAGTTTTTAGTCCGAATATAGTGAAGTCAGTAGCAATGTCAACACTGCAACTGGAAGCATGCCTCCCTGCCTGGGTAGGCAAACTCTTGTGCTAGCTCTGCTCAAACTACCATACTTAAAGTAAGTGCGGATGTTGTAGCGGGTGGTGACTTGGGCTAGCCGCTTCAGTCCAAGCCATCGGACTGCTAGGGGTTGAACTAGGGTGGCTAGCCCAAGCCACTGCCCTGCCACAACATCCACAGAGTTATTTTTAGTGTGCTAGGTAGTACAGGACTAGCACATCTGTCTACCTGAGCTGGGAGACGTGCTCCCAGCTGCAGCGTTGACATACGCTCATGGGAAGCCCTACTGGGTAAGTGTCTAACTGCACAGATCTGATTTCAGAATCAGAGCCCTACTCCTTCTACTTGCCATTGCGGGGTAGTTTCCTTCAACTGGTATGGATGGGCCACTCGATAAGTGCCCTGTTCTATTCATTCCCTCTGAAGCATCTGCCATTGGCCACTGTCAGAAGACAGGATATGGGGCTGGACAGACCACTGGCCTGATCCAATATAGCCATTCTTCAGATGTTTTCTAGTACGTTGTCCAGGCTTACTTTAAATGTCTCATATAATAGGGTTTCCCACACTTCTCATAGGTGACTATTCTACAGTACAACAGATCTTATCATTAGGAGTTTTTTCAGCCTAGTTTTCCTTTTTGTGATTTCAAACTACTTACTCCATTATAAACCTTTTTGTACCATATTAAAAACTCTGAATACTGAAAATAGTCTTCAAATATTCATAGATAACTGTGTGTCTGATCAGTTCTTCCAGGCCATTTTTAATAGTGTATGCCTAGGAAATCTTTACAATTAGCCTGTGTATAATTTGCACAGTATGTTAATCAATATGAAACAAACCGGAAAATAATACAGATAAACTAGGCATTAAATCAAAGTACTGCTCTTTACTGTGTTAAAGTAATGTCTGCAAAGGTGAACGCTTGTGTAGTTGTCAGTCTTTTTAAAAAACTGTTTGAATAATCACAAATTAATATAATAATTTTAAGATGTGGAAAAACACAGAAGTGTTTAAAACCACTAAGCAATGAGACTTTCAGATAATGTCTGAAAATTGACTTTCTGTATACAGCACTGTAGGTCCAAGACACTGAAATACGTACGCTAAGGATTAAATCAATCTTTCCTTGTGAAAAAAACAAGCTTAGTTTAGACTTTATAATGACAGACTGATTTTTTAAAATCTTTACACAAGTTAAGCCAACCTTTCAGCACCTCATATGGAAAATCTCCAAAGAATGTTTCCTTTCCCTTCTGTTATACAGTGTAGACAGAATATCATCATAAATGAAACTGTAAATATACAACATGACTTGTATTAATAAACTGAATCCTAAAAACAAGTTTTTAAAGACAGTGGCAACTATCGGATTTTCCTTTCAATTTGATTTCTGCAACACACTTCAGAGCCCTCATGTAGTAGAATAAAAGAGCTTTGAATTGTTTTGTATTTTAGGTTGTGGTTAAAAAATAATGTTGGACAAATTCTCACTCAAACATTGTAATATCTACAAGAAATCTATAGAGTTTCCATTAATAATACTCTCAACAGAATAGCACCGTCATTTCAACAGAAATCAAAATTAGGTACAATTCAGTATCAGTAGCAAAAAAGAGTATTACTAAAGGCGTCTTAGCTGAAATTCTACAGGTTTCCATCCTAGGTCCTTGCCTTTTCTTCCTCTACACTTATATCCTTAACTTATTTGATCAGCTCTTACTGATTCAGCTATTACCTCTACAATAATTATTCTCAAATATTTATCCATCTGTGATCTCTGTCCAGTTCTACATCTGCCTTCTGTGATCACTCTTCTTCGATGTCTTGCCACCACCTTCAATCTAATGAACAAATTCACTACTGACATAAATGGGAGCAAGTTCAATTAAGTCAATGAAATTACACCAACAGTGAATTTGGTCCAGTACGTCTCAAACAGGAGGGCGGGATCCCTCAGGGGGTTGTGAGGTTATTACATGGGGGGGGGGGGTCACGAGCTGTCAGTCTCCATCCCAAACCACGCTTTGCCTCCTGCATTTATAATGGTGTTAAATATATTTTAAGAAGTGTTTTTAATTTAGAAGGGGAGGGTGTCGCACTCAGAGGCTTGCTGTTTGAAAGAGGTCACCGGTATGAAAGTCTGAGAACCACTGATCTAAAGGAACTTATTCTTTTCTCTCAAACTCATTCTCCTCCTCATTTTTCCTGCCAGCAATACCATCCTTCCTGTTACCCACACTCACAACCATGGTGCAGTCTTTGATTGCTCTCCCTCCTGTTACATCTTACATTCATGTCCTTGTCAAATCTTGCCACTATTTCCGCTATAACATCTCAAATCCATCCTGTCTTCTTTAGTCTTACTGTCAAAATAGCAGTCAATGGCCTTCTACTCTGGCTCGAATACTGCAAAATCTCCTCCTATGGGCTGCCCTGCTCTAGTGCATCTAAACCAAAGCTGCCAAAATCATCAACTTTTGGTACTGCTCTGACCTTGTCTCCTACATTTCTTAAGTATTTTTATGTAGAGGAAAAGCGTGAGCCAATAAAGTTCAAGCTTCTCCTCCTCCTCCTCATGTTGAAAGTTTCTACAAAGTGCCTGCAACTCCCCTCCATCTTTGTATCTGCTCACTGCTTCACTATACACTCCTACCTAAGCTGCCATCCTAACCATTTCCTTTCTCTCTTCCAACTCTTACTCCTGGGGGAATTCTGCATCAAAAAAATTAAAAATTCTGCAATATGCTGCACATTTTGTCAAAATAACATTATCTAACCATGCCAGTTTCAATTATTTTGGTAATTTTTTTCATAGTATCTGTCAGCAGGTGTGTCTGCAACAATAGACACACAAACCGCCCCTAGCAGTAAAGAGTTAAAGAAACCCCTATGACAACCCAGTTCCTGCTTCTCTGCACTCCCCCCCTCCCCCTCCCTGCCCAGCTGGGGGGCCAGAGACACACACACCCTCCAGAGCTCAACTGCAAGGCCCATCCCCCAGCCCAGACACTCACACCCCCTCCCTAGAGCCCAACTGCAGCCCCCCCAACACACACACTCTCTCTCTCCCTCCCTCCACAGAGCACAATTGCAGGGTCACCCCCCCCCCAGCCCACACACACTCTCACCACCTACCCCTCCCCAGAGGCCAGCTGCAGGGGCCCCCTCTTCAGCCCAGACATTCATATCCTCTATGCTCCAGAGCCCAGCTGCAGGCTGCCTCCAGCCAAGACATTCACAGATCCTGCTCTCCTAGAACCCAGGGGATCCAGAGGGAGAAACAGCCTGATGCTGGGTCCTGGGTTTGCAGGGAGTTTCCTGCACCTTCCTTCAGGACCTGCTGGGAACAGCAACTGCTGGAAACCCTCCCATTCCCATCCACTTCCCCTGGCCTTGTCTTTTATTTATGAGCTGGGGTCTGCCATGTCCAGGGGCCCCTAGTGGCAGCCAACATCTCTGCGGCCCATTTTTTGGGGGGAGGGGAGGAAGAAATTCTGCATGACATTAATTTCTGCAAAATTCTGCATTGCACAGTGGCACAGAATTCCCCTCAAAATAAATACTAATCCCATGTTTTCTTCCCAGCATTCAAAACATCTGGAATTATCGTTAATGTACATCCAGCTTGCCCCACTTCCTAATTCAAAGACTCTAAGGACCCATTTAGCACGCAAAGCATTAAAACTCCACTCTTTAGTACGTTTTGTATTATTTTGTAGGGTCTCTCTCTTTGAAGAATGATTCTGGTAACTACTGAGCACATCCCATCCACTCTACAGTGTCATGGACAATTATGGTGCCATATAAATAATGAGAGAACATAACTGCTCCCCCTTTTTGATGTACTATGAGATATAAAAGGCAATTCCTTCCCTTCTAGCTACAAAAAATGAACTCAGCATATAGAAATACAATATGGTTTTCAAGGAAAAGTAATTTTCTGCTACAATGCATTTCTGCTCACTGGATTTGCTCTGTAAAGATGGCTGCCAAGCTAAAGTTGTTATTTTTGCTACACAGTTCCTGTCTTCATAATTTTAAATGGCGTAATTTGCTGGTTTTGTGGTAGGAACCTAAGAAAGTTAGTTATTTTAATGATTTTTAATCTGCATTGGATTTAAATATAGCCTACAATATGTGAGTCCAGAGGAGATGATTTTTTTTAAAAGCAAATTTAATCTAAATTGTGCACATTATTGTGTGAACTGATGAATGTGTTGCCATTTCAATATACCCCCAATTAAAACCTTGGTTTCAAGGATTATACAAGAACACAAATTTGGGCCTCTGCCAACCTGTTTCTGAATATTAAAAAGTATTTCTTCTTAAAGAAATCCAACAGGCAATTTCTGGTCTACTGATAACATGAACTAAATATGCCCCAGGGTTTAAAACAACAGACTGAATGCCACTTGGAAAACAGAAATAGTGCTGCTGCAGATACAAGCAAGAACATATCAGATAAAGATCTTGGGTAGCATTTAGACCAATGCAACGTGAACTTTATTATGAAACAAACCTATTGGAGGAGCCAGATAATAAAAGTGTGTATGTGCATGTAGACAGATTTGATATTTCTGATCATCCTAAAACAACAGCTTCTTGTGTTCAGGCATCTCATGTCACAGCAGCATACTGCTAAAGTTCCATCATTCTGGCATCATACTGTTGTATTCTAAGACTGTACTGGCACCATGCGATCGTAAAATAAATGTTAGAATGTCAAAAAATACTCTGAAGTTAGTGTACAATACAATAATTAGGACAAAGATACTCCCATGCCATTAAAGCACATTTCCAGTACGTAGTAAAGCAGAAGGGAAAAGGCAGTGTGACTTCAAATATCCAAATCATACATTAAGCCACAGAAACACCAAGTATTTTCACTCTTACAAAATAAGGAATGGGAGACAGGTATATTCAGCTATTTCTTCTCATTCTCACCACCAACCTGCAGCAGCCCTGCCACCCTCACTGTTGTGTCACCTTTTCCATCCCTTCTCCGCGAACAGCTCTCCCTCCCCTAACCCAATATATCGAACAGCTCTCCCTCCCCTAACCCAATATCCCTAGTCATCACTGTTCCCCTTCAGACAGCAAGTTTCTCGCTTCCAGTCTGCCTATCTCAGGAGTGGGCAAACTTTATGGCCCGAGGGCCACATCTGGGAACAGACATTGTATGGCGGGCAATGAATGCTCACAAAATTGGGGTTGGGGTGTTGTCACATTATGAGTGTAATCTAATATCTCATTGAAAGGTGACAGGGCCAGAAAGAATTAATTAACTCAACTCACCGACTGACCTGACTCATGGGTGAACCTTAAGGACTGGTTAGGAAGGTATGTAAATGAATAGAGCTTTGAAATGCAAGTCTGCATTGTTAGAGGTAGAAGGGCAGATGTTTGCTCAGGTCTTGTGATGTAAGCAAACAAGTCTCGTCTATTGCTATAGTTTTAATTCAAAGATCAAAAAAAGAAATATTAACATATACAGACAGATACTTGAGTGAAATAGTACATATATTGTCTATGTGTCTCTTTGAAGGTTGTGGTAACCTGTATCTGAACTGTTTAATGGATAAATTACTCTGTGCTAATTGCCAAGATGTTTGGGAGAAGGAATTAAGCCTATTGTTTTCTCAGGCTGAAAGGCTGCTGGAAATGTATAAGAAGCCTGGGACACAATCCTTCTTCATCTCAGATCTGCTTTGGATTTCAAGAGGGGGAATCTTAAGCCACAAGGATTGAGATCCCCAGTCATTGACTGGAGCCACCCTGAATATGGAAATTGGACTATAACCTATGGACTATTTCTAAAAGGACTTTTTGCAACTGCAAGCTCATCTCTGCTATGCATCTGAACCTCAAGAATTAAATTCAAGTCTGTATGTATATGGATCTTTTAACCAACTCTCTCTCTTTTCTTTTTAAATAAATTTTAGCTTAGTTAATGAGAATTGGCTGTAGCGTGTATTTTGGGTAAGATCTAAGTTATAACTGAACCTGGGTATGTGGCTGATCCTTTGGGACTGGAAGAACCTTTTCTTTTAAATGATAAGAAGATTTTCAGGAATCATCATCATATCTGACAGGTGTGTCTGGACGGAGGCCTGAGGCTGGGCATTTTAAGGGAAGTGCTTTGTTTGGATTTCTAAGTAACCAGTGAGGTACTATAGAAGCTGTTTTGTGCTGGTTGGTAAATCTAAGTATTGAAATAACCAGCAGCATTTGGGGTTTGTCTGCCCTGTTTTGTTTGCAGTTCACCCTGATTGAGTGACCTCAGCCGTCACAGGTGTGTGTGTGTGGGGAGGGAGAGGTGTGAGGGTTCTGGCTGGGGGTGCGGGCTCCGGGCTGGGGCCAGAAATGAGTTCAGGAAGCAGGAAGGGGCTCCGTGCTGCGGTGGGGGAGTGGGGCGCAGGCTCTGGGGTGGTGTATGAGGAGACTTTCGCAAACCAGTAAAGTGCCTGAAACCACTATGGCTTATTGGTAAAGGCAGCCTAGTCAGCATGCTGTAAATTGGTCATTCAGCAATCTCAGCTTGACCAAGGCGGGGGGGGGGGGCAGGCAGTTTTGGGTACCTCAGAAAAGGGAGCTTGAACCCGCATCCTTCCTGATAAGAATTGTGTTGAAGTTGCTGATATATGCATTTTAAAAGAGCAGGATGTGCCCCAGGAATGTCTATTGGGGTGTCAAGGCTGCAAACTCTGGAAATACCCACACCTGGTTAATAGTAATCAGAAGGAATCTCTTGCTTGCCCATTGGAACTGTTGCTTAACAAGTTTTCTTTAAATAAGGGGGAAAGTTTGAGGTAGCTGAACTTTTTTTGGACTCTCCCTCTGGATACATCTTGCAGTCCCCACAGGCAGATGGAAGATTTGGCCACTGGAAGCCTGCCGCAGTGTCACTTGATAATTACCAAAGCTGAGTGTGGCTCTCAAGGGTTTGGGGTGTTTTATTAACCTGTTGCGGACATGTGCAAGTGCTTGAGACCAAGTAAAGTTTAGCTTTAAGTGAAAGCTCTATTGTGTTGGCCATCTATAGGTCAGACAGCCGTGTCTCCCCTGATTTATTTCCTGACACCATCTCACACAGAGTAAAAGTTAACAAGAGCTGAAAGAACCCCGGGTAACAGTGGGGCTGAAGAGTTTGGGGAGTACAAGGTGTGAAAGTAGAATGAATTATATTGTAAAAATAAGAATGGATTAAAGAAATGTTGTATGTACGTTTAAGCAGAAATAAGAAATGTTGAAATACAGGTGCCAGGAAAAGAAACATTAGGCATAAACAAGGGGTTTAATGGCTAACATTAACAGAGAAGATCAGTAATAGTTAAGTAGGAATAAAATATGCATGGCTTAAGCCCCAGGTAAACTTATAGATCTGCTTCCTTTGTTATCGTTGCTACGTGCTCCGCCCTTTTTATCTGTAATTAAATAGATAGTTTGTGTCTTTATGGGCCCTCACATTATCTGGGTGGTATTAGCAGAGCGGTGTGCTTAATAAGACAGAGTGGTCTGACAAAACTGTGATCTGAGTCTAAGCTTTGACAATTTGGAGTCCACCGAGATGGCACCGCTTCACTGGGCTGTGTGATATCCTGACTGTTTTTGTAGATGACCGTGGCAAGCCGGCACTGGGCGTTTGGGCCTGAGCGGTCTCCCACTAGAGCAGAAAGGTGCACAACCACAGTGAGGTCTACACCATCGTACCTCTTGGTTCCAAACTCTGTTCTGGAGGGATCCGGATCTGACATCAGGAACTGGTCAGGTAATTATTTCTGTGTTTTTGTCCGGACTGAAGGATCTGTCTGTCTCTGCGTCTATCTGTCCTCTTGTGGAGTGTTTGAGTCTGGGTGCCGTTCTTGTCTGGGATCGGCCCGATCAAGGGGCCTGTCCCCGCGGTCTGAGTGAGTGGAATCTGACAATCGCAGCCGCACTGCACTTTGGGTAAAACCTGGTGTGAAGCAAGGGCGATGAGGCAGTAGCCTGTGGGCTCCTTTTGTGTGTTTGCACTGGACAAATTTCGCTTTCTTTGTGTGACTGGTGTGTGAAGTCCTCCTGTATGGTAAACCAGGATGTCAAGTGGGACAGTTCCCCTAAATGAACCGCAGCTTATTTTATGTATTTAGGATGGGTCCAGACCCTGTAAAAACGGTCCAGACTCTCGAAAATTTCTGGAAAGACGGTCTAGACTAACTCGGGGGATCCCAAACTCAGTGGCCCTGTTAAAATCTTGGAACAAAGACCGAGTGGATGTCTTAAAGGACAAACTCGGCCACATAAAACTAGAATTGGCTAAAGGAGAGGTTAAACTGTTTCATGCAGTGTGGGAAGAGCAACCGTAGGTGGACAAAATCAAAACTTGCCTCTCTCATTATTCACAATAATCAGTAAAAAGGTTTATTAAAAGCCTCCTTCTCACCACCAGACTGAGCCGCTCCCTTTATCCGTTCTCCAAACCCCGGATCGATCCAACCACTTTCATAACTCCCATGTCATTGTAAAAGGACAAAAGCCCCTTGTTCTGTTTCCCTTTTAGTGTCTGCCTTCAAAAACTGATTCCTTAGTGTTCCTACCATTCAGCAAGGAAGAGTGGGCTCCTCATAGCCCCACCCTTCCTGGTCCCTTTCCTTGAACATTCTTCTAAATTGTGGAAACGACCACAATAGCACTCCACAATGGTTTTCATGGGAAAAGCAGGATGGGCCCAGACAAGCAACAGATAAACTGAGAAAGCAGGGTTGAAAGCCCTAAGGGAATAGGTCAGGAGTAAGAAAAGCAGTGAGTGCAGGCATGATCCCTGAACATATACTTAAAAATGTGAATCTGAGTGATAAAAGTGTCATTCTGGACATAAACAAGTGATTTAAGGAAAGAGTGAAAAGTTAACTGTACAGAGGCTGAAGAGAATTAAGCAGTTAAACTTTGTGGAAACTGTTAAAAGAACCATGTTTAAAAGAGAGAGAATTCTTGTTTCTTTCAGCTATTCTAAGGAAATGGGCCTTTTCCAGAAGAGTGCTATAAATAATCCAAAATATATATACAGCTATGTAAAAACAAAGCAGTGTAAAGAAATGTTAAGGAAAAGATGTGTATGTATCTATTTTGTCTGTGAAAATATGTAAACATTCTAAGAATCTAAACCAAACACATCTGGTTTGTAAAACTCCTGTTGTTCTAGTGTGAGATAATTTGGTTTTGTTGTTTTGTTTTTAAGCCATAAAAATTCAATTTGACTTCTTTAATTCAAAGTTTGAAAACTGACAGACCTTTTTGCAGACCCAAGGTAATTAAGTACTGTTTGGTTTTGGGATTTAGCATTTAACCATTAAGGGGTAACTTAATTCTTTACAACATTAAAAATGATTTAAAATAAAACCAAGTCATGGCTCAATAGGGCAGTCAAAAATCAGGAAATAGGGAAGATTTCTGAAGTCTTTGTTGTTTGTTTGGTTGATTTTTTTGTAACAATAGCAGATAATGAGCTTTGTATGAAAGAAAAGAAATTAACAGTGACCCTTTGAAGCAACAGCAGAGGTAGATGCACAAAACAAAAGAGCAATGTTAAAAACACTGAGCCTTAAAATGCGCTCTGTGTAATCAGGACGTCATTTTATAAGGGTACATGAAAACTTCTGTAAGAACAAAACAAACAGTTACACCTTATATAAAAATTTTAATATGGCTAATGTTTTTGAAAGTTATAGTTATAGAAAAAAAATGTGCATTTTCCCTAGGACATGTGCAGAATTGTATATTGTAAAGGGGTTTAAAAAAAAAATGGCAAATGAAAATGTGCTGCCTGATTAAAATCTATTAGGCGCTCCAAAAGAAGCCGCAATAGGCTGTGTTTTGTTTTACAGTCCCTGTGGTTACCACAGAGTTTCTGAGCTTCTGCTGATGGCTTTGAAGTCAAAAGCCAAGCCTGATGTTGATGCAAATTTACCTAACTGATAAAGAATGGTGTAAACCTGCCAGCACAAAAGAAGCTGCAAAAAAGAACATACCTGATCAGCAAACAGATTGCCTACATAAAGGCATGGTTATACAGATACCTTTCATAAAATTTGATGCTATATTATTGTTAATATTAAACATTAAATAAATTTAATGTTAGTAAGTACCCCTGTAACAACTTACTAGTGTAATGATTTTTGGAAAATTCCTTTAAGTAATATGGTATGAAGCTTTCTCAGCTTGATTACCTGTGAATAAACTTAAAAGCTTAACACAGCAGGAAAACATTACAAAACTTGGACTGCTATATATAAGGAAAAACTGAGGTACACCACCTCATGATTTAATAACTAAACAGTGTGAATAATTTCCACTTAACTCTTAAAAAGTAGAAGCATTAAAACCTGGCCTGCCTGTAAAACACAAACAAAAAGAGGTCTCAGCTTACTGTTAAGCACTTGTTTAGCTGAGTTCTCTATCAATCTTGGCATCGAATGGCAAACAGTTACAATGCATCTGTTAAAAGGACAAAAAGATAACATAGTTCTAAAAAACCAAAAAAACAAAACAAAAAAAACCTGGACCATTCATATTATACACACAACATGGAGACTGTTAAGAATGCACTGCAGAAACATACAGCTTACCATTGGTATAAGTTATTTTCTGATGGTCTCCACAACTACTGCATAGCTAATGTTACTACCCTAATAGTTTTTGGTTTAAATTGTATGTGTTTGATTAAATTTAAAATGTGCTGGTAGATAAAACAATGTTGGGCAAGCTAGAGCCCAGGCCCAAATCACCTCCAGTATTTTCTATTAGTGGACTAATAAGAAGTGGACACTGGCGATTAATAATCTTAGTGTCAAAAAGGGTATATGTAGGAGCAAGGATTTTAAATGCCGCATAAGAATTAATGTATGATTTGAGGTTTCATCCTGCTAACCACTTTTTTGAAGGCAGAAAGAAATGAGCCTCTGGGACTATAAGATTCCGTTTCCCATAGGTCTTACAAATTGGGCCTCTCTCTACTCTTTGTTTTAAGATTTAGTTAGTAAGAGACAGGATTCTGCTATTGTTGTCTATGTTAAGTAAATTAGAAGAAACATTAAAGGCCTGGATCCAGTAAATTGTCTTGGTTATCAATTGCAAACTTAGCAAGGTTTGATTTGCAGTGCTTTTTTTGCTCGATATAAAATACTACTGTTTGTATTCTCATCTGTTTGTGTGAATGAGGAATGTATGCATCAGGGAAAAGATAAGGTGTGAAAGCCATTTTATAGCCAGAGTAAGAAAAAAGGAGTAAAAAGACTAAAGACATCAAAGAATCACCAGGTACTGCTACACCCCGGAGGCTGTTAACTTCTGGCATCTCAGAGTGGGTAACATGCTTTCGCACTGTAAGATGCACCCACCCCCAGTGATCCCCCCAATCATTACCTTCAAGGACAACGCAGAGTTCAATTTTTGACTCCAGAAGAAGACGTAGAGGAACAGCCTGCAATATCTTACAATATACGCTCTCGTAAGGGTTTGCCAGAAGCAGACCAACTACATAAAACAAGGCCCAAGAAGAAGGCAGTAGTGAGCCTAGCGCCTGCTGCTAGTGGGACATAAAAACTGTGACTGCAGTTCCCTCAGTTGTGAGGTTGTTCCAGAAATCAGAAGGGCCGCCTGCCTCCACATGCACTCGTGGTGCCTGTTCTCAGCTGCTGGTGTCGTTAGGGTTCTGGGGAGTCCACAATGACAATTCTTTAATCCAGCCAAGCATGTGTGGATAGCTCAGACCTTAATATTTCTAAATGCTGGGTCTGCAGCCACATCCCAGCCCACTCTCAAACTGGGTGTTTCCTGTCCTGGCTATCGCACTCAATTCCCCAGAACTCACTGGAGGACCTTGTCCGTTACACAATATGGGAACAGTAATGAAACCTGGAAGAGGCTATTGCATTCCTTTATCCCACTCGGGGGAAGTAAACACCAGGCAAAAGGCTCCTGAGGTTACAACAGTAGTTAAAATAATGGCAATAAAACGGAGAAAGTTTAAGAGCCCTGCCAAAGAAACAGGGCATCCGACAGGTGCCCCACAAAACTTTGGTCCAGGGGCATTGGACATAGTGCTGGCGGCCAAAGGAGGGACCTTGTAGGCTCTCAATTGGGAAAGAATTGTGGGTTATACCTGACAATACCAATGAGTAATAATGGGGCCTAGGCCACTTAGAACAAAATCGCGTATCTTCCTCACGAAAGAGTAGCGGAGTTCTTATGGAAGTGGCTAAGTAACCTGTTCAATTTCTCTGGTATAGGAAACTGGTTGTTTCAGTGAGCCCTAACTATCCTGTCTGGACCTAGTGATTTTTTGTATGCTTTCAGTTAATCTCCTGTTATATCCAAAATTGTGTCACCCAAGTGACTGCCCCAAAACAGAGTGTTAATATGATGATTTTGAATATCACTGATGAACAGAGAATAAGGAACGGTTAATTTGTGAAACCGAGTAATTGTTGTCATGGCGTGCGCTTGACCAAAGGAGGATTGTGAAAGGAGATGAATTCATTGTAAAAATAAGAATGGATTAAAGAAATGTTGTATGTACTTTTAAGCAGATATAAGAAATGTTGAAATACAGGTGCCAGGAAAAGAAACATTAGGCATAAAACAAGGGTGCTAATGGCGAAACATTAACAGAAGATCGGTAATAGTTACTAAGGAAATACAAAATATGCATGGCTAGCCCAGGTAAACTTATCAGATTCTGCTTCCTTTGTTATCTTGCTAAGTGCTCCCCCCTTTTTATCTGTATAAATAAGATAGTTTGTGTCTTGTATGGGCCCTCATTATCTGGGTGTATTAGCAGAGCGCTGTGCTAATAAACAGAGTGTCTGACAAACTGTGAGTCCTGAGTCTAACTTTGACAAAGGGTGCTCCAGGCTGAGATCAAGGGATTTGGAGGCAGGAGGATGAGGGCTGGGGCAGGGGGTGGGGGTATGCGGAGAGACTCATGGGTGCAGGCTCCCAGTGGCACTTTATCTCAAGCAGCTCCAGAAGCAGCAGCATGTCCCTTCTCCGGCTCCTATGAGGCAGAGTGACCAGACAGCGCTATGCGCTGCTCCATTCGCAGGCACTGCCCCTGCAGCTCCATTGGAGGCTAGAGGGGCCATTGGAGCAGGGCCATGCCACAGCTTCTTGAAGCCTGCGCCTCACTGGAGCGCCAGAACAGGGCAAGCCCCAGATCCCACTTCCCAGCGAGAGCTCGCAGGCCAACTTAAAATGGCCTGCTGGCCATAGTTTGAAATCCCCCCAGGCTATCTTCTTGCAACCTCTTCAGCAGGGAGCTTCTAGGCATTAAGCCACCCTTCTCCCTATGAGCCGCCTACCTGCAGCTATTTTTTGTCATAAGCAGTGGTGGAGCCCTATAGCAGGGCAAAGCAGGGAAAAGACAGGGCAAAGCACTTGGGCAAATCAAAATTGGAGGTTTTTAGCAGCAGACAAGTCTGACTCTGCCTAAGGGCTGGTGGTTAGTCGCTGACTATGTGGGTGCTCCATGACTGGAGCACTCATGGAGAAAAAAATGGTATGTGCTGAAAAGCCACCAACAGCTCCCCCAGTTCCTCCCGCCACCAGCAGCCAAGCTGATCAGCGCCTCACCCTCCCTTCCAGTGCCTCCTGCCCACCATGACTGGCTCTTCTGAGGCAGCAGGAGGTACTGGAGGGGAGGGAGAAGAGCAAGGGGTGTGTGTGCTTGGGGAGGAGATGGAACAGGGCAGAAAGAGGCAGTGGGGATGTGGCTTGGGGGAAAGGGTGGAGTGGGGGATCCGCCTGAGGCACAGCAGGGGTCGAGCACCCCTCTCGCCCTGGCTGGTGGGAAGAAGTACAGATCATTCCCACACCTACCCCAGCATTCTGCTCTGCATAGACATATAAAAGATCCCCATCTCTTTTTGACAGAACAAGAAGTTTCCCCCAGTGTCTGGCCAAACTTCCCCTACCCCTTCTACTGTGAAACAAGTTGTCCACCAGGCTGACATCCTCCATCATTTCAGTGATGCTGTATGTGTATAGTTTGCAAAGTGGTTTGGGACTCTTAGCATGTATGGTATTATTTCTACATTTCTAAGGTTCTTCTATACACTGAACATCAGCCCATCGAAGAGCTACATCAATACCCTAATCCTATCTTAGCATTCTCTTAAAATATATTTCCATTTTACTGGACATATCTTTTCAGAGGAATGTTTAAAAAGAATTTAGGAGAAAAGTAGAAAACACACTGTACATCTGCCTCAATTTTTTCATTGTTTTAAAAAAATCTTTTCGTGTCCAACTCCTGACTTCTTGAAGCTGTCTAGAGCTCTTCTGAACTCTATTCAGACCCATTCCCCAATTCCTTAATCCCTGAAGGCCAATCATTGCATTCAACAATTTGGTTAGCCTGCAGTCAATCTTAGATTATTTTAGGAACCTACTGAAATAGTTTAACTTCAAAAATATTGCAGGTTTCTCGTGAAAGGTGCTGAAAGGAGAACAGTATGGCCAAGAAGGCCTTTTAAAACTTTTGTTTTTTCTTCTTTTTGAAGCACACACCTGCTTTCTAAGTTCAACAGAGCTACACTTGTAGGTGTGCATTGTTAAAGTTTTATTTTCTAGAAGAGAAAGCTAAAACTGAGATCATATCCAACTCCTGACTCAGGTTTTTCACTAGAAGGTAAAGCATGAAAGAGTTGTACTCATCCTTTAAGAGCTCGGAGGGGAGTAGTTGAGAGTGGCGGATGGCTTGTAGGGACACAATGGAGTTTAAAACCTCCTGAACTTTAAGTGATATATGCTTTTAAAGCCTGATATATATAGATTTGAAACAAAACATCTGTTAAAAAACTTCTTTTTAAAACAAGCTTTCTTCACACTTTTTACTGCATTTTTATGTTAGATGGATATTTTATATAAGTTGGAATAGTAACCTATTTTATTTTCCTTCTTTCTCCAGCCTTATTCTTCCGAACATTCATCTCCCAGGTTCACAAACTGTGACGTTTCTCTTGGTTCTTATCCAAGTGATCACTAAGTCTTGAGTCACTTTCCTGTTTGACACACACACACACACACACCCCCCTTCACTGTCATCACTACTAAACCTTGTTCTCTGACTTAAGAAATCTCTCACCTTGAGTACGGTATGTTTATATTGTAGTAGCACCTACATTCACTGTAATAGGCACAGTACTAGGAAATTTATTATAATCAGAAAAAAAAAACAGAAAAATTCCCCACTTGGCATTCAGCCAAGTGCAAAGGACCTAGCATGCTAATATAAAGCCATGAATTTCAAATATAATTTTACCAAAACAATCAATGGTGGAATCATATGCAAGCAAAATTTAAGAAAACGCAAAAAGACTATTGTGAAATAGAAGCAAAAGCTTTTTTCCCAGTGAGATCTGGTGGTGGAATGAGAAGTTCAAGATGCTGTGACAGAAAATAAAAAGTGTTTAACTTTGACAAATGAGGCTCCAACAGCAGGATTTTCAGCAATGTAAAACATCCAAAAAGACAACAAAAAAAGGGGTGGTAGCCACTAAGCTAAAGCCATGGGAGGCATATTTAGCCATCTTGAAACGAAGGAGGTTTAGAAAATACAACAGAGTGGCAAGATCTGCAATAAGAAACGAAGACATCAAAGTCACTAAAGATGAAAGTGGCAATATGTTGATCAATGAGAAACAGATTAATGACAGTAGAAAAATAACTTTGAACTGATATGATGAAGAGAATCTAAGAGAAGCATGCAAACGATAATCAAGACAGGACTGGTGGCACCAATCATAGGAGTTGCAGAGGCATTGAGCAATATGAAACATGAGACCTCCGAGCCCAGTAGCATACCAGTAGATGTATCCAAGTGCTTGGGGCAGTAGGTTTGAACATATTGACAAAACTGTTTCACAGCATCACGAGGACTGAGAAGATGCATGAACAAAAATATAAAATTACTACCAATATTTAAGAGAAAGGCTACATACAAGAATGTAGTAACAACTGCAGCATTAAACTCACGAGCCACATGATGAAGTTCTGGGAAAAGTTATTGATAAAAGACTTCAAAGAGAACTTGAGGTAGGACAATCAGATTTGACTCATTTCAGGCAAGTAACACTGGATGCTATCTTGCAATAAGACTGCTTGTGGAAAAATATGGAGAGAGAGAAAACCCTGCACACAGCATTCATTGATCTTGAGAAGGCTTAAGAACACGTTCTGAGAGAAGTCATCCAGTGATGCATGAGAATGAATCAGATACATGAAGGCTGTATCAGACACTTTCAGAACATGTCTGAGGGTCCTGTTACCACAGTGAGAAGACAAAGTAAACAGTTTCTAGTAAGAGTCAGAGAACATCAAGACTCAGTACTTAAGCCTTTTTTTATTCACATTGAGCCTGATGCACTTACAGAAATCATTCAAAAGGGGCACCTTGGTGCATGCTTTTTGCAGATGATGTAGTGCTCATGGAGGAGAGCAAAAGAGGACGTGGAAGACTGAAAGAATTCAAAGGGCACTCTTGAAAGAAATGGCATGAAAATCAGCAAAAATGAAAAGAATATATGGTCTGTAATCTCATGATACCTTGCAGAAAAAGAAACTACGTCTGCAGGAGGCCAGGCACTAACAAAGGTACAGCAGTACAAGTACCTAGCTCAAGTGTACAGGATAAGGGGAACTTAAACAACGAACTTATAATAAGCAAGAATAAGAAGAAAATGGAGAGAGGTGATT
This sequence comes from Chelonoidis abingdonii, assembly GCF_003597395.2. Lineage (NCBI taxonomy): Eukaryota > Metazoa > Chordata > Testudines > Testudinidae > Chelonoidis > Chelonoidis abingdonii. The sequence goes on from NC_133783.1 coordinate 54,702,834, forward strand.
TGGCAATAAAGAATGTCGACCCCTTTTTATCTGTATAAATAAGATAGTTTGTGTCTTGTATGGGCCTCACATTATCTGGGTGTATTAGCAGAGCGCTGTGCTAATAAAACAGAGTGGTCTGACAAACTGTGAGTCCTGAGTCTAACTTTGACAAAGGGTGCTCCAGGCTGAGATCAAGGGATTTGGAGGGCAGGAGGGATGAGGGCTGGGGCAGGGGGTGGGGGTATGCGGAGAGACTCATGGGTGCAGGCTCCCAGTGGCACTTATCTCAAGCAGCTCCCAGAAGCAGCAGCATGTCCCTTCTCCGGCTCCTATGAGGCAGAGTGACCAGACAGCGCTATGCGCTGCTCCATTCGCAGGCACTGCCCCTGCAGCTCCCATTGGAGGGCTAGAGGGGGCCATTGGAGCAGGGCCATGCCACAGCTTCTTGAAGCCTGCGCCTCACTGGAGCGCCAGAACAGGGCAAGCCCCAGATCCCACTTCCCAGCGAGAGCTCGCAGGCCAACTTAAAATGGCCTGCTGGCCATAGTTTGAAATCCCCCCAGGCTATCTCTTGCAAACCTCTTCAGCAGGGAGACTTCTAGGCATTAAGCCACCCTTCTCCCTATGAGCCGCCTACCTGCAGCTATTTTTTGTCATAAGCAGTGGTGGAGCCCTATAGCAGGGCAAAGCAGGGAAAAGAAGCAGGGCAAAGCACTTGGGCAAATCAAAATTGGAGGTTTTTAGCAGCAGACAAGTCTGACTCTGCCTAAGGGCTGGTGGTATAGTCGCTGACTATGTGGGTGCTCCATGACTGGAGCACTCATGGAGAAAAAAATGGTATGTGCTGAAAAGCCACCAACAGCTCCCCCAGTTCCTCCCGCCCACCAGCAGCCCAGCTGATCAGCGCCTCACCCTCCCTTCCAGTGCCTCCTGCCCACCATGACTGGCTCTTCTGAGGCACGCAGGAGGTACTGGAGGGGAGGGAGAAGAGCAAGGGGTGTGTGTGCTTGGGGGAGGAGATGGAACAGGGCAGAAAGAGGCAGGGTGGGGATGTGGCCTTGGGGGAAAGGGTGGAGTGGGGGATCCGCCTGAGGCACAGCAGGGGTCGAGCACCCCTCCTCGCCTCTGGCTGGTGGGAAGAAGTACAGATCATTCCCACACCTACCCCAGCATTTCTGCTCTGCATAGACATTAAAAGATCCCCAATCTCTTTTTGACAGAACAGAAGTTTCCCCCAGTGTCTGGCCAAAACTTCCCCTACCCCTTCTACTGTGAAACAAGTTGTCCACCAGGCTGACATCCTCCATCATTTCAGTGATGCTGTATGTGTATAGTTTGCAAAGTGGTTTGGGACTCTTAGGCATGTATGGTATTATTTCTACATTTCTAAGGTTCTTCTTATACACTGAACATCAGCCCATCGAAGAGCTACATCAATACCCTAATCCTATCTTAGCATTCTTCTTAAAATATTATTTCCATTTTACTGGACATATCTTTTCAGAGGGAATGTTTAAAAAGAATTTAGGAGAAAAGTAGAAACACACTGTACCATCTGCCTCAAATTTTTTCATTGTTTTAAAAAAATCTTTTCGTGTCCAACTCTGACTTCTTGAAGCTGTCTAGAGCTCTTCCTGAACTCCTATTTCAGACCCATTCCCCAATTCCTTAATCCCTGAAGGGCCAATCATTGCATTCAACAATTTGGTTAGCCTGCAGTCAATCTTAGATTATTTTAGGAAACCTACTGAAATAGTTTAACTTCAAAAATATTGCAGGTTTCTCGTGAAAGGTTGCTGAAAGGAGAACAGTATGGCCAAAGAAGGCCTTTTAAAACTTTTGTTTTTTCTTCTTTTTGAAGCACACACCTGCTTTCTAAGTTCAACAGAGCTACACTTGTAGGTGTGCATTGTTAAAGTTTTATTTTCTAGAAGAGAAAGCTAAAACTGAGATCATATCCAACTCCTGACTCAGGTTTTTCACTAGAAGGTAAAGCATGAAAGGAGTTGTACTCATCCTTTAAGAGCTCGGAGGGGAGTAGTTGAGAGTGGGCGGATGGCTGTAGGGACACAATGGAGTTTAAAACCTCCTGAACTTTAAGTGATATATGCTTTTAAAGCCTGATATATATAGATTTGAAAAACAAAACATCTGTTAAAAAACTTCTATTTTAAAACCAAGCTTTCTTCACACTTTTTACTGCATTTTTTATGTTAGATGGATATTTTATATAAGTTGGAATAGTAACCTATTTTATTTTCCTTCTTTCTCCAGCCTTATTCTTCCGAACATTCATCTCCCCAGGTTCACAAACTGTGACGTTTCTCTTGGTTCTTATCCAAGTGATCACTAAGTCTTGAGTCACTTTCCTGTTTGACACACACACACACACACACCCCCCTTCACTGTCATCACTACTAAAACCCTTGTTCTCTGACTTAAGAAATCTCTCACCTTGAGTACGGTATTGTTTATATTGTAGTAGCACCTACATTCACTGTAATAGGCACAGTACTAGGAAATTTATTATAATCAGAAAAAAACAAAACAGAAAAATTCCCCAACTTGGCATTCAGCCAAGTGCAAAGGACCCTAGCATGCTAATATAAAGCCATGAATTTCAAATATAATTTTACCAAACAGAATCAATGGTGGAATCATATTGCAAGCAAAATTTAAGAAAACGCAAAAAGACTATTTGTGAAATAGAAGCAAAAGCCTTTTTTCCCCAGTGAGATCTGGTGGTGGAATGAGAAGTTCAAGATGCTGTGACAGAAAATAAAAAGTGTTTTAAACTTTGACAAATGAGGCTCCAACAGCAGGATTTTCAGCAATGTAAAACATCCAAAAAGACAACAAAAAAAGGGGTGGTAGCCACTAAGCCTAAAGCCATGGGAGGCATATTTAGCCATCTTGAAACGAAGGAGGGTTTAGAAAAATACACAGAGTGGCAAAGATCTGCAATAAGAAAACCGAAGACATCAAAGTCACTAAAGATGAAAGTGGCAATATGTTGATCAATGAGAAACAGATTAATGAACAGTAGAAAAATAACTTTGAACTGATTATGAATGAAGAGAATCTAAGAGAAGCATGCCAAACGATAAAATCAAGACAGGATCTGGTGGCACCAATCATAGGAGTTGCAGAGGCATTGAGCAATATGAAACATGAGACCTCCGAGCCCCAGTAGCATACCAGTAGATGTATCCAAGTGCTTGGGGCAAGTAGGTCTGAACATATTGACAAAACTGTTTCACAGCATCACGAGGACTGAGAAGATGCATGAACAAAAATATAAAATTACTACCAATATTTAAGAGAAAAGGCTACATACAAGAATGTAGTAACAACTGCAGCATTAAACTCACGAGCCACATGATGAAGTTCTGGGAAAAAGTTATTGATAAAAGACTTCAAAGAGAACTTGAGGTCAGGACAATCAGATTTGACTCATGTCAGGCAAGTAAACACTGGATGCTATCTTTGCAATAAGACTGCTTGTGGAAAAATATGGAGAGAAGAGGAAAACCCTGCACACAGCATTCATTGATCTTGAGAAGGCTTAAGAACACGTTCTGAGAGAAGTCATCCCAGTGATGCATGAGAATGAATCAGATACATGAAGGCTGTATCAGACACTTTCAGAACATGTCTGAGGGTCCTGTTACCACAGTGAGAAGACAAAGTAAACAGTTTCTAGTAAGAGTCAGAGAACATCAAGACTCAGTACTTAAGCCTTTTTTTATTCACATTGAGGCCTGATGCACTTACAGAAATCATTCAAAAAGGGGCACCTTGGTGCATGCTTTTTGCAGATGATGTAGTGCTCATGGAGGAGAGCAAAGAGGACGTGGAAGACTGAAAGAATTCAAAGGGCACTCTTGAAAGAAATGGCATGAAAATCAGCAAAAATGAAAGAATATATGGTCTGTAGATCTCATGATACCTTGCAAGAAAACAAGGAAACTACGTCTCAGGAGGCCAGGCACTAACAAAGGTACAGCAGTACAAGTACCTAGCTTCAAGTGTACAGGATAATGGTGAACTTAACAACGAACTTATAATAAGCAGAATAAGAAAGAAATGGAGAGAGGTGATTGGCAATAAAGAATGCCTATCAATTGAAAAGTAAGGTCTACAAGACACTAATTAGGCCTGCACTTTTGAATGGCTCTGAATGCACAGAGGAAGTGACAGGAGCAAATCTTGAATACAGTGGAAATGATGGATGCTTGGAGTTACAAAGATGAATCACATTCAGAATGATTAGGGCAAGTGTGAAGGTGGTATCAGTTATAGAAAAGCTTAGATGTTTTAGGCATGTGAAAAGATCAGAAGAATATATAGGAAACAGGGTGTTCAACTTAGGAGTGGAGGGTAACAGAAGAGTTGGAAGACACAAAAACTAGATGGATTGATAAATTTCATTCAAAACGATTTGATCAGCTGCAGAGTTTCCAAGGAACTGCTTCAAGACAGACTGGAATAGAGTGGAACTCTAAGAGTCAATGCCATATAGATAAAACTAAGGCTAGAAGCAAAAGAAGAAAAGATATACTATTCACACAAATACATAGCACTTTTTGCTTAAACCTTTCCTGCCACTCCGGTACAGTCCATTTTTTGAGTGTCAATCACTTCCCCTCTCCCACCTAAAGTTCGCTTCTCTCACAAATTGCGGTTACAGTATTTCCTCACTGGCAACTTCTCCACAACTTCTTGCATCTCAACCATTGTACCAAGTATTGTATTTCTCCAAATTAAGCTATACACTCTTCAAGACATGGAACTTCTCTTTTTAAGTCTTTTAAAAAGCACTGTCTATTCATTAGAGTATATAAATAACAGTACTTTATGCAAAACTAGTGAAGTTTTAGTAGCTTTAACTGAAGTAAACAATGCAATAAAGTTATATATCAACAAGATAGCTAATAAGAGAAGTGCATGGGAGGGTTAAAACATAATAAATTATCATGGTTTGTAACAAAGAGTTGAAGAATGAAATTAGTTTCAATCCCTCTCATCTCATCAGAAGAAAATACCTTTCCAATATGTCATAAAGTGTCCATCACAGGTTAGAAGCATTTAGGACCCTGCATAAGAATGCAATTCTTCTCTTCTGACTCAGCCTGATGTCAGATCAGAATTTTGGATAAAGATGGAGGGCAATTATGTAGCTCAAAAGCTTGTCTCTCCCACCAAACAGAAGTTGGTCCAATAAAAGATATTACCTGTCTACCCTAGTCATGAAAGATAGGCAGATTTTGTCTCCAACCAGAATTTAAGGGGGAAGAATTAAATTTATTCATAAATGATCTGGAGAAAGGGGTAAACAGTGAGGTGGCAAAGTTTGCAGAGGATACTAAACTACTCAAGATAGTTAAGACCAAAGCAGATTGTGAAGAACTTCAAAAAGATCTCACAAAACTAAGTGATTGGGCAACAAAATGGTAAATGAAATTTAATGTGGATAAATGTAAAGTAATGCACATTGGAAAAAATAACCCCAACTATACATACAATATGATGGGGGCTAATTTAGCTATAACAAGTCAGGAAAAAGATCTTGGATCATCGTGGATAGTTCTCTGAAGACATCTACGCAATGTGCAGAGATGGTCAAAAAAGCAAACAGGATGTTAGAAATCATTAAAAAGGGGATGGAGAATAAGACTGAGAATATATTATTGCCCTTATATAAATCCATAGTATGCCTACATCTCGAATACTGCATACAGATGTGGTCTCCTCATCTCAAAAAAGATATTCTGGCATTAGAAAAATTTTGGAAAAGGGCAACTAAAATTATTAGGGGGGTTGGAATGGGTCCCATATGAGGACAGATTAAAGACGCTAAGACTCTTCAGCTTGGAAAAGAGGAGACTAAGGAGGGATATGATAGAGGTATATAAAATCATGAGTGATGTGGAGAAAGTGGATAAGGAAAAGTTATTTACTTATTCCCATAATACAAGAACTAGGGGTCACCAAATGAAATTAATAGGTAGCAGGTTTAAAACAAATAAAAGGAAGTTCTTCTTCACACAGGTGTTTAAAAGAGAACTGGATAAATTCATGGTGTTAAGTCCATAAATGGCTATTAGCCAGGATGGGTAAGGAATGGTGTCCCTAGCCTCTGTTTGTCAGAGGATGGAGATGGATGGCAGGAGGGAGAGAGATCACTTGATCATTGCCTGTTAGGTTCACTCCCTCTGGGGCGCCTGGCATTGGCCACTGTCGGCAGACAGATATTGGGCTAGATGGACCTTTGGTCTGACCCAGTATGGCCATTCTTATGTTCTTATAAGAATTGAAATGGGTCTCTGGATCAAAGAGGATAGAAGTGGAGATGAGGAGGACCCGCAGGAAAAACCATAGGAACAGCTGAACTTGGGGGAAAACTTTAGCTCGGGTTTCTGTTTTATTGTTATTGCAGTTACTAATAAAACCAAACCCCAGGAAATGTGTTAAGTGTAGATCATACACAACGTACGTATACTCTGATCAGAGCAGGTAGGGAACCTCACCTACAAAAAAATCATTTTTTTTTCTTTTTAACCTATGAAGCCTTGAAAGCAAATTCAGGGGATCACATACGTCTAGAAATTCAGGGCCCAATTCTTGCACATTGAGTAGTACCTTATTCTACAAAAAGCCCTATTTATGAGAGTAGCAGACTTGGACTTTTATGTATTGCTTTTCTAAATACACAGATGCAACAACTGCCAAATTTAACCCCTTTTAGAAGTGTTGTGGGATTACATACAGTCCTCCTTTTTTTAGGCTACCATAGATTAGAAGGTACTTTTAGACATCACTGAAGTCTTGCCAAGTGTTTAGTAACCAGCAACGAAGTGACTCAGCTACTCCATCTGTAACACTGCCAGGAAATTTTTTTCCAAGCAAACTAAAGTGCTGATACCTTTATCACAGTATTTGTGCTCTAACCCATGGAGGTCAGGCAGCAGGTGTATGCAGTTGATGCAGCAGTAAGTGAAGAAATCCAAAACCACCACTTTTCCACAGAGGTCTTGGTACAGAGAAATGGGCCCTTCAGTGTTCAGCCACTCTAAATCTGGAATTTAGAAAACAGAGGCACTCAGTTAATTAAAAAACGAAAGAACAGATGACAGTGTTCAACATTCTTGGTACTTCAGTAAAATTTAAAAACACAACTTTCTATACAAACAGGAAGGCAAGCCAAAAATCTTAGAGATGGTAAATATGTTTTCCTGATCTGTATTTTTTTATAATTAAATTATTTAAAAGGAACATTAGAACAGTGTACAGTTAGAAATCTAACTTAAGCTAATGACAATCACAGATAAACCTTAGAAACATTTTTTTCTGAACAGGTGGTTGGAATGATCCTCAATTACTCCAAGTTTTATGTTAGCCCCAAACTCTTTCCAAAATGTATCATTGTATTTTTCTTAAGCAATCTTCTTGATCATGTCAACAGTCTTATGAATCAGTCTCTTCCTAATAACCTTTAGCAATTTATGCTACTGGAGGGTTTCACGGGATACATTCAGAGAAAGATCAGCAGAGTCCACAACACCGTTGACAAAATTAAGATATTTAGGCATCATATCATGGAAATCATCAGTGATGAACACTCCCCAGACATACAACTGAATGTAATCACTCTTTTTGGATCCATATTCATCAAATAAGCCCAGTGGAGCTGTGGTGGGAATAAACAAGACAGACTTGAATGTTACTTCTCCTTCAGCAATGAAGTGAATATAAGCCAGAAGGTTTGCAAAACTCAACCCCATGAGAAAGTCATATAGATAACATATCTGTATTTATATCAATGCAACGAACAGATATTTACAAATAATTGATGTTAGTAAATTAAGTATCCTGCTGAACTTTGTTCTTAATGTCTTATAAAGATGTAAAATCTCTTACTGAAAGAATATTTCAATAACCTGTGCTATGTTTCTGCTTTTGTTCCCTCTTAAATTTACTGTAACAATATTAAATGACAGCTATAAATACCTGTTTGCATACTCATTTCCAATAATAAAATAACTACTATTCCAATAGGAAGTGACTTCACAAGGTGAGATTGGAAGTCAGTAACAAAGCTAGGAATAGAAATCCTATCTTACAATCATATGCTCTAAACAGTAGAAAACACTTTTGAAAATACTAAAGATCAATATATGGGTGGGGTTTTCAAGAGAGCTGAAGTGATTTAGGAAAATAAATTCTATTATATTTTTGAATGAGACTTGTGTTCCCAAGCTACTTAGGCACTTCTGAAAATTCCACTTTATGACTGTTTCAACAGACTAGACTCTCCTCAGCCCATAGGCCCCAGGACAATTTTGCTATTGAAGTCAATAGGAGTTATGTCTTTTACTTCACTAAGAGAAAGACTGGGGCTTAGCTACATATTTACAGCATTGGTAACATTAATGGTATTTATTCACATAAGTTAAGAATAGCCTATTTACACTACTAGATTATTAAAAAACCTGCAACAGAATGAGATTTATACTTTATGGCATTTCCCCTTCTCTCACTGGAGTTAAAGTATCTTTCATGAATTGGATACAAATATGCAGGAAATAGAAAACATTTCCTATTTATTTGTGCAGCTTTTCAGGTCCTGACAAAAAGCACAGGGTAGTAGGATTTATGAGTGACTAGCCGAAGGTGAGCTTGCACATAAGCAGCAGAGCTGAGAATCGAATCCAAGAATCCTAAATCTAGCTAGCAGCTCATATTGCCTCATTAGTCACAAATCAAATGCACTCCCAGGACGGATAATTTAATTTTAACCTATCCAATGCTGCTTTTTCAATTTTATACATTTAGGCCTCAACCCTGCAAACTCCTCCATATGGTAAGGTTGCCAGGTGTTCGGTTCTGGTCGAAAGGGGATCCTGGTGGCTCAGGGCTATTAAAAGTCCTGCCCAGCTCTGAGTGGCTCCCTGGAAGCAGCTGGCATGTTCCTCCGGGTCCCCAGGCACAGGTATGATCAGGGAAGTGCTGCCCCCGCCCCCAGCACCAGCTCTGCCCCAGCCCTGAGCTCCGTCCCACAGCCAAACTCCCTCCCAGACCCCACCCCCATATCCCAGGTCGAAACCCCCTCTCACACCCAAACTCCCTCTCAGAGCCTGCATCTCATCCCGCATGTAACCCCCAGCCCAGAGACCCCTCCGACCCCTGAACTCCTAATTTCTGGCCCCACCCCAGAGCCTGCACCCCCAGCTGTAGCCTTCACCCCCTTCTGCATCCCAATCCCGTGCCCCAGCCCAGTGAAAGTGAGTGAGGGTGGGGAAGAACAAGCAATGGAGGGGTGGGGCAAGGGTGTTTGGTTTCATGCAATTCTAAAGTTGGCAACCCTACTATACGGGTGGACCCCTCTAACCCCAGAAAACCCCAGAGTCAGTATGGCTCTGTGTAGGTAAACCCTCTTGCAGTATTTAAGCTTTGATGCATAAAAGGCACCATGGAAAAAGGTACAGAGGCATACCTGTGAGAACCTGACACGCCAGCATGTGAGGCTGGTATCTCTGACTTGGTACGTGGGGTGTAAGCAACATAAAAAAAGATCAAAGACAAGTTGGGAGAGGAAGAGTTGTTAACTGTCTTTAAATTGAGAACAAGAACTTGATGTAATGTAACAGGGGATGCTCAGGAAGGATTCAGTGAGGTGGTCACAGTGATCAACAAGGACAAAATATGGGTACCGTATCAGATATACTGGAGATGAAAACAGGTCTTTTCATAAATAATTAAACAGCTAATAAACTTCTTTATTCTTTTTTCTTTTAAGGTAGCCCAGTTCCCAATCTAAGATCTGAGAAAGGCTGGGGATAATCTGTCAAATCGTCTCAACACATACAACAAAAGGAAAATGTGGAAATGGGGCGAAAAAGAACAACCTAAAATTGGAGCTTAAATTATACAGGACTAAAGTCTCCTCTCAAAGCTGAACAAAAAATGTTTTGACATTTGCCCTCGCTACATGAGAGCTCCCATTGACAATAATGTTATCTTGAATATCTGCCATGGAGATCAAAGTAAAGAATTTTGCTTTAGTTTGGTATTAGATGGACAGGCATGAAGGGGTTTTCATTTAAATACTGTAAATAGAACATCAGGGCACGAATATGACATCATCCTTTAGGATCTGGGAAAAATCCTGAAGCAGTCCTTAAATCTATTATAGAAAAAATAGGAAAGGGATAGAAAATAAGACAGTAAATATCATAAAAATCCATGGTATGTCCACACCTTGAATACCGGGTCCAATTCTGGTTGTTCCAGCTCAAAAAATATATTAGAATTAGAAAAGGTACAGAGAACGGTTTTAAAAAAAAAAAAAAGAGAGAGAGAGCACGAGAGATTAGGGGCATGGATCATCTTCCACGTGAAGAGAGATTAAAAAGACTAGGACTGTTCAGCTTGGAAAAGAGATGACTAAGGTGGGATAGGAAAAAAAAAACCCTATAAAAATCATGAATGGTGTGGAGAAAGTGAATAAGGAAGTGTTATTTATCCCTTCATGTAACACAAGAACCAGGGTTCACCCAATGAAATTAAGAGGGAGCAGATTTAACAAACAAAAGGAAGTACTTCATTTAAATCCTAGTCAATCAGTTGAACTCGTTGCCAGGAGATATTGTAAATGCCAAAAGTATAACTGGGTAAATTCATGGGGGTAGGTCCATCAATGGCTATTAGCCAAGATGGCTAAGCCTCCGACTGCCAGATGCTGGGACTGGATGGAAAGGGATGGATCACTCGATAATTGTCCTGTTCTGTTCATTCCCTCGAAACATCTGGCATTGGCCACTGGCAGAAGACAGGATACTGCCCTAGATGGACCCTTGGTCTGACCCAGTAATGCCTTTCTTATGTTTTCTATTCAAAATAATAAAAGTCACAGACGCTCCAACAGTTTCCTGGTTAGCGAACAATACTATTATGTGGCTATTAATATTATCTTTAAGTCAGCCAAAGGATATTTAGGGACTAGCATATGCAGTTTTGCAAAAGCATCTGAAAAACTACTAGCCCACGTATAAAGATCTACTTGCTAATCCTTACCATAATGACGAAAACTCTAATGCAGTGGTTCAGGAGCCAAGTTAGCAATCAATGTTAATCAAAAGAGCCACAGTAGAGTGAATTCATTGTTTCATTTACTATATAGTCATATTTAAACAGTATGACAGGAAAAATATTTAGTTTTTATATATTATTCTCACAGCAAAATGACTGGCCAAGTATTATTATTCTATCAGCTACAATTGGTTAATAAACATAGCAAAAGCATCTTAACTGGTTAATAACTTAGACTGGTTAATAATTAAATCACAGAGTGTTTTAATATTATGTGCTGCAAAGAGCCACTGGAGACACATTAAATAGTCACCTGTGGTTCGCATGCCTCAGTCTGTGTATCAGTGCTCTAATGATACTTTACCCAGCCATTAGTACTTGTTACAACAAATGAACAAGTAAAGATTTGAAGAGATGTTTTAATCTCTGCTGTCTTGCAAACAACCAAGGCTACAATTTTTAATATGTTTCACCGCAGTTTGAAAACTTGGAGCTGCTTCCTTTTTGACTGGGATGGCAACTAACACAAAATGGGGCATTTAGGGAGAAGATCAGAGGAGGTCCTGGAGAAAAACAATTTAACAGATAAGTGTCTTTCTTGCTACAGTATTTAACACTTACTATTTTATTGAAGTTTAAGTCTTCAGTATCAAAGACATGAATATCAGTAAAAACATTTTAATTCCACTGGGTTGTTTTTCTTTTGTTTTTTTACATTTTGTCTCTAAAGATACACAAGTGTCAAAAAAAGTAACAGATATTTATTTGAATTAATAAAGAAGTTAGGATAAGTGATCAGAGCAAGGGATTTTAGACCCAGCCTCCTGGGTTCTGTTCCCACTTAAACATGAGAATAATTATACTACCTACCCTACTATTTCTTGACTGCTATTAAGTCAAGGACACTGTAAACACACAGGGAGGTGTAGACACATAATGCACCAGATAACAGTACTGCTGACCAACCCCCAGCATTAAAAACAATGGGGAAGACCTCTCCCCTCCAAAATCATCAGAGTGGCTAAAAATATTTTTTAATGGTGTTCTGTTTATTTACCTTTTGACTGGAGCCTTTGATTCACATTTCTTGCAACCATGAGGGTGAAAAAATTTTCATACTTTTTAATGAAAATCTAAGATTCTCAATTAATAATCTGATTTCAGCAGCTAGGGCTTAAAGAAAAACACCAAACATTGAAACACTGACAATAAAATTGTGAGAGCTGGCAACACTAAAGTCTAGTGCATTTTCATCTCAAGACAACGCCATTGTGTTTGCTTAACTTTTTATTCCTGGAGACTTGTCTTTATTCTACAGCTAGGAAAACGGAGGCCACAACGTTAAGCAAAACTGCTCATGATCAGGAAAAAAGACAGACCTAGATGGAGAGAAAAGTGGGATGAATACTCAAGAGTTTCCTATCATCCAGTCCTGTGCCACTGACGCTCACACTACCTGCCTCTTGGAGAATACAGAAAGAAGTGAGGTTAGAACTCAGGGCTTCTTATCTCCCAGTCCTGTACACCCAGAGATTGAATCATGGCAATTGATTTTCTTACATTAGCCCAAGTCTCTGGGTTGGGATTCCTAGGGCCGTGGTGGCGCGTGCCAGAGGCAATTTGGGGGGAGGAGGAAGGGAGATGACAACAACCCAGAGCTGCATGTCGATGTCGCGCTGTAGTAGGGTGCCACCCCACCGCCCCGCAGTCCGACGGCAGCGGCTTCACTGGCCCGGGGATGGGCCCAACCCTCGCCTATCACCCACCTCCTCCAAAGTCGGGGACTTTGAGGTCCTGCTCCCGGCTGTCCACCTTCCTCAGGTACTGGTAGACCAGGTTGTCCTTCTCCTGAGGGGTGAGGGCGTCCAGCAGGGCATACTCCAGCTGGGTCTGGGCAGGCAGGAGCCCTGAGAGGCCGCCACCCGCCGCCATGTTGTCTTCCAGCCCGTCCGGCTCTCGGGGAACAGACACTGTTTACTAACCTGCCTTTTACTCTCAGCATATTCGACACCCACACCTGCCATTTATTCTAACCATAGGAAGAACAAAAAACGGGGGGGTTTTTCATTAAAAAATCACTAATTTAAAGTAATAACATTCATATATTTTAAAGCAAAACAAACGTTTGATTTTTGAAAAGATAAAAACACCCTTCATATTCCCAGTAGCATATTCTTCAAACAACAACAAAAATCCAAGAGAGTGGTTGTTTTGTCTTAGCAGATTCGACGCAGCACATTTGGTCAGCCAGTTATTGAAAAAAAAACCGATGGAAGCAACGTGAAAAACGCAAGGATTAAAACAATCTCGAATATTATTATTGAGTCCCCCTTCTCTTTGCGAGAGGCGGAAAACGGAGCAATACAGTGGAATGGAATGTGCGGCAGCGGATAGGGTGACGCTGCCGGAAGGGGGTGGAAGGTCTGTTGCAGCGGCGGGGTGGGGGGAACCAGGGGTGGGTGCGAGGTTTGACCCCTGCTGGGACAAGTACCTTGGGGCTTCGGCCCCTGTGGCAGTGGGGCGTCTGTTCCCGTACAATTGGGCCAGGCTGTGGGCGGAGGGGCTGTGCCCAGGGACACCAGAATTCCCGCCATCAGGGACAGAGGTTGATTACGATTTATTGGGGCCCTGGGCACCAGGAACAGTTGGATCCCCCACACCCTGAGTCCCCAGGACTGGGGGGAGACCCAAGGAGGCCATGCCCACCCACTTGTTAACATGGGCGTTGTAGTCTCAGGTTGGCACAGCGCCATGGTGGCATGGGTGCAGTTGGGGGGGGGCAACACCCCCAGTTGCAAGCCTCAGGCAACAGATGACAGGAGGAGCAGTGCCACACATGGTTGCTGCCTCAGGCACAAAGCCCAGACAGCAGCTGGTGTGGGCAGCCTGCCAGCGGGAGCCTGCACAGTCACTCAGTGAGGCCAGGTGTACAGTGGCTGCTGAGGCTGGGCGAGTAGCAGCAGGAGCCCTCCCTGCCTGTGACTTTCCCAGGGCTCCCACCTCCTCCTCCTAGGCCAGGTAGGGCCTCCTTTCCCCCCAGAGCCTGTCAACAGGCTCTGTGGTGGGGGCAGGCAGTACCCGAACTCCTGCCCCTGGGTCCCACTGGCAACAGCATGCCGGGGGGGGGAGGGGGGGGAGGGTACACAGACCAAGGGCTGCTCTTGGGCATTCTGGCCCCTGCTTAGACAGGTGGAGGGTCTCGGGATCCCTGGGTAGCTCTTGCCATTTTGTGGCTCCAGCTTCTGGCCTGACCAAGGGGCAGAGCCTTGGAGGGAAAAAGAGTAGAGGGATGGGCCACAGTTCCAGTGCCAGGGTCTTCTCTTTCTACTCAGTTCTGGTGCGGGGGGAATTGGCTGAGGACCCTGGGTCCATGAGCCTGGGTGTTAATCCACCCCTGATTAGGGGATTTACTTTATATATGCAATGATACACCCCCCTCCCCCCTCAGAAAAAGTAGTGTCCTGATTTTTCACACTTGCTGTCTGATCATCCTAGGTGTTCCAGACCCCCAGCCTTGGCCCGGATGGGGGATGTCTCCTCCCACTGGATCAGTTTTCAGCCCCTCCACTGAGGTGCTGGCCATCTGAGCCCAGAGGTGAGGCAGAAAACTACAATTGTGATGTGTGTGGGGACCAAAGGCAGGGCCTGATCCAAGTCCCCTTAAAGTCAATGGAAGATTTGCCGCTAGCTGCAGCAGGAGTTGGATCTGCTCCATAAAGCCATTCAGTCTATCACCTCATACTGCTTTTGTTCTGTGGGCAACCACATACATATTAAAATCTCATTTGTTTTCAAGCTCCCACCTTTCAGGGCCTTGTGGGCCTGAAAGGAATCTGTCAGATGTGGATTTGCAACCTCTAACCAGGCTTTCCAGAGGCTGTGATTATCTACAGTGCTCCAGTGGAATAACAGTAACTGCAGCAAATGGCTCCTTCTACAAATAAGTACATCTATGATCCACTTTGATTTGATTTAACCAGAACATTAAAATATACAACCCTCCCCTGCTTTCTTTTAAAGCTGGAACTCATGGCCTTTCAGATCCATCTGTGATGGCTATCCAGTTTGTGGCCCAATGTAATATTTCAAATGGAGTTCAAGTGCCTTTCCAGCTTTAGGTCTAGGGAAATTAAAAAGAAAAAGCATTAAAGGAACAAACTCCAGACTTACGAAAATTGAAATACTATTGCGTAAAGCTGAGGAAAATATTTGATGTGTTGCTGTTTTGCCATGTCTGAAAACGATGGGTTGGAAGAAGATATTTGGGAGTACAAATCCATTCGGAAACCAAAGTCAGTATCTCAAAATACTAATTTAGTGAACATCTCTACAGCTGTGCAGAAAGCAAATGATGGGAAGTGCAAACCAAAAGGAAGTGGAGGTAGGAATAATAAAAAAGCATTTGAAAACAAGGACAAGTCTAAGAAAAGTGAACAGGGACCAAGACAGAAATGTATTCAGCCACTTATTAACCCTGACCAGAACTTAAATCTATCTAAAGATGACCATATTGTGCAGTCCCAGGAAAGTGTAACTACACCAACAAAGCGAAGCAGGACTTGTAACAAAAAACAAACCACACCAAATGCAAGGCCAGTTTATGATGGATACTGCCCAAGCTGCCAGATGCCTTTCTCTTTACTGGTAGCCCAGACACCTCAGTGGCATGTTACTGAATGTTTGGACACTCAAGGATCCACTGAAAAAGGTAAGGCTCTGTTGAGGAGAAATAGCCCATTCAAATAGATTTTAAAGGTTATTCAAAGAAAGTTGCTTGAAATTTAGGTCAGATTTAGTAGTATAGAATACCCACTTTGTATTGTGTCTGATGAAGTGGGTATTCACCCACGAAAGCTTATGCTTCAATACGTCTGTTAGTCTATAAGGTGCCACAGGACTTTCTGTTGCTTCTTACAGATTCAGACTAACATGGCTACCCCTCTGATACATTACAAAACTTGGAAGTTGAAATCAAGATTTGAATGCTCAGTCTACCAAAGACACCATGGTGCTGATATATTTCAAATCTTAGTCTCAGGGTCTGTGTACTTTAACAATCCTCTATTGACTGGGTCTGCTGTGAGAACACAAGAGATCACAGACTTATTTCAGTATGGGAGAGGAATGGGCGCAGGGGAACTGAGACCCTTTAACACACAGTTCTATGTGATGATATGCAGTGCTTTCATGGGTCTGTGGAGACATTGTAAGTCTTCCGGGAACCTAATCTGTGATTTTAATATACCTTTTTTTGTTTGAAAAACAGGAAATACACAGCCAGGAAATTTAAAGTAAAGGCTACCCCTTTTCTTATATCTTTGTCTTTTATTGAAGGGATGTTTGAAGTCACTGTTTTTTTATGAAAATGGAGCTCTTCGTTTTTCTATAGTTTTAACTGTAGGCAGATATATGTGCCACCTTACTTCCAGCTTTAAAGTAACAGCTGTAGAATCTTGCTATTTGGCACTGATTTAGCCACTGATCCTAAATTCTCAAAAGGATTAGGTTAGTAAGACATAGACCTCAACATTCAGTGACAATGTTAAACAAAAAAAGAGAGACAGCTACTGACTATTTCATAAAGTTGAACATAAAAACCACTTATTCCTGTGAATAGTTTCAATAGCATTTTAAAAAGTTCATTGTATCCCAGCTGACAACTATGAGGTAGAATGTCAGGTTGATGTGTTTCAGAATAACTCAGACCTGGCTCTGGCCTCAGATGACTCTGTTTATAAAGGAAAGCTTTTAACAGTTATGCCATAACATTAATATAAAAATGTGTTTGTGCTAAAAATGCCTTTTGACAAGATATCAAGAGTGTGTTATTCTGTTTGTTTTCTTAGAGTGTCCTGATGGTCTACTGTGCACTTCTACCATTCCATCGCACTACAAGCGCTATACCCATTTCATACTTGCTACAAGCAGAGCAGGGGATTATCTTGTCAGCTCTTCAACATATAGCCCAGAGAGAAGGTTCACATGCTCTGATGCTACTAACTCAAGCTGTTTCTCAGGCCTTGTGGATGGAACCTCACAGCAGGAGAAACTGACCAGGAATGTAAGAAATGCCCCAAATGAGGATCATACGTTGGTGATACAGAGTTCAACACAAGCAAAATCTCCAAATGTAACCAAGGTAAATACTGTGTCTTCCACAAATATTCTAAAGCCCCAACAGACACTTCTACTTACACAGTCTGCAGATGATAATAGCCAGTCTGAGTCTTTGGATTTTCCATTTTCTCAAGGAAACGAAGCTAGTGGAGATCTGGATAGTCAGAATGATTCTAATCAGTTAAAGCTGCTACTTCCAGAAGCTGACTTCAGTGACTGTGAAATTTCCTACTCTCCACTTAATACTGATGAGGAAAATGAAGAGGAAACAGAGAAGGAGGAAGAGGAGGAGGAGAAGAAAGTAAAACATTCACAAAAGAGATTATTTCACACCCAGAACTTTGAAGATGAGAGCACGAAAAAGGAAGAATCTAGCTGTATGTTGTTTACTAAACTGGATTGTTCTCCACTTCAGCAAGTACACAGGTATAGCTGCCTTAAAATAGGTGGTTTCATAATACAAAACAAACCTTGTGAAGAATTGAATGGACTGAGTAGTTTAGATGGTTGTGTTGAGCCTGTTTCTCAGGAGCACATGAACAACATGTTCTGTAATTCAGGAAGTGCTGCTAATCAGTTAAAACACCCACAAGGGGCACTAACTGCACAATCCTCTCTTTCCCTTAATTATGATATAACTAAGAAGGAATTTGATTGGCCAACATTCAGTGCCTCTGTTTCTAATACAGGTAATTTGGAGCTAAAAGATTTTAATGCTTGCCATTTGGATTATGCAGACTTGGCTGTGAGTGATCCATCATTGCCCTTGAAAGTCAAAGAAGAAGGTGGTAGATCTTTTCTGTCAAGGCAAAGTGAAGTTTTGAAGGAACCTAGTAACTTCCTAATCAATAGAAATAAGATGACTACTAACACAAGTGGAACTACATTATACCAGAAGAGTTCACAGCCAGTAATAGAGGAAGAAGGAAGTCTTCATAATACAGTGGCTGTACCCCTTCCCAGTACGGTCTCTCCAGTGCTGCCATCTGTTTCTGTTGCAAATATGAAAGCCAAATCTATTTCAGCCAAAGAACTGAAACAAATGGACATTGGTGTTTTCTTTGGGTTAAAACCCAAAACAAAAGAAGAGAACAAAGGAAAGAAACATTTTGGTGAGGGAACACAAGCCTCAAGTCCTATAACTCCCAATCGAAAGAGGCCTAGACAACAAAAGAGGAAAGCTGAAGGATCTGTGGGGGACATAGATGCGGTCACAGAAAGTTCAAGTAAAAATGGAGTCTGTGTAGATACAACATCTGGTGTGAAGCGAAATTGGAGAAAAAGATTTAGAGAATCATCTTCTACAGAAGAAGGAATAAAAAACAATAAGTGTCCCTTCTATAAGAAGATACCAGGTGAGAAGTAATTGTGACTTTTAATTGTAAAGGTTGATTTTAGGACTGTCTAGTGGGTGTAGCTTTTTTTCCCATTTTAATACAAGGCTTTTTTATTCTGTTTCATTGTGAAAACCTTTTAGGTCCCCGTCCTTTAATGATTTCCCCTTGGGTGGACCCCCTTTAAAGTTAGTAGGGATCAGAGCCATAGACATTTACAATATTACAGCGGCTCATTCTGTAAGTGAGCAGCAATGAAAGAAGGATATAATGTTGTAAAAATATAATCTTTTAAAGATACTGCTAGAAAAACAAACTTTTTGACTTAAATTATGTTTTACAGGGCAGGTAGCCTAAAGGGGAGATTTTCAAAAGCATCTCAGGGATTTAGGAGCACCATTGAAAGTGAGACTTATGCTCCTAAATCCTGTTGGTATCTTTTCAGATCTCTCAACTAATGTTTGTCTTGTCTAATTCATCACTTGTAACTTTTACATAATTTATTTTGAAGCCATAAGAAAGGGTGGCTAATAGCCATTTATAGAACAAAGTGTTCCTCACTCTTGTGTACTTGGTCTATAGTAAAGTAATCACAATTGAGCTTCCTTTTGTGTTTAAGGTATAGTATTACACTAGAATGATATTCTCCAGTGTTAATTAGTAGTGTTCTTAAAAAACACTTTCTAAAGTTAAAGAAACAGCTAAGAATTTGCCAAAATCTCCTAAAATAACTATTCAAAGTATAAGGAAGACTGATCAATAGTTTGAAAAGTTTAAACGTGACAGATTTCAGATCACCAACAGAGGATCATCTTAGTTGTGCTTTTTTATTCTGGAGTACTGGATAACGATACAAGGAAGAGTAGTGAAGTTGGAGCTGGAGTAGTAAATGTAGTAAGCATGTAGCCTACAGTCCGGGACCTTGATCCAGCAACCTGATGCGTGCAGGTAGACCCTTAAGCTTGTATGGAGCCCCATGATGTCAGTTAAGTCCTGAGGATCCTCTGCATGTATCAGTCTGGAGGATTAGGCCTCATATCTACAATATAATTGTCAGTTTCCTTGGCTGCCTGTCTAGCTTTTGTTTTGAACCACATCAGTTGTATGTGAAATATTTCTGAATTTATTTTCTTTAATGTTTTCAAATAACTTGGAGATGTACTTTTCAAATGGATACATATTAATGGATTGAATGGCGTGGGAGCAACTGTATGAAATTTTTGGCAATTTTTAGAATATATAACCAAATTTAAAAAAAGGTGTACCAATAAATTTGATAGTTTTTTTTTTCTTTTTTGCGTTATTGATTTCTCATTTGCAGAGAATAGGAAAGACTCCTTACATCTCATTTATCATGAGAAATAATAATTCATTTAAATATATAATACCAAATCTATGCTATATAACCATCAGCAGATAGAGATTTTTTTTAAGAACCCAGGTCAGTTGCCTGCTAATAGTAGTAACATTTAGCAAGAGTGTTATATGTATGGTACTAGCATGGTGCAGATTGGAAGTGAAATACATAGTCCGTGCTTTGGGAAGCTTGCACTGTGTAAGCGTTTCAGAAATGCCATTTTGAATACAGATGAATACCAGGTATTTATGTGGGAGGAATATGTCAATGTTTGTATTTGAAGATTGTTTACTTTGCTTAATTATGACTTTAATCAGTGAAACTATCTCTCTGCTATTTGAATAATGCTTATGTCTGCAAGCTGCATTTGTTCTCACATACTCCTTTTTTTTTTTTTAAATGCATTTTCTACTTAAAAGAAAAGAGAATCTGACCAGTAACTGGCTGTAGCTACTCGATGCATATTAATTGATTTGCTCCTGTTGTATTTATGTTGTAGGAACTGGTTTTACAGTTGATGCATTTCAGTATGGAGAAATCGAAGGCTGCGTAGCCTATTTCCTCACTCATTTCCATTCCGATCATTATACTGGCCTAACAAAAAAATTTACATTTCCAATCTATTGTAATAAGGTAAGATTTCCTAGGGTTACTTGATAATTACCAAATCAATATGCAACTCTGAATGAAAACCAAAAGAATACAGTGTTCAGTTTCTATGGATATAGAACCAGAATCTCTGCTGTGGCTGAGGAGCATTTGGTATGGCTAATCTGGGTAAAAGAACCTTTCGCCACCTCATGAGGTGATTCTGTATCAGGCCAGTATCCCGGAGGCTGCTGTAACTAGCACCAGTTGCTAACAACCCCAAAAAGCTGTTATAGTAGTGATGGATCAGACAGATGTAAGAAAAGCCTTATTAGAGCCTCTTTCTTGAGCCAACTGCAAGGAAGTACCTGAGGGGACTAGAGGCTCTCCCCCTGCCAGGAGTTTCTGTAACCCAGATATAGCAGATGTTATAAGAGGCTGGAGCCCAGGCCAGTGTTGGAGCCATAATCTTTCATAATGCACACATTGTGCTCTGTGGCTTTGACATCCTTCTAAATATTTACAATATAATCTAATGAAATTAAATAATTTTTAGAAATTCCACAATGCTTATATCTTTAAAGAATCTTACGCACCATCCCTCTGATATAAACAAGTATAGAGATTGGGATGTGGAGGCATAAAGATTACTTTTCCTGCAAGCAGGCAGAAAGTCTGTTGTAGAGTCAGGAATAGAACTTAGGGGTTTCTGATTCCAAGTCTCAGGCTCTGAACACCAGAGATGCCACCTCTGTTTGTAATGGTCCTTACCATAACTCTAGCCATACTGCGTGGTATATATGCTTGGGTTTTTACTTGCTGGCACCATTAGAAAAATGACTTTTAAAAAATAACACCTAAGCACAGAAAAAGTGAACTTGGTTCCTATTAATTTTTTCCCCTGAAATATTTAGATGTTTTTCTTTGTCTTTCTACATTAATTATCAGGTAAAGCACATGGGGTTGATGTGGTCTTTTTGTTGTCTGAGGGTATATCTACACTAGAAATGTAAGTCAACCTAATATAGGTCGACTTACAGCCCCCACAGTAATTACTGCTATGGTGCATGTCCACACTACCCTCCTTGGGTTGGTGGTGTGTGTCCTTACCAGGAGTGCTTCCACCGACCTAAGAAGGGCAGTATGGGGAGCTGAGAGGCCGGTCTCTCAGTTCTGCTGGCAGCTCCCTACAAGGAGTCCGACTGCCCCACAGGCTCCTGGGCTCCCGGTAGACTGCCCCCTGCTTCTGTTCCCTACTGGAAGCAGTGGAAGCCTTCTGGGGCTTCTCCCTTCCCTGCCAGGAGCCATGGGAAGCTGCCCAGGGCTTCTCAACCCTGGGGAGCAGGGTCCATCTGCCCCAGCTTTTCGGCTTGCTCCCCACTGGGAACTGGGCAGCCTTGTCAATTTCATATCTTGGCTCCCATCTGGGAGCAGGGTTAGAAGCTGCCAGGGTTTCTTGCCCTGGCTCCCAGCTAGGGGCAGGGTCCATTCTCCTACCCTGAAATTGACAAGACACCAATGTAAGGGATGCAGTGTCTACACAGATACTGTGTCACCCCGACTACACCAACATAACTCCACCTCCATGAGAGATATAAGGCTTATGATGTCAATGTAGTGGGGTATTTACATCGGCAGGAGGAAGACTATAACGTAGACACTGACATTTTCAGGTCAACATACGCTGCCTTATGTCAACCTAACTATGTAGTGTGAACCAGCCTTCACTAATAAACCCTTTCTCTTTTGCAGATAACTGGCAACTTGGTGAAGAGTAAACTTCGAGTGCAAGAACAGTATGTCCATACATTGCCAATGGATACAGAGTGTACAGTGAATGGAATCAAAGTGGTCTTGCTTGACGCCAATCAGTATGTATCTTTGCAGCTGAATTATATATATCATTTGCAAATAGTGAATGTCAAAGATAAGTTATTGTTTAGAAATGGTTTATACCTTCATGATTTTTTGGCTTCAATGGATGTAGAAGACTAAGGATAAATTTTTTTTAAAGTGCTGAAGTGTTTTCGGAGCATAAATGTTGTTTTCAAAAGTGAGTTAAGGACATAGGAGGGTAAATCTCATTGAATGCCAATGAGACTTAGTCTTCTAAGTGCCAAATTACTTTTAAGAATGGGAATTAGACTCCTTTGAAAATTTTACCCTAAAAATATTTTGTGCATTTATAATGAGCTCATCACCAAGATATCTAGATGCTAGTGATACAAAGTGCTTTAATTTTCACATTTCTTTACAGACATTAATCCTAATTTGATACTTAGAACACCTCTCTGAAGTACGTAAGAAAATAGAAGCACAGCAAGATTTTAGGATTAGGGTTTCCAAAGTGGTCCAGATTCTGAGTGCCCAGTGTGAAGCGCGTTGTGCCTTATTTTCAGAGATGTTAAGAAGTTTACAGTGTGCTGATGACAATGGGAGCTTCAGATAGTGAAAATCAGGCCCACGGGGTCTCAAGCTGGACACAGAAATCATTTGAAAGTTTGAAAATTCGTCTCTAAATATACCTGATCTTGCTCCCATTGAAATCTTTGGCAAAGCTTTTATTGAATTCAGTGGTGCAGGGCCAGACCTTAACTGCCCAAGGCCATGTAGACAATCTGTGGTAATGTCAGGATTAGAACTCAGTAGGTCCTGGCTTTCAATCCTGAGTTCTGATCATTTTGCCTCTTGGCACTTTATTTGTGTATTGGAATAAAAATCCTCTCTTTTTAGTATATAAATTTAAATGCAGAACTCTGTTACAGCTGGTTTGAATAATACTTATCTTAGGCCTTGTTTATGGTTTGAAAGATAAGATTCCTTGCAAGTTCTTTGAAAATGCTTGTTGCGAATGAAAGAAGCCTTGCAGCTTATATAATTTGGACATTTTTCAGCTTTTCCTGCTCCCTTCATTTTAAAAGGAATATAAACTATAGGTATAAAGTTCAAGTTTTTGGAGCACTTACCATCTCTGTCTTCTAAGCTATGATCTGTGGCCAGTGTTTCCTCTTTTTTTTAACTTCTGTATATGACTCATGTACAAAATACTCCTATTTTGGCTGCCCAGTCTGAGTGTCTGCCTTGCAAAACAAACTAACTTTGGTGAGGAGCTGCACGAGTAGCAATGGACTCACTGCAATCATAGCAAACAGGGAATGGTACCTACCCAACAATAAATTCGGGATGCAGGATAAGGTTTAAAATCTGTAAAGAAAACTTAAAAAGTGAATATTGCACCAACTCCCACAGCACTGAAGATGGCACCTACAAATATTCAATTTCTGTTTTTCCTAAATCATAACAATGCCTCTTCTTTCCCCAGCCTGCCGTTTTAAAATTCATATTGGAACAGAGAGACTGCTAAACATAAAAAGATGGGTCTGGAACATCATTTGGACCACACGTGCTGAAAGACTGATCAACACAAGAAGCAGCCCATGCTTTATTAGTTGTTTAGGTGTAGTTGTTCTCCCATTGTCCATCTAACCTAAAAATTGTAATCTATTAATAGGACTTAAACAGCGGTTTATTTTTTTAGCTTCACTGGAATTGGAATTGGAAACTTTGCACTTAAATAGCACTTCACAACTTCAAAATCCTGTGTAGATTATTAATCTCCCAACAGGACTGTGGGCAGTTAATACCATCCAGTTTTTTCAGATGGGGAAACTGAGACACTTGAGAAGTGATGACTTGTTTATGGTCACAAGACAAGTAGGTGGCATCGCTAGCATTAGAACGCAGGAGTTTCTCGGTCTCGATCTGCCAGTGGGTGGGGCTGGCTATCTGTGATTTACATGCTTTATCCCCACTACTGCTTGAAAGCAGTATAGTTTGTGTGGTAATGGATGCCACTTTGGAAGTAAGAATATGTTGCGTTGTTTTTTTTCCCCCCTAGTTGTCCAGGTGCCACAATGATCCTTTTTTGCCTTCCCAATGGAAATGTCATGCTACACACTGGGGACTTCAGGGCAGATCCTTCTATGAAGCATTGTCCTCTTCTGATCAGTCAAAAGATTCACACCCTGTACTTGGATACTACGTAAGCTAGTATATCCTTCTTTCCCTGTCCCAATAACAACCGTGTGCCCAATAATAGTACTTTATATCTAAAAAAATTAATAATATGAGTGACGTGTTTTGATACTCACTTAACTCTGATGAGTGGTATGTAAAGAAATATGGTATTTGTTAAAAGGCCATTTACATAATGTCTGTTGACTTTATATAAATAAATATAATAATTATGTGTGGCATAAAAGTTTTTGCAATATTCATTTGAGATGGCCAAATTAATCATGTGTTATTCAATTGTGGGTGCCATTTGTCCCTGTAAAAGCAGAGGTTTATAAAATTGAAACTGGCTTTATATGAGTCAGGCCCTTAATGCAAGAAACAAACATTCAAACAATGAAAGGCTGCTAAATGTTGGGGTCAGTTGTCCAATTTTTCATTAGACCTTTGATTCATCCATATGAAACTTTTTCAGTACACGATGACTAATGCCCAGTTGCAATTCTTTTATTTTCTGACCCATATTCTATTACTGTGAATGAATAATGCCTTATATGACAACTATGTGCATGCCAAAAAATAAAAGAGCTATGGATGTAATTAGTATGTGACACAAACATCCAGCTTTATAAAAATAGTTCTTAAAAGAGGGAAAGATTTCAGTAGTCATTGTGTCAGATGTGTAAATATTGGCAGTGTTCTTGAGTGTGCATAGAATAACTTAGAATGTATTTATTGAAAAAGATTAAAGTTTAATCTTTAAAAAATTACCATATGCCACCATGATTTTTAATAAGTAAATAATAAGTTGAATTGATATTGACGAATAACTTGGCTGTCTCTTCCTTATGTCGTTGTGTGCAGTTTCTGTCAAAGCCTACTTATAAAGTAGGATGCCGCCTGTATTATGCTCTATTACATATTCATATCCAATTTCCATTTATTAGATATTGCAGCCCTGAATATACTTTTCCTTCTCAACAAGAGGTTATCCAGTTTGCTATCAACACTGCCTTTGAGAAAGTAACTCTAAACCCACGTACATTGGTCGTCTGTGGAACCTATTCCATTGGAAAAGAAAAGGTCTTTCTAGGTATGTAAATAGACATATCAAATCAAAATGAATATATGCATCTCTGAATGAATGTAAAATGAGCTTTCTCTTAAAGTTATGCATGAAGGTAGCTTAGGCTCAACATTTAGATTTTGTGGATAGCAGAAGAAAGTATGGCTGTCAATTAATTGCAGTTAACTCACACGATTAACTAAAAAAGATTAATTGCGATTAATTGCACTGTTAAACAATAGAATACCAACTGGAATTTATTAACTATTTTTGGATGTTTTTCTACATTTTAAAATATATTGACTTAAATTACAACACAGAATTCAAAGTGTACAGAGCTCACTTTTTATATTATTTTTATTACAAATATTTGCACTGTAAAAATGATAAACGAAAGAAATAGTTTTTCAGTTCACCTCATATAAGTACCATAATGCAATCTCTTTATAGTGTAAGTGCAACTTATAAATACAGATTTCTCCCCCCCAACCTCCCTCCCAACTGCACTCAAAAACAAAACAATGTAAAATTTTACAGCCTAGGAGTCCACTCATTCCTACTTCTTGTCAGCCAATTGCTAAGACAAACAAGTGTGTTTATATTTATGGGAGCTAATGCTGCCAGCTTCTCATTTACAATATCGCCAAAAAGTGATTCTATTATTGTTTAACAGCGCAATTAATCGTGATTAATTTTTTTAATCGCTTGACAGCCCTAAAAGATAGTAAATTTTAAAATCTAATACTGATATTTTAAAAAATTAGTAAGTTTTTTAAAATTTCAACTAAAACCAAGTTTGACTGAAACATTCATCTGCCGTGTTTGCAAACTTAACCAAACCATGTTGTGCCATTGCATAGAATGCATAAAGTAGCTACACACAGAAAGTGAAACTCAGCAATCTAATTAATTTAGCCATACCAAGAGAAGTGCCAATAGTTTACTTAAAAATAAAACCAAAAAACCCCAGAATCACTGGTGAGATTATAAAACTTGTTTTCAATTTTAATAATCTCAAGTGCTATTAGTGACACAGTGAAAGAAATGTAATTATTTTTAAACGTCAATTCTATTAACACTTATTTCCAAGGGTGATATGTATTTCCCTATAAAATGGAAGCAAGTCATACAAATGAACAATTTATTAAAAACATTCTCAGCAACTAACTGCATCTTTCTGCTATTTTCTGTCTTTAAGGAAACCTGTTGTGCCCCAGGCTTAAATCAGCACAGTCTTTACCTGACTGTACTTTCTAGAGCAGACAGCCATGCAACATTTGTACTTTTAAAAAGATTTTCAAAGTCATTGGTACCAGAATTTCTCTCACTGAAATTCAGGCCATCATTAACATGGGTAGTTTGTCCCTTCTTCAGATCTGTACCAAGTTCTAGCGTCTTAGAAAGAAATATTAGTTTGCTCCCTTGAACATCAATATATTATTGAGGTGGTATGATTTGTAACCTATTAATATACTTTTACTGCTCCTCTCCCTGGAAATAATTCTGAAGCTACAGTACAGCAATCAGTGTTTGTCAACAGTTATCACAGTTCTCCTCCGTATATTTTAGAATATAAAATAGCTTTGTTGGCAAGTGTGGATTTTTGTAGTGATAATCACTGAATCAGTGAGATGATCAGGAACATCTCAGAAACAACAATGGAAATCTTTATTATTTGCAAACTGTCTCTTCATTATGTATGATCTTTTCCTTTTCACTCTACAGCAATTGCTCAAGTTCTGGGCTCTAAAGTGAGCATGTCCCAAGATAAATACAAAACACTGCAGTGCTTGGAGTCAGCAGCTGTTAATTCCCTCATCACCATGGACTGGAACAATACTTTGCTTCACGTTCTTCCCATGATGCAAATTAATTTTAAGGCAAGTGTAGAAAATATCATCTGCACCTGTTGGCTAACCTTAGCTTGGATGATATAACAGCAAATGGGTGTCTTTGGTGCTTTTTGCCACCTGTCAGATCATATTTATTTAGTGATGTTTTGACATATAGCAACACATTGAAATGAGATGCAATTAAACCTTAATAACAGGCTCCAAACATAATGCACAGAAAGTATAATTTCACTCTAGTGTTCATGGAACAAGATTAGATGAGACTCGTTCAAAGGCTTGCTCTTTGTGGCCTTTTTTGAAGTAGGTTTTAGTTAATGATTGCAGGATCTCTCCCATTAACAATTAATATACTGTGACACTTAGTCTCTGGCTTCTCTCTTTCCATTAATTTGTGTGTTGTAAAAAAGGACTGAAGGGGTTTTCTTCCTCAAACTTCCTCTCTTTTGAAGCAGTTAATAGAAGGGATATTGTCAACTTGACACCTAGTCAAAAAAATTTAATCTTGTGTTTTGTTTGTTTGTTTGTTTGTTTTTTAAAAAGTCATTTATTTATGACACATGCCCCTAGGTCCACTTTCAGTTGTTATGGCTTTACGTTCACATTTCCTCATTTTAGATAGTTGTTCTTTCCTCTGTTGCTGTGTGGAAGACCTACACAAACTGCAGAAGGAAATGGATTATATGAGAAACAGTGAAACTGATACAAAATGTAGTTAAATGAACATCATGATCAAACTGAAGAGGAAATAATTTCCCATCTTTCATTTATAAGAATATCAGGTGTTACTTGTAACAATAGTAAGTACAAGGATTTTAGACAGATGTGTGTTTTATTTTGTGTTAAGTTGATTTTTGTGTACAAGTTTTATACAAGGGAATCAGGTACCATCTGTTTTCCAAAGAGATATTCAAGTTCCATTGAGGGTAATTCATGAGTGTGTTTGAGAAAGAAAGTTTCATTCTGCTAAAGTTGCTAGATTGGTAAACTAGAGGATATTTTCGGTGCATAATACAGGGAGGGTGGTTTAATATATTTAGAGGGAAGCTAATTTTCCTTGCCCATCAGTTCTTAGCCTCTGTGCTAGACTGCCAAGAATGGTGCCAGTCTGGGAGTAGGGGGGTTATGATATGATCTCAGAGGCTTCATTTCAGAAGTATTCATAGATGATGGAAGGAATAAACATGTCTTTATTTTAGTTTTTAAAAGAAGCTTCGTTCCCCCTTCTTATTTAAAAGCTAGAATATTGACCCCCAGAAAAAACAGATTAAAGGTGAGTTTATAAGTCTGCATTGATTTTACCAGAGCATATAAGTTGAGGGAGAATGGGAAAACCGTTCATTTTGGAAGTAGATTTGAAAATGCAGATCAACAACAGGCAGTCAGCACAGCTGGGAGGAGCTCTATTTGTTGTAAGCTAATTGAGATACATTGCACCCTTTAATTGTAGGAGAAGTTGGTAAATTCTACATTACACCTTAATGGTAATGTACAGGTACTAAGTTTTATGTTGACTGACTCTCCGGGAATTTCCATGTCATGAAAGATGCATAGTGTATAGGTAAATATATCTAGCCTTTAAATAGGGCAATACTGAAAAAGAAATAAAAACAACAATTGGACCATGTTTAAAGGTGATATAAAACAGAGGGGAAGTGATGAGGATGGTAATCTGGGACTCTGGGGTCCTGGGTTCAGTTACTTGCTCTGTCACAGACTACCAATGTGACCTTGGGCAAGTCATTTAATCTCTCTGTGCCTTATTCTCTATCTGTAAAATGATGATACTGTTGTCCTACCTCATAGGAGTGTTGTATGAGTAAATACATTAAGACTGTGAGGGGTTCATACTCCAGTGATGGGGGCCATATAAGTGACTTAGGTAGATAGATAAGAACACATGTAGTGCCATAAGTCAGATGTTCTCAACCTCGGGTCCATGGCCCTTTGGGGGGATGTGAGCAGGTTTCAGGGGGTCCGCCAAAATAAGCTAGAGAGCAGGGCTGGTGTTAGGGTCACTGGGGTCCAGGCAGAAAGCTGAAGTCTGAGCGCCCCACCCCCCAAGGCTGAAGCTGAAGCCCGAGCCCCCTGTGGCATTGAGTGCTGGCCAGTGCCCTGTTTACTGCCCCCCAGTGGTGGCCCTGGCTCAGAAAAACAGTTGTTGAGGCACAAGTGGGCCATGGAGTTTTTAGTGCATGTTGTGGGCTTTTCAGAAAGCGAAAGGTTGAGAACCCCTGCCATAAGTTACACTGTGGGGTGGAGGGGAAAGGCCAGGGCTGTACAGGAAGGACAAACAACCAGAAAATGTAAGAAAAAAACATTTTGAGAGAGAATCTTTTTATCTTTCATTGTCCTTTTTAGATGATCTTCCTGCTAAAATCCCATCCTTCTGTCCCTTAGTGTGTAAGTTACAGACATTTTACCATTTCTGTCACCTCAGTGTGGCCTCCAGTTACCATTATGAGGATTACTTTGCCCCCACACAAAAGAACCATCTAGATCTGCCACCTTGATAAGCTTTCAGTGAAGCCAATAGCTGGATTCAGAGTGTTTGGGTGCCAGTGATGTTGTTAAGATGTATGGAGATCACAAACTCAGTGTTAAATGCTTAAGGATGAACCCATGCAGCATTAGCCTGGTGTCAGTTTAGTAAATGTGTGAAAATCAAAAGAATAATATTGTAAACAATAAATCAGCTAGTATCTGGTAATCTGTTGTTTGGATTAAGGAATAATAAATAATATGTCATTTTTATATACAGTACACATTTGTTTACCCAGGTGGTTCTTCCCTCTTTTACTTTTTCATGCTCAGCTGAGCAACCTTTGTCCTGAATTGCAGACTTGTTACCTGGGAAATCTGGCTACTTGTTTACCGTCATTACTGTATTTTACAGCCATGTAAAATAAATAGAAACATATTTACACCACACCATCATTTTAGTCAATTTTATCCACACTGTGAGTTATAGAAATATTATCTCAGTTTTACATATGGGGAACTGGGAAACAGTTGATTTGCCTAAGGTTACACAGGAATTCTCTGACTGAGATGTGAATTGAACACTGGTCTCCTGAGTCCCAGTCCAGTCCAGTGCCCTATCCACTAGTCCATTCTAGCCCTATCTCAGGATTACTGGGTCTACCCTACATCTTGTTTTGATATGCATTTTGTTCAGTCCCTAGCCCTATTTAGGGACCAGTCCTGATATTGTTACTCAGCCCCATTGATTTCTGATAACTAAAGCTTTGTGCTAGCTAAGAAACCTACAAAGCCTGGGAAGTCACTAGGGAAATTGTCTCAGTCAGGAGCTCAGGTTCAGCATTTAATACATGTTTTGAATCCATCTGTGATCTCAAACAACAGCTGGATTTTAAGAGATGCATCATTATTATTATTCATTCTGTATTGCAGCATTGCCTAGAAGCCTCAGTTATATACCAGGGCCCCATTTTGCTAGACCCTGTAAGAACACAGAACAAGAAGACTGTCCTGGCAGCAGAGAGGTTATAATCTTGTCAATTTTAAGGATTGTGCTGCAGTTCTTCTCACTTAGATGATGAAGGCATCCCCAATAACCCGCTTCCAGATAAAGAACTGAAAAAAAAGCTCTAAAACTTAAACAAGCTTTCCATGATTGAAGGTTAGTTTAAGGTGATAGCTCATGGTAAAATTGTGCAATTATGTAGAACACTTCTGTGTTTCCATGTTCCCTGGATCAAATCGGGATGACTTTGGCTTTTATTTCCACTCAGTCAAGTCAGATTTTGCCTCTTCTCAAACAGTGAATATTTTAAAACTCGCCTGGAACAAAGTTATACACGAGATGGTACTCGGAGTGGGTTAACAAAAAATGAGCTCAGTGTTATGAGTGAGTCTTGCATTCACCGACTTCCTTCTTCACTCACAGGTCTTCTGTAGCGATCATTGGCATATTCACTTCCCAGTAAAATTCCACAGATGTATTAGGAAACATGCTTTGTTCTAAATATAATTGTAGGAATAACTGAGATTTATTTTTGATAAATATTCTGATATTTTGTAGCTGCACTTCATACACGCTCATGCTCTCTTTACTTCATTCCTCACAGCCCCTTTTTCTAACCTCAAATTGCACCCTAGCGTTTTTGCTTTCTCTTGTATTTCTTACTTTTTATTCACTCTCCCTGATTCCCAAACTAAAGAATCAGAAGTATGTGTAAGTTGTGATGTATTTATTTTTTTTACTTTGCACATCTGCTTAATTCCAGATTTCAATTATTTGACCTCTGCGTCGTCTTCCCATGTTGATTTCCAACAGCAAAATCAAAACAGTTTTTTTTTTTCATGTTGGAACAAGCTATTTAATTATTTGCCAGTATGTAGTTTAGCTCTCCATGTATGGTTTATAGGTACTACGTTGATTCAGTAGAGAACCTCACTCATCTAAAGACACTTGGCTAATCATAAAAAACCACAGAAATCCCTCTCCCTTTCTCCTAAACGGTGGCCAGAGTTTAAAATATCAGCATCTTCAGCCTAGACCTGAAGCAGGCAAATATCACTGCTCTAAGATTCTGTACTAGTTACAGTTATGACCTATAACAGGTCAAGTAGCAGGCTGAGCACTAGAAATTTCAATGGCAGGGCTAAGGATCAAAGTAGACTTCTATGGCTCCAGTGCATCCCAAGCAGATCCCTGCCATACTCCCTTCCTTGGGCTCCATGCTTGTCAGCTAAGTGCTGTGCTGTGCAGAGGGTATGTTTCCCTCTCCCTGTCTGGGTCCATTCTTCTTTCTACAGCAGATCTGCACTAATGACCATTACAGCATTGAAGGTGGGGGCTGTAATTGCCCCAGTAGAGTGTATATATAACTTTTTATCTACAAAGCTTTACATACATTGAATAATAGTTCTCTCAAAACCCCCCAAACTAGACCAGGAAGGGCAAGTCACACAGAGTGTACTAAAGAAACAAATCCAAACCTGGGAAGCAAGCACACCCTTGCCCTATAAATAGCATCTCTGCTTGTTATCCAAGTCAAAGAGCAGAATTCAAATCAACATTCTCTATTTGCAGTTGTTACAGTTACAAACGGCTTTCAGCCTGGTACTGGGTGAGTGTGGTCAAATATTAACTAGTAATTTTGTAGCATTTTCTTGAGACCAGTAAAGGAATCAAAGTTAAATATTAAAATAAAACTGTTTTACAGACATTATATCAAGTGGAGGCAAGATGCAGGGCTACAGGTTCATATTCTGGATGTTCTTTTTCCAAATCCTTTACTGTGCAAAGCTTTGTTTTTGAAAGCATAGGAAGAATAAAATAGATTAATTGCTCCAGTAATGCAAATGGATTTGCTGTTTGAAAAGAAAGGGCAAACAAGTATTCAGAGGGACTGGTTACTTCAATGGAATGCTTAGTTTGACTACAAAAAAATGCTGGGATTATTTAAATACTGATCTGCTCTTGAATAAGCAAGCTGCATGGAAGAGTTGTCAGGGCTGATTGTAAACTAACCAGTTAATCATGTTTGAGCCTTCTCATACTGTATGGGCTCCATTTGCACATATTGCTGCTGACTTCAGCAAAAGAGTAGATAACAGGCTGTCATGGTGATTGAAGGAGGTTGATTGAGGAATGAATTATATTTTCCATTTTAAAAGGATGAAGGTTTTGGAGCAATATTGACTGAAGGTCTGAGAAATTTTAAAAAAGCATATGAATGTTTCTTGTTTAACTCTTTATGAAGAAGCTCTGAAGTTCGCCATGTTCTTGAAGGAAGGAAGCCTTCCCCCCTCCCCCAAAATATTAACATTAAAAGAATTCCCCTTGCATCACAAACATCTGTTTGTAACAGTGAAATCATGAAACTTTTTTCCATTTAAATTCATAGTGGAACAATTTCAAAGAGCACAAATTTTCAGGGCAAGGACTATGTCTTTGTATGTGTTCTATCCATGACTTACCACAATGGGGTTCGACTGTAATATACAGGCATTAGGGTAGGATTTTCAGAAGAGTCTAAGGATACTACACAACAGTTAAAAACCCACAGCTGCTCTGTACCAGCTGACTCAGGCTCATGGACTCGGGCTACGGGGCTGTTTAATTGCAGGGTAGACATTAGGGCTGGAGCCTGGGCTCTAGGACCCAGCGAGGTAGGAATATCACAGACCTTGGGCTTCAGCCCGAGCCCAAACATCTACAACACAATTAAACAGCCCCTTAGCCCAAGCGCCACAAGCCCCAGTCAGCTAGCACAGGCCAGCCGTGGGTGTCTTATTGCAGTGTAGACACAACCTACGTGATTTAGAAGCACATTCGACTTTCAGTCAGACTGAAAATCCCACCCTTAAAAATAAACAGTATGTACCCAATTAATAAACACACAACAAAATCTGAGAGCAGGCTAATCTCATAATTGTTCTACTGGAACTGCATGTACTGTCCTTGTTTTTTATTAAGACAAGTATAATGCATGTGTATTAATCTTATGAAGAGTTGCAGTAAGAAATGTCAGTCTCTTTAAAAATGAATCATGATGGGCAGATATAGTCCTTTTAGGCTTCTGATTGCCATCTTAATAAAAGCTAACCTTTTCCACTGTACTAGGTAAATGGAGTCTTTGAAGAACGGCCGTAGCTCCCATTACTGAATAAAGAGTGTACTTATTTATTTATGGTCCTTTATTTTCAAATGTGCCTGTCTTGGTAGTTCTGAATATTGCTGTCGAGTTTCTACTGGAACCATGGTACTGCTGTTGAGAGCATTTCACTTCCCTTACCCCAAACTCTGCAGCATCTGCAGGTTTGGTTATTCTCTTTTCTTTGAAGCAGTCATTATTTATCTTGTGTTCTTCTTCCTGCTCCTGGCTTGTTGTTAACTGTTCTGAAATCTAAATCTTGTAGGATTTTCAAATGGACAAGGTGGATATCTATAGTACATGTGAAACTGATTTCCTATTTCTAACTTCTCTTTATGCCAATGTAAGATTGAAGATTCCTTATACTTCTTCATCTCCCTCTCTTATCCTTATTCTTTTGCTATCCCATAAACAAAATTGAAGGCTGCTTCAGGAAAATTATGAGACTTTCAGGTCAGATCTTTGGAGTCCGTTGCGTTAAAAGACGATAAACTATTTCCTCGGGTCATGTTCAGTTTGGTTTTTGGAAGATGGTCTAGTGGTCTGAGCAAGGGAGGCTCGATACATATCACAGGAAGTGACTTGCCGTGTTGTTTTATGTGGGTCACTTATTCTCTCTGAGTGTCAGAGTTCCCATCGGTAACACAGAGCTAATAATATTTGTTTGCATTTGTAGAGCATTTTGAGGTCCTTACCTGAAAGGTGCTATTTAAGTATTAAATATTGATCATACCAGCTTTCTAACCAGCTGGCATCTAAAACAAAAAAAGGGAAAGTGCTCATTAAAATGTTGTGCAAAAATATAGTTTAATCTCCAATGTCCTGCTCTCCAAACCCCAAAACCTTTTAGACTACTGGATCGTGAGGGTAGTGATTAATAGTCTTCATGAATGTGCTGTCTTTTTATTAAAAGGGCCTGCAAAACCACTTGAACAAGTTCTCAGAGAAGTTTGACCAAGTTCTGGCTTTCAGGCCCACTGGATGGACGTACTCCGATTCATGTCACGCTGTGGCAGATATCAAACCTCAGACCAGGGGAAAGATCACCATATATGGTACACGCACTATAAATGGCTCAGTACATTTAGTTCTGTGTGGATTGTTTGCATACATTTTATTCTAGCGCCTCTTACTGTTCATCATGTTATCCACTTATTGATTTCACTTCTGCTAAGAAGCTGAGCAGATAAATGTCTCCAGCATAAGTCTTAAGAATTGACCAGTCTGGAACACTGTAAATGCATATTTTAAATACTGTTTCCTCTAATGCCCCTCTCTCAAAAAATAGTTTGATCTAATGGCTTTAACACAGACACAGACTCCATGGGTAAAATGCTTTTCCCATTTAACTCAATAGGATTTTTGCCAGGGATTTCAACAGAGCTAGGATTTCACTCCATATATGGTTTCATGTGAAAGACTCTGTGCCTGCTGCAGACCTTTTATCAGTACCTGCCTGTTTCCTCTGTTCCTATTGGTGCAGTCTCTGGCAAACAATTTATGGATGGAGTTTAATCTCCTAGAAAATCTCTCCTCTTGTCACTCAACAAAGTAGCTGGGGTCACTGAATTTGCACTAATGATTGACACTGTAGGTCGATCCTAGTTAATCCTTCCAATAATGAAGTCTGGATTTTTACTTGATCCTTGGAGTAAAGTTTAAATCTCCATTTAATTAAAATATTCTTTTTAAGTATTTCTTTGTTTCTTGCAAAAATATTTTTAGCCAGCTGAGCAGACTGCCTGAGGTACCTTTTGCATTGTTTTGCTACAGGGATTCCTTACAGTGAACACAGCAGTTACCTAGAAATGAAACAGTTTGTCCAGTGGCTAAAGCCACAGAAAATCATCCCCACTGTAAATGTTGGTGACTGGAGAGCCAGAAACATGATGGAGAAGCATTTTAGAGACTGGAAGATGGAGCCTACTTAGCAGAGGGAAGAATGTACGTTCCAAAGGACGTGAGCCGGGGAGGGATTGAACTACCTAGGACTTGTATCTAGCCTTCCTTTTTCTATGAAGCCTCTTTGAGAAGAAACAAGCTGCCATTCTCCTGCAAGAGAGGGTACGGTCATATTCTTCCCCAAGTGAGCCTAACTTTGCTATGTAACCATTAGCTTATTTTCTCCTAGCTTACACTTTCAAAAAAAACTGCAAATGTGTCTTTCAGGTTATTTTGGAAAATTATTTGGTGTATTTTCTTTCCACCAAACAATCCAGTAAAACAATTAAGGACTTTCATAAGTTTAAGCACCTGAATAGTCTCATTGACTTCACTGGGACTGCTCAGATGCTTAAAGTTAGGAACATGAAGTAGTGCTGGATTCCAGCCTAAGTTTCACTCCCCTTTGCCATCTTTTACTTGCATGATATGATATGGGCTTTAGGATGTTGCAGAGCTCAAGGAAAGAAACTGAACCATGATTATTACCAGTGTGTCAGAATTATACACTCTTTCTGATATCAGTCTAATGTCCACATGTATGACACTGGCCTTTATAATGGGGAACAGACAACCCAATTTTACTAAAGGTACAAGAGGACATTTGAATGAAGGTGGTATTAATTCATTTAAAAGGAGGTGGAGTTTTCTGTCATTTCACTACCAAATCAAGCATTTCTGAGAAATTGCTGTAATGAATGAGTTGAGGACATCAGTTTGTGGCACAATGTACATTCCAAGAGCAGGTTGTTGCATTGTGAGGGAGAGCTAAGGGGTTGTAACACTGATGTTTTCACATA
This sequence comes from Chelonoidis abingdonii, assembly GCF_003597395.2. NCBI lineage: Eukaryota > Metazoa > Chordata > Testudines > Testudinidae > Chelonoidis > Chelonoidis abingdonii. Next base: position 54,739,600 of record NC_133783.1, read on the forward strand.
TCTGCAAATTTTACACTGTAACAGAGGACCAGTTTGGGCTGCTACAGTATTGTGCAATTAGACACTTGGTAGAATAATGAATGTTTATAAAGATATTCCCATCCTTATGTATTTATAACATTCAATATATGTACATTTTTATAAATCTATTTTAAATAAAGAATCTAAATTAAGCCTGTTTTTTCTTCAGATAAAGGCCTTCACAATTAAGAGGAAGTGAATGTGAGGACATGTTGCAAGGCCAGCCTAATGAGCCTTCTTCATTCAGAATGCCCATTGAAGACACTGTGTGTTACACATGTGCCCTGGGCATGCAGGATTGGTGCCATACCCTAGGTCATACAAACATTTCTGTATATTTTTAAACATGCATTTGGTCCCACTGAAGTCAATGAAACTTCTCAGGTGTTTAAAATTAAGCCATGTGCGTATTTGCAGGATCAGGTCCTAAGTCTGCGCATACAGGCTGGACTCTCCTCTGCCCCGCAGAAAGCAAGGGAAGCAAATACTAGGAAGTGGCAATAGTAACATAAGTTTTGCCTGCCAGGCTGTTTTCCTGAATCCTGCACAGTGATCATGTAGTTTAAGAAGGTGACTGTGGGCTTTCACACCAGTATTTAATTTAAACATCAGAATAAGATTTAATTTCAGGATTCATTGCATATATCTAGAAGAAACAAAGAAAAATGCATCATATATCAAAAAAATCCAGAAAGGGAAAGTCTGTGGTGCATTTTCTTGGGGAAAAGTTTTCTTTACTGACCTTTTGTAAACATAATCAGACACTTTCCTATAGTAGTGAGCTCTGTGTTTTTGATGAGCAAATAGTTGCATAGTTCTCCTTCTCAGGGAAGTAATATCCCATACGTCTTTTTGTTGAAAAAAGATCTTATCTACATTACAAATTTTTCAGTTAGAAGCAATTACATTTAGATGAACTGAAATATGGCAGTCAGTTACATAATTGTATCTACATTAAGTAGTTCAAAAATCTGAGATTGTCAGGTTTTTCTTTAACCACTGTTTAACATTCAGTATTAATCTCAATTAATTATGAGAATTTCTCTCATCACAAGAGCTACTTAATACCACTGATTAGAAAAGCTTCGTATAGACATCAGTCTTTGGATCAGGCCAGGCTGTGTTCAGCACAGGAATGGTAGCCATGAAAAGTGGTTTTCATGCTTCACCCTGATACTGGGACTGATTTGGTCCCTGGCATAATGTAGAGCAACCTCAGAACTTCTCTAATTTGTGTTGGCTGCCAACAGTCCTTAAGATGTTCCACCAACCAGGAATAACCAGAGCACAGTTGAGCTCTGGCCATGCTCACTTCCTTCTGAACCTACCACCTACACCTAAGCTAGAAGCAATGCAAATCAGAGACTGAACTGACACACAGACTTTGGGACTTGTCTGGGTGTAGGGGTGTGTGCGCTAGGGAGTGGGGCCATGACCACAGCACATGAGAGAGAGCTGCCCTTGGAGCAGCCCAGAATTGAAATGACACAAAGATGGGTTAAAGCTGCATTTGTCCTCTTCCTCTGGGCTGCACCTTATCTGCTCCCCCTTCTGGAAGTGTGGAACAGAATCTCACCCCCAGCGTTTAGACTGTCAGCTACTTGGGACAGGGGTGGTCATCCAATTCTATGTGTTCACAATTACTAGAAGAGGTGGACTCTGATATTTGACAGGGGCACCTAAGTGCTATTGCAGTACAAATAATGTGACGCTATTTAAAATCCAAGCCCCATTTCTCCTCAGATTTTTCAATTTGTATATTTTCCAGTGTAAATAGATAAAAATATGTTTTAAGTTGTATGTTTTGAGTACAGGAAGGAAATAAGAAGATATTGGCTGTGATCAGACAAGATTTTCTGTAACAAACGATGAGAGAGAATTAATTGTAAGCAAAAACTGCTCCAGTATTGGCTAATTTTGTACAGCTTATATACAGTGTGGTGAGCACACTGCAAGACAAAGCCTGATTCACAAGCGTACTTCCATAATTCTGTTCTCATGGACTGATGTCCCAGGAGTGCACCCTTGATGACATTATAGCCTTGTAATTCAGTTGCTTATAATTTACTCTATTTAATAAGGAGCCAAGTGTTAAAACTAGCTTTCATTATGAATAGCATATTCACAAACACCTTGTTGCCTCTCATTGGCTCTTCAGTGTCCTGCAGGCGATTAGAATTTACTCCCTCTGGGGGTCTCAAATGACTTACCTTGCCCAGAATAAAGGATTTTAAAAAGCAATTTGAAACTAACCACAAAAATGATACATCTTGGAAAACACTGGTTGACATAGGCGTGAGTGGCATGAGCCACTTGTAGTTTTCAGCCAGTTAATACTGTTCTGATTTGGAACAGATGTTGGCATTTTCTTCAATCTCTAAAGGATTTCTGTATTGGATTCCTCTCTTGTCAGTATGTATCCGGGTCTGTTTTCACTTGCATACCATCCTGTAGGTGCCCTTTGTGTGCACTCATTCCTCCATATTCCTGGTCTATATTTGCACTTCTGCCAACCCTTTTTTACATGTGGTCCTCAACTCTTCAACATTTCATCCCCCTTTGTATTTAACAGCATTCCATTCCCCCTTTTACTTGGCCTGATTCTGGTGGGAAAAATAGCTTTTGAGAGGCCAAACTCAGGAATAAATTAGTCTTTTTATTCACCTTATTGTAAAGAGAGATGATTAATAACAGGAAGTGACTGCTTAGATTACCAGGCAGGGCATATAAGCAGCTGTGGAAAATCATTTAACTAAACAAGAATTTTGTGGAAAGATTTGTAATAAGACCTGACCTTCACCATTCTCTTTTCTAGATGGAAAGGTTGCTGATCACAACAGATCAAACCTGATGTTGTGCATAAATGTATGATGAAACTTATTTTTGTTCCAAATTCTTATACCTACCTTTGCAACCTCACATCAAGATGTGCTTGATTCTACAGGGCACCTCCTGAGGATCTTGTCCTCAATGGAACAAGTAGCAGGAATGTAGGTGCTGAATTAGGTGCCTAAATACCTTGAGGGTCTGGGCTAAAGGCTTCTCATACAGAATGGGCCAGAGAATGAGATGGCTGGAGAACCTGTGGATTGGAATAAAGTAACAGGAAAGATTTCACTCTGGTTAGTGGTTGGGAAGTTCTGCCAGCCAAGTACCAAATTAGCCTTCAAAGAGGTTGCACAGGCATAACTAATTGGAACTTAAGGTATGTCTATGCTGCAATTAAACACCCAGGGCTAGGCCAGGTCAGCAGACTCAGGCTTGGCTTGGGCTGCGGGGCTGTAATATTTCAGTGTAAACATTTGTGTCCTGAAGGCCCGGAGCCTGAGCTTGACCATCTGTGCTGTAATTTTACAGCCCTGCAGCCCAAGCCCTGCAATCCAGAGTCAGCTGATCGGGCTAGCTGCGGGTGTTTAACTGCAGTGTAGACATACCGTAGGGAACAACTCCATTGTTGCACATGAAGGAATAGAATTGTGTTCACTCTCTTAGCTGCCGTGGATTTACAGAAATAGAATTATATAGTTCTCTATGCATTGAAGAAGTGGGATTTTTTACCCATGAAATCTTATGCCCAAATAAATGTTAGTCTTTATGGTGCCACCAGACTCCTCGTTTATATAGTTCTGTTACTCAAGTCTGGAGCCCTGACTCTAAATACACTGAGACAACAGACCTGTTGGGAAAACTGTTTCCTGCAGAGCTTCATTCATTCTATGAATATATTTGAGGATCCGAAAGTTTTCCCCATCTTAAATTGGGATGAAGAGTCAAAATCTTGAAAATATTTACAAACCAAAAAAACTGCATTTTTGTTCATTTCAGGCCCATTGAAACTTTTTGTGCTGGTAATTATGAAGCATTTAATTTCATTGTTGACCTTTCTTTAATCTTTTTACAATCAAGTTAGCTTAAATTTTGAAACAAAAAAGTTGTTTCAAACTGGAAAACTGATATTGTCAAAATGTTTTGTTTTGACAATTTGAAAGTGTTGTCCTGACCTTTTTTCAAGTCAGGAAATTGTTTGCCAAAGTTTTTGTTTGGAAGGACGAGTCAGTATTTTTTGACAAAAACAGCTTGTCAAAAAATTCCCAACCAACTCTTCTGTTGAATAAGAAGGTGCCATTTTTATATTGCCACTTTTCAAACCAGAAATCCACTTTAAATAGTAGGGACAGATTTTGATCTTTGTTACATTACAGCAAGATCAAAGTAATTCCATTTATTTGACTGGAATTACTCCAGATCATACTGTACAGAGAAGAACCCCAAATGTGATTTGAGGGCTGGAAAAAATGCCTTAACGAGAGAGACTTAAAGCTTCATCTTATCAAAGAGAAGCTGAAGAGGTGACATGGTCTCAGTGTCTAAGTAGCTTCACAAGGAGAAGATACTGGGTACGAATGGGGTCTTTATGGAAAAAAGGCAGAACAAGATACAACAGCTGGAAGCTGGAGCCATACACGCTCCAATGAGAAATTAGGCCCTAGTTTTTAACTGAGCAGGTGATGAACTGTTAGAATAAACTCTCCATCTTTTTTGTGTCTAAAAATCCAGACTAATGCCTGTCTGGAAGATGCTTTATTCCAGTGGTCTCCATCCTTTTTACACACAAGATCACTTTTTGAATTTAAGTGCAACCCAGGATCTACCCTTTCCCGAGGACCCACCCTGCTCACTCCATTCCCTCGCTCTAACACTTGCTGTCCCCCACCCTCACTCACTATCACCGGGCTGGGGCAGGAGTTTGGGATTTGAGAGGGGATGCAGGCTCTGGAATGGGGCCGAGGGGTTCAGAGTGTGGGAGGGTGCTCGAGACTGAGCCTGGAGCAGGGGGATGTGGTGCAGGAGAGGGTGAGGAGGCAAGCTCTGGGAGGGAGTTTGGGTGCAGGCGGGGACTCCGGGCGGGGGCAGAGTGTTGGGGTGCAAGAGGGGGTACAGGGTGCTGGCTCTGGGAGGGGCTTAGGGCTGAGTGTTGGGGTGCAGGCTCCCACCAGGCAGCACTTACCACAGATGGCTCCTGGTGCAGGAGGGCTAAAGGCAGGCTTCTTGCCACTCCCCGAAGGGGCCAGCACAGCCTTGCGTCCCTAGGGGGTGGGGCAAGTGGCTCTGCGTGCTGACCTTCTCTGCAGGCACCACCCCCGCAGCTCCCATTGGCCACAGTTCCCTGTTCTTGGCCAATGGGAGCTGGGGGGGCAGTGCTTGCAGGCAGGAGCAGTGTATGGACATCCTTGCTCCCTCCCTCCCTTGGGGGCGTGCTGGCTGATTCGGCCCCAGCATGGGGCCGGGGCAAGCAGGAAGCAAGCCTGCCTTAGCGGCAGCCCCGCTGCACCAGGGACTTTTAGCGACTGGAGATCATGATCGACCAGTGGATCGTGACCAATCGGTTGGTGACCACTGCTTTAGTCAAACCCAAGTGACTGGACTCACTAGAGGGGTGACTGGGTGAAATTCTATGGCCTGTGTCATACAGGAGGTCAGACTAGATGATTTGGGGGGAGGGATAGCTCAATGGTTTGAGCATTAGCCTGCTAAACCAAGGGTTATGAGTTCAATTCTTGAGGGGGCCATTTGGGGATTGGTCCTGCTCTGAGCAGGGAGTTGGACTAGATGATCTCTTAAGGTCCCTTCCAACCTTAATATTGTATGATCTGACAGTCCTTTTGGCCTTATACTCTATGAATGAGTCAAAATCTGTCCTATTTGCTTTACACCAAATAGTTGTCAGATCTTGGAATAAAAAATTGCTGTAAAGCCCAATGGTCCTGTAATCGGATGCCTCTCCAGTTTGTCTGATGGTGGCAAGAGTCAGAGCAAACAGATAGGGGACCTTAAGACTGGATTGATCACTTGCCTAGACCCCTTTTCAAAGCCAACCACTCTAAAGAATCACTATGTACCTCCCATCAGGACTCAGTGCTCTGTTTACACATCACACTCTGATAAGCGGGTAAATGAACTAAAAGCAACATTGTTTGGAAAGGGAAAAGAGACAAGAATAATCTCATTCTGCTGAGTCAAACAAAGGCTTTCTGTTTGTTGCTGTAAACTGTGGAAGCCAAGTTGTTCACACGGGCGGTAGCCATTGCAAAGGATTCTGGGAAGGGATAACTTAAAGACAACTCTACCTAAAACCTGTGGCATGAAACGTGCTCAGAGGCAGATGAATGGGAACTGCTCCTTGCTGAGTACTTGTGAAGAATCTGGCCATAAAAACAACAACAAGCAATAGTTTCATTCTTATAGGCAAGTGCTCAGATATGAGCAGAAACTTCATTACAATGGGGCAAAGCACCCCATTTATATCTAACCTTATCGTGGTGTTTTTAGTGAATCTCAGTAGGTTATATTAGTGGTTAATGCTTTATAATATATTTTTGAAAGATAATGTATACGTTGAAAGTGGTTTCAAACACTTCAACCATTCAAATTGTCTCTGCAGCTAATTACCGAAAATCTCTTTTTGGAGCTGAAGTATATTTACTTGTTATGTAAGAGATTCATTCTGATGCCAAACTAAGGTGCAATTAATGCATTGGCATATTAATATGTGTCTACTGAATAATTTTAGCAGCCGTATTCTGACAACAAGCAGGTGAGTGATAAATTGGGAAGTATAAAGCAGTGGTTCTCAACCAGGGGTTCGGGGCCCCACGAGCAGATTTCAGGGAGCCTGCCAGGCAGGGTCAGCATTAGACTCGCTGGGGCCCAGGGCAGACAGCCAAAGCCCCACTGCCTGGGGCTGAAGCCCGGGGCTCTGAACCCCACCACTTGGGCCTGAAGCTGAAGTCTAAGAAATGTAGCTTCATGGGGGGGCTCTGTAGCATGGGCCTCGGGCAATTGCCCTGTTTTCTATCCCCTAATGTCAGCCCAGGCTTTTATATGCAGAAAACAGTTATTGTGACACAGGTGGAGTTTTTATAGCATGTTGGGTGGGGGTGGGGGGGAGGCACTAAGAAAGAAAAAGGTTGCGAACCCCTGATATAAAGAATTCAATACAAAGCTTTCTCTAACTTTGCATTCCCAGCTAGGTGGAAACAGTTGGCTTTAATTTCAGAACCAAACAAATAATGGAGTACTGTATTTTGGGGATTTGGTTTTACATTTCCAGGTTTTACGGGTGTTTGATATGTACCTGGAGTGATGCAATTTGGAACTGCCCACATCTTATATTTGACACTCCAATTGGTCACAGTTTTAACAATGGACATTATTAATGATTGGAGAGAAAGATGTGACATGGTTGAATGAAACTCAGAGAGAATTTGAAGTTGATCATATCAAGAATTTGAAATTGCAGTTCTTGTTCTTAAATTTCATCCACTGGTTCTGATTATGGGTTTTCAACTGCAATAGAGAGTTCAGTTCTGACCACCAGAAAGTTAAAAAAAAAAAAATATGAAGGAATATTTAGGTCAGTGGGTTCTCAAACGACACTGCACCGTGACAACAAAAATTACTACATGACTCCAGGAGGGGACCGAAGCCTGAGCCTACCCTAGCCCCACTGCCTCAGGCTAGGGGCTGGGCGCAAAGCTGAAGCCCAAGGGCTTCAGTCCTGGGCGTTGGGGCTCGTGCTTTGGCTTTGGCCTCGGCCCTAGGCCCCAGCAAGTCTAACACCAGCTTTAGTGACCCCAGTAAAATGGGGTCATGTCCCACTTTGGGGACCCGACCCACAATTTGAGAACCCCTGATTTAGGTTGAATAATTAGTATGATAGTTCCTACAGGCCCAATGAAGGTCAGAGCCTCATTGACCTAGGTACCATAAGCACCCAAAAAAAGAGACTCCTGTCCTTAACATTCTAAATAAATCAGATAAACGAGGAGAAAAGTATCCTCATCCCCATTTTAAGGATAGAGTGCTGAGGCACAGAGAGATTAGTCATACAGGGAGTCTGACAGAATCAAGAACTGCACCCTCAATCTCCGGCCAATGCCTTACCCACAACACAATCCTTCCTTTCAAGAAGGCAGCTTAGCTGTAATTTACTGTTAGGGTGGAACTGTTTTTCAATGACAAGGATAGGCATCGTAATGCTTGAGCTGTTTACAGGTATTTCACTGAAAAAAGATGCATTGGGAGTGATCCTACAATAGCAGAAGAATGAGCTAGGTCAGGGGTGTCATGGAGTCCCCAGGTGATGCTCTGGAACTGCTCCCCACAAAGCCAGTCAGGACTTTGGGGAGCCTCCTCTCCCTTGGAGCAGACTGTCTTCAGGGCAAGAAGCTCACACGGCTTCACCTTCCTGGGTCGCTTCTTGGAGCATTCAGCATATGCCCCTCTGTGTGCTTCCCACAGCAAGTCCACCCAGGCAAGGTCCTGGGGAAGCCAGAGGGTCCTGCATCCCCACTTCACAGTCAGACGTAACTCAGCCAGCCAGTAAAACAGAGGTTTATTAGATGACAGGAACACGGTCTAAAACAGAGCTTGTCGGTACAGAGACCGGGACCCCTCAGCCAGGTCCATTTTGGGGCCCAGTGAGCTAGACAACCCCCTCTGCACTCACTCCTTGTCCTCAGCCAGCCCCAAACTGAAACCCCTTCCAGCCCCTCCTTTCTGGCCTTTGTCTCTTCCCTGGCCAGGAAGTCACCTGATCTCTTTGTTCTCCCACACCTTTAGCATCCCCTTGCAAGGGGGAAGGACCCAGGCCATTAGTTGCCATGGAGACAGAGTGTCGGCCTAGAAACTGAGGCACCCACACAGTATTCAGAGGAAACATTAAGAACAGTCCCACTTCATCACAAGGGGTTCTTAATCTTTTTCTTTCCCAGTCCCGTCCCGTTTCCCGCCTCCCCCCCCCCCCCGCATGCTGTAAAGGCCTCCATGGCCCACCTGTGCCACAACAACTGTTTTTCTTCATATCCAATAGATTAAAAGCCAGGGCTGGCATTAGAAGGTAGCAAGCAGGCCAACTGCCTGTGGTCCCACACCACAGGATGCCCTGGAAAGCTGAGTTGCTCAGGCTTTGGATTCAGCCCCACGCAGCTTGGGCTTCAGTTTTCTGAGCCCCAGGGAGTCTAATGCTGGTCCTGCTCCCTGGTTTATTTTCATGGACCCCTTGAAACTTGCTCATGGCCCCCCAGGGAGCCCCAGACCCCTAGCTGAGAACTGCTGAGTTAGGTGACCTAGAATGCCTTTTCTGTTTCTACTGCCTGTTATTCTCTGAGCCTTTATGCGGTGTTACACAACGGCACCTTGTTATCGAGTCTCTGATGAGTACTTTGGCAGCCAAGATGCTTTTCCACTCAGTCACATCTGCATATGCTGCACTATCATGGAGCTGATAGAAACTGGCACAAACAAGTTTCTAACAGGCACTTACGTAAAACAAATAATTTGAAAAAAAAACACAAACCCAACATGCTTTTCCTCTTTGGCTTTTGGATTGAACTTGGTTTTTCCCCTCTGTGCAGCATGGATGGTAAGGATGCAAGAGAGAAAATTATTCCAATGCAGGGGATCCACAAGTTAATACTTAGCTCTTTTAATGCATAGATGTCAAAGGGCTTTACAAAGGTAGGTTTTACCTTATTAACTCGTACAGACGGGGAAATGGAGAGGCAGAGAGGTGAAGGGAGTTAGCTAGAGTCACAGTGTCAATCAGTGGCAAAGCCCAGAATAAAACAGAGCCCACTCCTACAGCTCTTATTCATCCAAACCTAGGATCAGACCCTTAGACTACTCATAAAGAACCCGTCATAGGTTGGAATGGCCCTTTAAGAGAATTGGGCTTAGTCACACCTGTAACTAATTAATTGCCTCCCAAGTGAGGGGTTTGATTTCTTTTGTGGGTGCTTACATAACCATTATGTCACAAAGGGAGGAGGAAATAGAAACATCAGCTAGTAGAACCCGGGGTTTTGGAAAGACCTGTTGAGCTCAACAGGTGGCTACAGAAAATGGAGGTGGTGAAAGACTTGTTTTGATTTCTATTGATGTTTGAACAGTGATGTTGTTTCAATAAACCAGGCCCCAAGAAGGAACGTTATTTCTCTTGCAAGCATCTGGATGCAGTTTTTAAGAACTCAATTTAGAGGAAAGCAAGACTGGGGAATAGTCCAGTGCTAAATTGGCTATTACCCTGTGTGACAGACCAAAACCAGTGGGGTACAGGAGTCTGGTAGAGGACAAATATACTGGTCACTGGATGACTAGTTTTCTGTTCCCTGAGTGACCAGAGCAGGGGCTGCAATAGAGTAATCAATTAAAGCAGACAGGCTGATTAGAACACCTGCAGCCAATCAAGGCAGGCTAATCAGGGCACCTGGGTTTAAAAAGGAGCTCACTTCAGTTTGTGGTAGGCATGCGAGGAGCTGGGAGCAAGAGGTGCAAGGAGCTGAGAGTGAGAGGCTATGCGATGCTGCTGGAGGACTAAGGAGTACAAGCGTTATCAGACATGAGGAAGAAGGTCCTGTGGTGAGGATAAAGAAGGTGTTTGGAGGAGGCCATGAGGAAGTAGCCCAGGGAGGTGTAGCTGTCACACAGCTGTTACAGGAGGCACTATAGACAGCTGAAATCCACAGGGCCCTGGGCTGGAACCCGGAGTAGAGAGCGGGCCCGGGTTCCCCCCAAACCTCCCAACTCCTGATCAGTCACAGGAGAAGCTGACCCAGACTGTGGGGAAGATCACCAAGGTGAGCAAAATCTGCCAATAAGCGCAGGACCCACCAAGGTAGAGGAGGAACTTTGTCACACCTGCCACGGAGCCTAGTCCTCAAACACTAAATATCCTCCGCTGCTATTAATTTCAGCAGAACGCTCTGAGGGCCAGATTTGTAAAGTTATTTAGGTGCCTGAAGATGCAGCTAGGCATCCCAGGTGATTTTCAAAGTTGCCTAGGTGCCTAACTCCCATTGAAATCAGTGAGACAACTTGCAGAGTAAGAGTGTCACAACTGATCTCTAAATCAGCTAATCTGACTCGTAAAAGCCTTCTAAAGTCAGAATCCACTCGGTTACAGTATTGTCGTGGATCGGTGTGGACCACGTTTGATTTCTCTGGACTGCTGTCCCTGGGACTTGCCATTTCCTAGTAACCTGGAGCGGGGGATAACGCAGGGCAGGTGTTTGATGCCAGTGGGATGCTTGAAGTGCCTGCCTCATGGGTTGAGTGAGGCTTTAGCTGGCAATTAGGCACAGCACACACAGACTCCTGCTGCCTCCTGTCCTTCCTGGCCGCCCACCTGCCTGTCTGCATGCAGTGAAAACAGTGATTTAGAGGAGCTGAGTTGTGGGAAGTACAATTTAATCAATCGCTCCCCTCCCTCATCCTCTCCTAACAGGCACTTTCCAAGGAGCAGCTCCCGCAGCAGCAGTGCAGGCTCAATGCAGCGATCCTTCCAGTGCAACGTCTCACATTGACATGAATTGGTTATGTCTTGCTTTTGAGATGAGACTCACAGATGGGATTTAGTGTACTGGGGCACAATTCCCCAGGAACTAGCCTGCTGGGCTAGATTCTAAGTTGGTATCAAAGCCTTGCTGATTTATGCCGGTTAAGTATCTAGCCAGTGTAGGTTAAGGGACAGAGTGCACCTGCCATGTTTCATCTGAGAGACCATTCTTATGGCCAAGTTAGGACTGTCTGGACCGAGTGTATCAGTCATGGAAATTTATAGGACTCTGTCTTTTGCAGTCCATTCAGGCAATCCTTCAGAGCATTACCCGACCTGAAAAAAATCCATACCGCCTCCTGGAAATAAAAGCCCTGTTCGAAAACACTCATCTGCTCCTCTAAGGTGAGCTAGGGTAAGGCCAATCTCCAAGTCAATTCCCATCTGCTTTTCCTTCTTTACAATGAGTGCTTGGTGCACAACTAGAGAGTGTGATGTTGTGTTTAGGAAACTGAAAGCACACTGCAATGTACTGAAAAGTATTGCTTTGTTAAACACAGAGGAAACAGCCTTAGCAGCAGGGGGAAAGAATATTCCACTGAGCAGGGCTTTCAAGCACATGCACAGAACACACCATTCTCACCAAGTCATGGTAGTGGTTCTGGGGTGCTGAAGGCAGAAACCACGTATTTGGGTTGTTATTACTATGTCAAGGCAGGTGTGGTGGCAGCACCTCTAGTTCCAGCACTTATGAGGCCTGGACAGCCTTGGGCTTCTCCAAAGTCATAGGCAGGTTTTCTCCAAAGGCCGTCACTGAAATAGCCCTGCAGTTTAGCTGAGGCAGAGCCAACAGAGTCTAAATGAGAATTACTGCTGTATTTTGTAGTGCCCAGAGGCCCCTCATCAGAGACAATGTCCCCCATCACACCAGTTGTAATGAAAACACAATCCCTCCCCCCACAGAGCTTTGTAATGGCATAAGCTGTCCCATGGCTGGAGGGGAAAAACAAACCCAATCAGCTATAGATGGTGGACTGCCCTGAAAACTAGAATTAGGATGTGGTCCAGCTGACTCTAATCAATCACTGATTATCTCCAAGGTTTCTGGGACTGGAAGGGTTTGCAACCCAGCTCATCCTAAATAAAAGAACACCAAAGAAGGGCAGGTTTCTGAAGGAAATAGCTCCAGAGATGGGAGCTTTAAAGACTGTACCAGATCAGTGTCTGAGCAGATGCAACTGGAAAAGAAGGTACTGAATTTGGGAGCATCTGGATATAGGCTGGGGCCTGCCTTTGTGTAAAGACTTTGGACTTTTTGCAGAGGAAAAAGGCTTTGAACACACAGACACCCACTGGGCTTACAGAGCTTGGAGATTTGTGGGGAAATGAGAGCACAAGTAAATGAGTGCAGATGGGGATAAAATAGACATGGATAGGGGCTACCCATAATGATGTAATGAATTAGGGCAGGGGTGGGTCTTTTTAATTCTGTATGTTTGTTTCACTGTAACAAGGGATGGGTGAGGCTAGAAAATGTTTTGTATTTTATGGACAGCCTCTCTTAAGAACAGTTAGGTTCCCCCACTTCTGTGATGATCATGTCATCCTGGCCCACCAAAGCATTTCCCTGGTGACAAGCTTACAATGCAAATAGGTAGCTGATGAGAGAAAATGGGTAGAGGGCAGGGAAGTGCACAGGGTAACAATGAGACGATTATTGGTGGTCTAACAACAGGCATATCTGCGGATAGCATGGTGATAAGCACCAAAGAGAAGAACAATGTTCTGGGCTACAGTAATTTTGCAAAGGAGCATGCTCGACCCCATAGATGCTTGCAGCAGGGTCTTGGCCAGTTTGAGTGCTTTTAACAGTTCAGGCATGGATACAAATAAAGTTCCCACCTATGGGAGCTCGGAGTTCTCAGCACCTCAGGCCATTAAGTATGTAACATCTGTAGATCCACCAATATGCTTGTCTGTTTCATACTTCTCTTGCATTTTTTTTCCCTTAAGTATGTTGATTGTGTTTCTAAACCTATTGTCAATCACCATGAACTGAGTGCACTCTGGGCAAAAGCAAGGTATCTGTAAAATATGCTACAGCCTACCAGTAGAACCAAAGGGGAATCTGCAGTGAAACAGCTGCTTCAGGGAGACTGACTGCCCAAGGCTTTTCAATGACTCTTACTATTATTAGCTTTGCGTGGGCACTGAATGTGGCAGGCTTGTGAAATCCAGCTGAATATGTTAACAGTCCCTGATTTACACACCAAACACATTCAAAGCCAGCGTGCTGCCAAATAAATGGACAGCTGCTATCCGATCTATTTCCGCTATAGCCATTCACCTCTTGATTTATCTCCCCTGTGTCGTACATCAACCTGCAGCAGCGCTCTCTCTCATTCCCGAAAGAAATCAAAAGGACCCTAGAACAACTTGGGTGACTGCAGCATGTATGCTTAGCTCTAAAACGAACATAGCCAGTGAACAATCCAAACCAAGTTGCTTCTTTCTAATGCTAGCTCATTTTTCTTAAATCTTCTGAGCATTACTTATTGCACCAGTAGAGTGTTACATGCAAACCAGAGCCTCATCCAAAGGCAGATGGTGTTTTAAGAAGCAGCTGAATGCACAGAAGAGAGTCTGGAAAAAGAAACCAAGGACTCTATGCGCATCTGTCATGAGTATGACAACAGCCTTTTCTAAAGCACATGAGGATTTGAAAGGGTTCAGAATTGCACTGAAATGTTGAATCAATTAGTTAAATTTCAAGGTGTACAGGGCAACAGAACAGAATGCTCATTGACTTTTCAATCCATGTTAGCAGATGTTTGGAGCATTTTGTTTTCTGGTACGGTGCCTTTCACTGTTGTCAGCCCAGTCTGTTCCCACCCCTTTCGTCTTAAGCAAGAAGCCTGATCCAAAGCCTGTTGTAGTGCATAAGAATCTTTCCATTGCCTTCAGTGCATGCTGGATGAAGCTGAGTTGTTTATAAAGCACTGTAAGTGTGTGTGGCTTAAAACACTTGAAAGCCAAAGGGAGCTGGCTCAGTACTTTGAAATTAGGCCCCTCTTAGGTGCAGGACTATGACAGATTGTGCCCCCAAGATATGTATGGCGAGGAGACCCATTTCATTTTCCTCTCCACACACACACACACACACACACACACACTCACTCACTCACTCACTCAGTGGGCTCAGTTGTGACCTTGACACAAGCCCTGTATAGGTGGCAGCCCATAGTTATGCTGTACCATGAGGAAACCTTCAGGTAATGTAGTCTACTGCTTCCTCCATACTAGGGTAGCTGTGCTGACCAGGATGTTAATGGGGCGGAGCCAAAGATCGGCCTGCTCCTGCCCACCTGCATTGGGAGGGGTGCTAGAAGCCCTGTGACAGTTGCTCTCCCTCCCTTGCCACCCATTTATAGACCAACGATGCACTGCATAGGTGGGTACCCTATACCCTCACTCCCTTGTGTGGGTGTGTGAGGCACCCTGTGTTTGCTAGAGCTCTCAGCACAATAGACCGAGTCCTAGTAGCATGACTCCAGTAGCTATCAGGGGGTTCATTCCCTGAGCTATTCCTACTGTCTCCATAGAATCACAGCTCTTCCTCAGCAACCAGTTCTTTTTATTTCAAGTTTTGGAAATGGATGCAAGGCCCTTCCTCAGGGAGCTGCTACCAGGGACTGTTGACTGCAGCATTTTAGTGCAAGAGCAGCTGGGCGCATTGACGCTGAATTTATTTTGATAGTTCGGATGGTCTCTACAAGCAGGTGCTGCCACTTGCCTGTTGCTAGGTACAGTCAGCTGATTTTTCAAATATAGAAAAAAAATGAATTTACAGCAAATAATTCCAGTTCTACATGTTATGCCTTCATTTCCCCTCTTTTATTTAATGCAGCCTCTTGAAACTCAAATGTCTTTCCTCCCTGATTCCCGCACCATAGCAATGATTTGCTGTTGTGGGAGGCTGGCACTCACTCTCTTGTTTTAGAAAAGACCACATAGGTACATTTGCTCTGAAGCAAACTGGCAGCTACAAAGAATGAAACTGACTTTGTAGCTAAAAGAAAATAAAGGTGGGTCAAATGGTGAGGGCCCACGATCTTTCATGGTGTCTCTTAGTAGCTTCAAGGGCATGTTGAAAAACACAGAATGACAAATATTTTGAGAAAACTGTGGGTAACAACTTCCCTCCCTGGGAGTGATCAATGGGGACAGAACCCAGGTGTGCCCGCACTGCAAGCATGGGTATCTGTCACTTAAGCTAAAAGACTGACACGGTTAGCAGGGACTGCAGGAGACTGTCCAGTGAACTGGCCGCTAGAGGGGGAACATACAACATACACTGAAACAACAAATCCCAGGTGCAAATAGAGAAAGGAAAACAGGTTCTGTAAACTCACGTATGGAAAGAAAACAGGCTTGCTGCTCTTGAAGTCCATGCTAACAGGATGGCAGCAATCACTGATAATGTTCTCGGTGTTTTGATATGTGTTGCATTTCCGAAATTGTGGTTCTTTTCTCACCTGTTGCTTTGGAAATGCATCAGGGTTCACTTCTTGAACGGCCGACACAATATGCTTTCGCTTCAGTCCGTGCTTACTTCAGTCTGACTAACTGACATATGCTCTTTTCAGTCTCCAGCACTCCTGAGTTGGATACAATCTCCAAATGGCCATTGCCTCACTATTCCCAATGGGGCAATCGCACTGCTGTGCACTGTGTATGTGAGAGCAGCTGGACTCACTTGCCTGATTGCATTGTTTAGCTCCATGGGCCCTGTCAATCCCCTCTGTCCCACTATGGCAGGGACTGAGGAAACAAGCTGGATTCAGAGGGGCAATCTAAGGTTTTCTCCTTGATCCACAGACTTCTCCAGGCCTAAATGCCACTCCATAGAATATCAGGGTTGGAAGGGACCTCAGGAGGTCATCTAGTCCAACCCCCTGCTCAAAGCAGGACCAATCCCCAACTAAATCATCCCAGCCAGGGATTTGTCAAGCCTGACCTTAAAAACCTCTAAGGAAGGAGATTCCACCACCTCCCTAGGTAACCCATTCCAGTGGTCCACCACCCTCCTAGTGAAAAAGATTTTCCCGATATCCAACCTAAATCTCTGCGTAACAGGGTGATGATGCACCCTGTGGCACCTCCTGCTGATCATCTGGGGAATTAGCTCTCCAGCCTTTGGAGCATCCTCTGCAGGCCTGAGTCTTGTTTGTTGCTGGTCCTGTGTCCCTCCCAGACACCGGTGTCCTTTTCCCTTAGGTGCTGCCCCCTAGCAGTACCCTTTCAGCTCTCTGGGTCTCCCCTCCCAGGGGAGCCCCCAATCCCCCTATCCCCACCTTACCTCAGTCTTGGGCTACTGCCAGTCACCATCTAGCTCCCACTTACTGGGGCGGACTGCACTGTAAAAGCCACTCATCACAGGCAAGGGGGGGTTGCACCTGCTGTCTGTGCCTACCCTTGGGTTGCCCCTCTGCACCCCCAGTACCTTTCCAGCCTTTATCAAGGCCTGCAGCCTGGGGAGTTTCCAGGCTGGAACTCCCCAGCCCTGATCCTCTCACATACCTTGCTCAGCTCCCAGCAGCCAGGTCCTCCTCTCTCTGCAAGCTAGAGAGAGACTCTCTCTGAGCCCCTGGCCCACAGCCCTCTTATAAGGGCCAGCTGGGCCCTGATTGGGGCATGGCCCCAGCTGTGGCTATTTCCCCTTTCAGCCCAGGCTTGCTGCTTACCCCAGCAGCAGCCATCTCGCAGCCTCAGCCCCCTCCCTGGGCTGGTTTAACCCCTTCAGGGCCGAAGCGGGTGACCAGCCCTCTACACTCCCCCACTGCAATTTGAGACCATTATTCCTTGTTCTGTCATCTGGTACCACTGAGAACAGTCTAGCTCCATCCTCTTTGGAACCCCATTTCAGGTAGTTGAAAGAAGCTATCAAATCCCCGCTCATTCTTCTCTTCTGCAGATTAAACAATCCCAGTTATCTCAGCCTCTCCTCATAAGTCATGTGCTCCAGCCCCCTAATCGTTTTTGTTGCCCTTCGCTGGACTCTTTCCAATTTTTCCACATCCTTCTTATAGTGTGGGGCCCAAAACTGGACACAGTACTCCAGATGAGGCCTCACCAATGTCGAATAGAGGGGAATGATCACGTCCCTCAATCTGCTGGCAGCCCCTACTTATACAGCCCAAAATGCCATTAGTCTTTCTTGGCAACAAGGGCACGCTACTGACTCATATCCAGCTTCTCGTCCACTGTAACCCATAGGTCCTTCTCTGCAGAACTGCTGCCATTCGGTTCCTAGTCTCTAGCAGTGCATGGGATTCTTCCGTCCTAAGTGCAGGACTCTGCACTTGTCCTTGTTGAACCTCATCAGATTGTTTTTGGCCCAATCCTCTAATCTGTCTAGGTCCCTCTGTATCCTATCCCTACCCTCCAGCATATCTACCCCTCCTCCCAGTTTAGTGTCATCTGCAAACTTGCTGAGGGTGCAGTCCACACCATCCTCCAGATCATTAATGAAGATATTGAAAGAAACAGCCCTAGGACTAACCCTTGGAGCACTCCGGTTGGTACTGGCTGCCAACTAGACATGGAACCATTGATCCCTACCGGTTGAACCCGACGATCTAGCCAGCTTTCTATCCACCTTATAGTCCATTCATCCAGCCCATACTTCTTTAACTTCTGGCAAGAATACTGTGGGAGACCGTATCAAAAGCTTTGCTAAAGTCAAAGAATAACATAGATCCACTGACTTCAAGAGATTAGGTGGATTTACACCAGCTGAGACTCTGACCTTCATGTGATTTCTAACTGGAGGATGAGAGCCATGAAGTCATAAAGCATAACGAACAGCCCTAGGCTGATGACTGTCTTTATAACTGGAGAATGCGGAAATGGGCTTGCTTTCATTTTCTGTTAAACAAAAGAACACGTAGATTCTCATTAACCTCAGCCAACCTCTCCTTTTCTTGAAGTGTTGCAATAATTTAGACCAGAATTAAGGTCCAAAGGCAGCATTTGAAATTCTAGTGCCATTTCTAGGAACTGCTCACAAGTTGCAAGTTCTTTATAGTGATTCTTTGGCCAAAACAACAGCGTGTGCAAAAGGGAATTCAGGCTACTGGAGCTGCACATGTGGGGTGGCTGCTAGTCTCTGGGGAAAAATACTCAGCAGAAAGTAGAAGGACCACGGGTAGGGCTCAGTGTCTGTCATGGAAGTCATGGAGTCTGTGACTTTCCATGACTTCTTCAGGGACCAGTATGGCTGAGCCCAGGGCCTCCCAAGCAGCCGGCTCTGGGGCCAACTCCTCACATGGCCCCCGGGACAGCCACACCAGGCACTGCTGGAGCAGCCCCGGGAACAGCTGGAGCAGCCACAGTCCACAGCCCCAGGCAGCAGCTGGTGCCACTGGCCCTGGGCACCACTCCACCGATGCCCCCTCAGCAGCAGCCCCCACAAACACCCCAGTAATTTAAACACAGATATTTTTAGTAAAAGTCATAGGTCACAGGCTGTGAATTTTGGTTTATTGCCTGTGACCTGCCCATGACTTTTACTAAAAGTATCATGACTAAATCATAGCCTTAACATGGTGAAGGCACTATATTAGGACTCAGGAGACCGGGCTTCAGTTCCTGGCTCTGTATCCCCTGTGTTGACAGAGGCACATGCAAAGGCCTGACTAAGTTTAACTGCTCGTACTTGGGTCAACAGTGGCAGGATCCATTGTGGTGAGATTAATTTCTTGGTCTAGTGGTACAACTGCCTGTAAGTGGGATGCGGCACTTAACCAGGGTGACTCACTCTCATGCACAGAAGTGGATGCGTCATCTAATTTGCAGCCATGAATACACTTTCCCCAGGGCATATTGGCAGGGTTAATGGGGAGAAGGGAAGGTAAAATCACTTTCCTCTAGAGCATTAATCATCCGTCAGAAGCAGGTGGGTGTGTCCATTTTTCACCAAGGCAGGAGAGAGCCACTGGTGAATCCCTCTCATTCCTGTCTTTTCTGGGCATGATAGACTGATTTGAAACTCAAGGGGAGACACCCCCTTTTGTTTCATATGATTGTAGAGAACTCAGTGATCTGAGGTCACAGTGAGTGCAGCTGAGACCAGGAGGCAAAGTAGCTTAATCAGCTGTTGAGGATCTAGCCTTTTAGTGTCTTGCCCAAGGGGACACAGGAAGTCGGTGGCAGAGCAGGAACCTGAACCCAAGTCTCAGGCTAGTCACTAACTACTGGACAATACTCTCTGGAGTGGCACGCTGCAGCCACCACTCTGTTCCATCCCTTCCTGTCCTGAAATAGAGAGACCATATAGAATAAATTTGACTATGGCAGCTTTACACGACCGGGGGTTTCCTTAGGAATCCCCAGCTCTTCCCATAGGGCAGTTCTAAATCCCCTTCAGGCAATTTGGGTGCAGCAATGGGATGAGGATCTGGCCCAATTGCTTGTCCAGCTTCCTTTTCCTTTGGGCTTTGACAATTGGGAAATGCAGCCTGTCCTTTAGTAAAACAATACGCCAGGGGGAATGCGGGGTTATGGAGCTGTAGGACAGGTGTCCATGGGCATTCTGCTCAGAGGTGTGGTGGGGAAACACGCCCAGCGGCTGCCTTGGAAAGGTAGTGTGCTCTCCACCTGCATCTGCTGTCAGATACCAAATCCTCATGCTGACTAGCTACACTCCTCCTGCCTAGTGGCAGGGTCCTTTGCAGATCTGCTCCAGGGCAGAACCCCTTCATCTTCTTCCCATCCCCAAATCCTCTGCACAAGACAAACCAGAGTTTAGTATGCACCGCACAGTACAGATTCTCTGTTGCATCCAGTTTCACTGTCCTGACAAACCTCTTCTCCCTGCTGCCAGTGCTGTGGGGAGGGAGGATGTAGAGTCAGTACTGTAAGGCCCTTAGGGGGTTGAACAACACAGAAGGAGTGTCGTGTGCTGGAGAACAGGCCTCTCCATGTATGGGACAGTCACACAAGCCAAGATATGTCAAAGGTGACTAGTGGATTTTGTGTGCCCGGCTTGTAACAGCTTCATAGGCCTGATTTTTTTCCAGGAAGTGCTGAGCACCTGCCCTCTAAAAATCAGGCCCCTTTAAGGTATCAAGTTGGACACTAAAAATCACTAGTCACTTTATAAAATCTTGGCTATATGCTGTACCATTGCATCTCTTAATCAGTAACTAGATAGGGGAGTGGGCTTAGCTAGTTAGCAGAGACCCTGTCCAATGGCTAGACTCTTGCTGCTGACTGTGTCTGGTGCACAGGCCCACATCCGGACAACTGATCAAGACCTCTGTGCAGGGCCGCCCAGAGGATTCAGGGGGCCTGGGGCAAAGCAGTTTCGGGGGCCCCTTCCATAATAAAAAGTTGCAATACTATAGAATACTATATTCTCATGGGGGGGCCCTGCAAGGCCTGGGGCAAATTGCCCCACTCCTCCCACCCCCCCCCCCGGGCGGCCCTGCCTCTGTGTCCTCTGGGACAAGCCATTAGGAGGTGTTCCCAGCTGGTGTGTCTCACAGCCCAGGAAGTGCCAAGAACAGTTATGAGCCAGGGTCTGTTTTATACATTAGACTTTGTGCCTCTCTTTCCCCCCTCTCCCCCACTTCACAATACAGGCTTGTCAATTTGGACAAGTCCCTTCCCACAACCATCCTCTGTTCGGTGAGCTCCTCTTCGCTCTGACCAATTGTGGGTTCTCCCCTGCCTCCAACAGTGACTTTACCATAAAAACCGTGCAGTGATACAAAGGTCACAGCCAATATCTGAGATTTAAAAAGAAAAAAAGTGGCCAGTAAAGTGTGTGCCATGGGAACATGGAAATTAACCGTCAGTTATTCACCCTCTTACAGGCATCTATTGCATTAGATTACAGGAAATCACAGTACAATAAATGTGCAGCCTGTTAATGTTTTAACTAACAATGTCAATTAACGCTCCAACCTCCCTTCCTCCTTGCTGCGGTAGCCAGTGAGCCCAATTTTGGAGATGCTGACACACCTAGAGAGTTGCTAGATATTATGGCAGACACTGGCCCAGGCACCAAGTGGGTTAGCTTAAGGCATCAGCAATGTGAGCTGGTTTTGGCACTCGTGCAGGATTGCCATGGCTTTAGGCAGGCAGCTTTCTCAAAGCTGGCAGAGCATCTGCTGCTAACTACCTCAGTTTCTGGGGTCATGTGGCCTTAAGCACTGCATCAGAAGTTTGCTGCTTTTAAAAAAACCCCACCCAA
This sequence comes from Chelonoidis abingdonii, assembly GCF_003597395.2. Classification (NCBI taxonomy): domain Eukaryota; kingdom Metazoa; phylum Chordata; order Testudines; family Testudinidae; genus Chelonoidis; species Chelonoidis abingdonii. Next base: position 54,761,214 of record NC_133783.1, read on the forward strand.
GGTAGCTCTAAACTTACACCAGGCTAGCTAGGACAACACACAGTAGAACGTAATGGCTACAAAGGCACATACATCATTCATACAACATATTATATTTTATATAACACCTCTTGGATAAAAAGAGAAGGGCAATGGTTCAGCTGTGCACAGCTCAGAGAACTTTAAAATTAAAGGTAAAACACCTAAAAGTGATCTAAAAATAACACCCCTAGACCTAAGAATAGCACAAGTCTAAAGTCATTGCCTTTGGGCCTTCCATTGCTAGAAGGGAGTGTTGAGTCATAGTAGAAGGTGGGTGAGTATCTCCCATTCCCATTAGTAGAAAGCTGCTGTTCCTAGCCCAGAAAGGCCATGAGATATTGAATATTTAAGCCATGATGCTTGTAGATCTAGAAAAGTTGTTATCGGAGCCGGGTTGTATATTGCTCATCCAGGGCATTGGGCAGGTGTAATTCTGGGAAATGATATACTTGGGGGGATGAAAGCAATACTTCTGTGGCAAGTCCATTTTTGTTTAAAGGGAGGGGGGTGTCTGAAACCCCAAACGGCAACGTTAGAGTGAGTTCCGCTGGGATAATTTTGGGCAAATGATGCAGTCATAGGAATGTGTTAAATTGCATCACATCCCTGTGGAACATAGCCCATGTCCCTCTAATTCATCACATGGCTCTCACCTCTGTGTTTCATAGATGGAATACATCTGCATCACAAATAAAATCACACCATGTAACTTTCACTGTAATGCACATCTACACTATATACAGTCTGACATAAAAGCAAGCAGCAGCTGACAATCACTTGGTAGCACCTTGGTTCTGACTTGCAAAAGTGGGAAATAAATTCCATATTTTCTGAAATACAGATGAACATGCAGTGCTAGACAAATCTACCAAAACTTCATGTTGCCATAGAAACAACACTATTGCCATAATAGTGAGAGCTGTAACAGAGAGAGAGAGAGTGCGCATGGTTCATTTTCTGCTTCAACAGATATGTGCAAACTTCTCTGCAGTAGTGTTTTTCCAATGACAACTACAGACAGATCATACACCCGTTAATGCCTCGCTTCACGAACATTTGCTCCAGAAAATGGCAGGAAATTACTTCCAACTCCATTTCTACCTCCTTTATTCCTCCCTAATTGGGGAAAGGCAGTTAATTCTTTGCACTGCAATTCAGTGACATATGGCCATTTTCAAGGCTGGAAGATTGTCCTGAAGGCTGATTTACGTGCAAAACCAGAGAAGATTCCAATCCCAATTTGGTAGAAAGTGATCACATCCAAAGCCATCTTAGCCATGAAGAAAAACAGTCCTCCGATCAAGTAACGGCGTTGTTGCAGCACCAGTGATGTTGGTCAAAAAAGACAATTTAAAGAGAAGTGGCCCCAGAACCACTTTGAATGAATGGAAGTTCTTCAGGTAGATGTTGTCCTTTTCCTTCTACCTTCAGTGTCACAGCTGATGCCTTCTAAATAGGACCCATATTTCCCTATGAGTTTATACGGAGCACAACACAATGAGGCATCTGAGTGCAACTGGAATAGAAATATTAAATCATGATCCTTCCATCTTCAGGAATATGCACATGGCAACCACTTATCTACAAAACAGAAGAGAGAGAGGCTTGAAACCCTTCAGAGATTGACCTGAGCAGAAATGAAGTGAAGCATTGTATAAACATTATTAATCATTATGATTGGCTTCACTGATACTGTTGTCATCCTGTTCTAGTTGGCATGATAAATTTGACCTACTCTCAAGGAGACCTGCTTTGTTATAAGACTCTTTTGAATCCATATATGTTACAACAGAACATAATCACCCTTGTTTCGGTAAGCAGAAGTCCCTATAGCACAGGACAAGGTCTTCTTTTAGCGCGTATTAGAGGGCACTGCTACAGAGGTTTCCATATCAAGAAGAGAGATACTTTTGTGTGGAGACCATTGCAAATCAGGCATATTTGCAAGATAGCAGGAGTTTGTGTAACTTCAGTCTCTTGTACTGCAGCTGCACGTAGCCGGGAATATCGATGTGAGATATCCTTTGTTGGGGAAACAGATAAATCCCTGCTCTGGAAATTCCACTGTGATGTGCCCTCTTTTCCTTTATACTGCAGGGAATGTAAGACTTTGTGAAGGCAACAGACTGCTACTGCTTAGCTGTAGAACTGAGCCACTCCAGTTTTCCCAGCTTGAATCCTGACCTGGCTTAGTTCATACTCCACTGCCATTCATCCTTCACTCCTCTGCACTAACTGCCAACTCAGGTGTCAAGCAACTGTGATGGTGACTCTTGTGAAGTAGCGATAAAAAGTATGTCTCTCTCAGACAGCTTGGCAACCTGGGGAAACCCTCAGATTAAAGTCCGTTCACATACGAGCCAATGTTCATGGCTCCTTATGCTTCATTGCATGGCAACTCACAGGAACCCTCACTGCTTTCCTGATCAGTGTGTTTTCTGCTCTGAGTGGTGACTCTTCCAGTATAGGCCGAACATCTGTCCCCAACCCCCCCCATATTCATCTGGAGCCTGGTGCACCTCATACTGAAGCCCAATAAGTTGGATCAGGCTCCCATCTCCCAACCAAGTCTACTGTCCAGGACCTCCTGATGTCTTTTTTGTGGCTGTAATATGAGGGGCCCCAATCAAAACCCTGCATCCACAGAGGATTCTACTGCCGAGGCACCTGTCCAGTGCTAAGCTGGCCTCCTGCCTTCCCAGAGCGGGACCCAAGGGAAAATGTGGCTGTGTTCCAAAGGCAATTTCCCCCCTCTCCCACTTCCCTCCCATGCTCATAACTGATGAATGAGTTTAATGGGCAAACAAAGGTGAGTCCAGATTATGCAGTACACAGGCTTAGATATCAGGATTTGACTTTCAGATTTGCTACAGCTATTCTGTTTGATTTCACAGTGAACAGTCATCTGCCCCAAATATTTCACTGGGACTTTAAATGGCAAATCAAATCCAAACAGTCAGTTCTTACTCTTTGTAGAGCCGCACATAACAGCGACAGCTCTGAATGGGGAAGACTATTTGGAAGGATTGTGTGGTACTAAAAATGAAAGCACTATTTATTTATCACATTATCCCTTTCCCCTTCCCATTGTCTGCATGTCTTTTTAAGCACTTTGGGGCAGGGACTATACACCTGTTTGTACAATCTCTGCACAATGGGATCCCTATGCACAACTGCAACAAATTGATTAATAAAAATATAGATTTGTTTTTCTTCCTACACAAACTCAAGCCTCTCCTGGTGTAAAATAAACGTGCATTGCTTAGGAACAATGAATTACATTACTGCTAGGATGGAAAGAAACAACCTCTTTTGTGTTAATAGGTGCCATTAAAATGGTGGCACTTACCTAGGGACATGAGCATCCTTTAACATGGAAAATGTCTGAATCTGGGATCCGACGGACAGTAAGTTTCACCTTTAAAAAAACAAACCAAAACACACACGCAAGGTTCACCTTGTTATAGCTCAGTAAATCCACATCTGATAAAATATCACTGCTTCCCCCAGCCTCCCTCCTGCCACCCCTCATCTAAATATCCTCATCTATTAACAGTGTTATTTGTATTGTCTCTTGGTATCTGAGACAGGCTTTCTATTGCTCAGTCTACGCTGGCATTGGGTGACCTCAGCAGATCCAAACATAAAGGTGCCCGAATGAGGGGCAGAGATCACGAGTGCCAAGATTGCAGCCCAGGTGAGACTAGGGTAACCAGATGTCCTGATTTTATAGGGACAGTCCCAGTATTTGGGGCTTTGTCTTATATAGGTGCCTATTACTCCCCACCTCGGTTTTTCGCACTTGCTGTCTGGTCACCCTAGCTGAGAGAAATATAGCTCTCCACATGGGACCCAGTGTATATTGCTGCTATGTATTATGAGGGCCTACTCAGACTTCAAGCCCTCTACCAGAAGGTGATGAGTGCTGAACAGGGAGTTATGCCCAATGGTTAGAGAAGGGGAGTCAGGATTCCTAGGTTCTCTTCCCAACGTTCTGAGTGTGAGTAAAACATCCAATGGATTGAATACTTCAAGCAACCTCCTACATACACAATAAACAGGTATTTCCTTAATGTGAGAAGCCAACAGCCTAAAGGCTTGCAACCAAAAGATATTGAGCATCTGTAACATCCATTGACTGACTGCATGAGATTTGTAGCTGCTCTGCATCTCAAGAATAACAGTGTGGACACTTTGACCCTTCCATTCCATGGGAATCTAGGGTGTTATTGCAAATCGGTACAGAGTGGGATTTTGGTGGTGATGCTACTGATGGTTTCCTCCTATGCCCGGAGCTCAGACAGCCATGGTTGTGGTGGGTTTTGTGTTCACAACCACCTTTTGTGCAAGTGGTCTCAGCAGCAGCCTCTGTCCCTGCCTGAGGCTCCTGATCAGAAATGATTTTTCTGTTGCTTATAACTTCATTAGCATCCAACCAATTAAAAAAAAGTTCAATAGACTTTTGGCACGTAAATAGCCCTCGGCATGCAAGTTCCAAAGCTGAATGATTTTGAGCTATCTGCTTGGCAGGAAACTGGGGTAAAGGGTGGGTATAAACCCTTGCAGAGCTCAAAAATGGCAAATACAAGTTTGCTCTTTTTTTTTTTTTCCCCCCAAAGAAATTCCCCATTTGGGACAGAGCATGCATGGAAAACATCAGTCCCAAGTGTGACCTATGGGAAGTTATCAATGAGTGAAAACACAACGTTATAAGTTAAAATGTTCTGCAACCTTAACTATACAGATGTATGTACCTTTATAAGATGGAGTGGGTGCCATGCATAGACTGCTAAGAAAGGGTTAACTCTCAGTAGGCATCTGCCTTTTATGAAAGGTGTAATGATTTCTCGCCAGCGCTGCTGTGTCATGCATTTGGATCTCTTCCTGGCCATAGTCACAGCCTTTGGAATCGTGCCCCAGGCTAATCCCCCAGTCATATGATGGTGATCAGAATCCATTTAGATATTGCTAGGGACCAAGAAATGTGAGGGAACACGGCTAGTCTCAGCTACTCTGCATAGTTTCTCAGGACAAGAGTGAGCTCCTGAAACTCTAAGGCTTGGATTGGCAGAAGCCCTTGCGAGATCATAATCAGACTCTCAAATCTATGTCTCTTGTTCCCTGACCAATCACCATTAGGGCTTACCTCCTTTCTCCTGGACCTGCTGACAAACAAGGAAATGTCATCAATGCTTTGCGTGCGCAGGTCATTCACAGCCACTATGTGATCCCCATGGTGAAATATACAGCCTAAGCGGTAGGGACCCTTCCAATGCGAGACACTGGGGAGGTGGAAGAAGAGACAAAGACCATGAATGTGATTGTTTGGACCCACTGTCCAAACACAAATGACAGATCTGTTTCACTCCAGCTGTGCTGCGTGGCCCTGCACCAAAATGGGAAGTGGTACACAGATTAAAAGGGATAATTGCTTTTTGGCCTGATCCTTGGTTTTAACCAAATGGCTTCATCCATTCCAACCAGTACTTCCAAACAGGATCTGATTACAGGTCATGCAGCATTGTCATCCCTTAATCTAACAGGTCTGGGTTGGGGAGGGTCCCCAGGCGGTGAGGGGATTAACCCTGTTTGGTTCTGTACAGTGTGGGGACAAACACTCTGCTGATGGAACTATACTGCCTCGGATGCAGAGAAGTTAGCCCTTCATTTACCTGAGTGGCTTTTTCCAGGCCATCTTTGCAGCCCAGACTGAACTAAATCTTGGCATCTGAACAGCAGGATTAGAGCTTTGTGGCTGCCCCTGTAAAGGATGCATCAAAACTCTGCCTCCAACTACCCTAGTGACAATTTCAGTAGACTCCCTGAGAATCCTTCAGCTGGCCTCTCTTTGCTGCTGATCTCTCCTGGCTTCTCCTGGAGGATTAGCAGCCTGGGAGCCCGCTGACTGCTCAATCTGATGTTCTGTTCCAAAACTGTTGCCAGCTGAAACCAGCCAAATGCTTTCAGTATGAATTCCCACTAGAGTTGCCCTGGGTGTTTAGCTCCAGATCCAAGTTTTGCAGCTGGGCCCTATCTCTGATTCTTTTGTGGTGTTTTCTGCTCTCGCTGATAGGGGCTGAAAAAGCTATTTCCTCCAGACTCGCAGTGCCGCTGATAAATGTGGTACATCAAAGCCACGGCGAGAGCCAGTCTTACCGCTGAGCAGCAGTGAAAGAGCAAGAGGCGGCACAGCAGGGGGCAAGGATGAGACACTGAACTAATCTTCCACGTAGTCTGTCTTTTACCCCTCTCCTCTTTCCTCTCTCCTACTTTATTGATACTGAAGATCTAGGGAGAGAACTGACTTCCACACTGCCTACTTACACTGCACCGCTGCTGGGAGAACTGATACCCTCCAGCCCCCAACATCCAAGAGTGACAATGTCTGGCTGCTGGATGGACTATTCTCAGGGCTGAAAATGGTTAGCAAATCCCTGGCGGCCAGCAGGTCTATACTGGGACTCCCACTAAGGTCAGCCTGTCTGAAACAGCTCAGTAGAACTTTGCACTTACAGTCTGCATTCAACCCGAAGCTTTCTGCCGACGCTTCTTATTTAAACCACATCACAGCTATGTGAGATAGCTTTGCTCATCTGTGCATAGTACTATGAACTGCGGTGCAGAGAGCTGAAGTGATTTGCTGTAAGACCCAGAGCGAATCAGCCATTCGTCTAGGAGTAGAATCCAAGAATCCTGCCTCCTAGGCCCTTGCTCCAAATATGAGCCCATAATCTTTTTGATGCTTTGAACAATCAAAGCACACTCCCAACCTCCAAAGATTATCACATCTTCACACAAAACCTCTTCTTGATTGGTGGTAGCCTTGGGTCGGAATCGGACACTTTGTGCATGCCACTGAATTTTCCTGCATTGCAGCATCCCCGTAATGTGGAGGTGATAACTTGTCCAACTGTACAAAATGCTGGGAGATTTTTGGTAGAAAAGCTTTATTTATTGGTATTTAATAGGACACACTCCTCCTGGCCATATGGACTCATAGATTTTAAGGACCAAATGGACCATCATCATAAACTAGTCTGACCTCCTGCACATCACAGGCTAAAGAACCTCACCTACCCCCCTCCTGTAACAGACCTGTAACCTCTGGCTGAGTTACTGAAGTCCTCAGATCATGGTTTAAATACTTCAGGTTACAGAGAATCCACCATTTACTCTAGTTTAAACCAGCAAGTGATCTACAGAGGAAGGTGAAAACCCTCCAGGGTCTCTGCCAATCTGACTCAGGGGAAAAATTCCTTCCTGGCCCCAAATATGGCAATGAGTTAGACCCTGAACACATGGGCAAGATCCACCAGCCAGATACCTGGGGAAAAATTCTCTGTAGCAAGTCAGAGACTGCCTCATCTTCAGACATTGGGGATTTTTGCTGCTAACAGTTACAGATGGGCCACATGCCATTGTAGGCAATCTCATCATACTATCTCCTCAGTCTTGAAACAAGTTAAGTTTTTTTGCGTACACCGCTCCCCTTGGAAGTCTGTTCCAGAACGTCATTCCTCTGATGGTTAGAAACCTTCATCTAATTTCAAGCCTACACTTGTTGATGGCCAGTTTATATCCATTTGTTCTTGTGTTAGCTTTGGCACTTAACTTAAATAACTCCTCTCCCTCTCTGGTATTTATCCCTCTGATGTATTTATAGAAAGCAATCATATCTCCACTCAGCCTTCTTTCAGTTAGGCTAAACAAGCCAAGCTCCTTGAGTCTCCTCTTGTAAGGTAGGTTTTCCATTCCTCTGATCCTCCTAGTAGACTTTCTTTGCCCCTGTTCCATTGACAGTCACATAAACACAAGTCAATTTACCATATGCATGAAGGACAACTGACAATCATGCCATTCATGCTGATATTAGAAGAATAGCCTTTAGGTTAATGCTTTCCCACTGGCTACTACACCCTGCAAGAAATACCTAGCTCTTATATAGTGCTTGACAGGCTTTTACATCGGGACAAGTACCCACCACCATAAGATTTAAAGGTCCTACCATATTTGTCCTGCTGCTTCAATAAGCTTTAGATTACTAGTGACATCAGCATGAGGGATGCAAATATCCACCTCTTGTAGTTGGCTGTCATCTGTGACATTACTGTAAGAGAGGATGTAGACAAATCAGACTCTACCAATCAGACAACTGAAGCACATACTCACTAATAATAGGAAGCTGAGATGGAAAACATCATTCAGGTCATCTAATCTATCTGTGCCTTCCTTTCTCACCCTCGTGAAAGTTCATTATTGTTTTCTACAGTCTGTCCTTCAGGGCATTATCCAGCCTACTGTTAAATATTGCAGGTGCTGGATTTGCCAGCATTTCTCTTGGAGAATATTCTGCTCCATCAGATCCAGAGCCAGTGCAACCATTTAGGTGACTGCCTAGGGCACTAGGATTTGGAGGGAGCCATTTTCTTTGGCAGCGACTGCGGTGGCCAGATCTTCGGCCGCCCTGGTCACCACCGGCATTCAGGCGGAGGGAGCTGGGGCAGGGGAGAGCAGGGAGGGCTGCCTGCAGCAATTAAGGGTGGGGCAGCATGCAGGGGAACTCCCTGCCCCAGCTCACCCCTGCCCCACCTCCTCCCCGAGCACGCCGTGGCTGCTTCACTCTCCCGCTCCCAGGTCGCGCGTCAATCAGCTTAAGGGTCGGAGGGGGCTGCTCTTGGGGGGGCTGAGGGCTCAGGTGGGGGCGAACGGGGGGGGAGGGCGCAAGGTAGAAGATTTGCCTAGGGTGCGAAACATCCTTGCTCTGGCCCTGATCAGATCTCACCATTAAGAAGCTTGCCCAAGGTCTAGATGATGAGGAAGCTGTGGCCATTATTTATTTGTAACACAGTACCACCTTTCTGCTTGGAGGAGATAGGTTAAAATAGGAGGTTTCACAGGCAGACTCTTCTGGCCCTGATCCTGAAAGGCAGTTAGATGCTTAACTCCCATTGATTTCAATGCTTAAACACCTTCTAATGCTTTTACTACTGTTTTCTGCTAGAAATCACACTCTTCACTATCTTGCAAGAGAGAAGGAAGTAGATAAAAAACTTCTAATAATGCATATTAAAAAATAAATATACCACCAGTAAACTCTTTCCAAACACGACCAGGGCCTTAATCCCCTTTCTCATCCCAAAACAGATCTTAAGAGCAACAGCACCTATTCTTAAAGGTGTTATGAGGTGTGTTTGGCCTTGACCTGGCCATCGCAAATTCAAAACTCACAGTTCTTATATTCATCCATTTCTGGTTTGTGTGATATTGACTAGAACAAGGAAGAATGCTGCTATCAAGTAATTTAAGTCCATAATAGCTCGCTCAAAGATCTGTGTCTAATAGAATCCTCTTTAAAAGTAATTACTTTACATATTTCAGCCCAAAACATCCTTACTTGATTATTATAGATAACTGAACCACTGATAATGACGATACATTTGGCTTTCTCTCCTGAGTTAGCTGCTTATTGGTACTGCTTTGCGTGAGCATTTGTTGGTTTCCATCTGCCTTGCAGTTTCTTAAATCTATGCTATTTTCTTGACTTCTGGGAAGGGTCAGGAATTCATCACTTCTGCATGTGGGCTGGAGTTTCTCTTCAGGCAACCTAATGAATAAGAATGCTCATAAAAAATGCACTGGGTTGGCATGTCAAGTCACAGTTACTCTTGTTGTGTTTGAAGTTGTGTCAAACAGATGTCAGTGAGGCAAAGAATAACAAGTTCTTGTAGCGAATTGAATGGCCAAAATTACAGATAAATCAACTAGACTGGCCTCCTAAAAATGGAGCATAAAAACCAAAACACTTACAATATTGAAAGAATATTTATTAAAAATGAAAACCATTCCAAGCAACATGGTTTAACAAGGAAAAGGAGTATAGATTGTTGGCATTGCAATATACTGGCTTGTGTGAGAATGCATAATTGACCTCTACCGGATAGAATGTGTCAGACCTGCTCAAATGCTTGTCCGATTATTTGTTGTGCCTTCTAGTGGCTGGAGGCCCGAAAAGAGGTGTAATTAGTACCAACAGTTAATGGAGAGATCATTTAACTCAAATGGGACAGGCTTGTGATTTGGAGTGCAAGGTCTTGATTCTATTCCCAGTTCCACATATAACATTAATATAACATTAACATTAAATAATGTTGTAATTGTAATCGTATATGTGGGTGAGCACGCACTACTGTCTTCCATTGGATAGAATCAGAATTGTTCTTCTGTGAGTCACAAGTATTAACAGCCAATGGAAATTCTCCTATAACTCAAGAGTTAGGGGCCCAATATTTTGGAACTGGAGAATCTGACTTCTATGCTGTTGTATGAAGTTCTTAGTGGCCACCCTCTGGTGCATAGTGAAAGCTGTGACGTTTCTATGTGACCATGGATTAATACTCTGCACTTCAGTAATGACTTTCATGTGACAATACTGATGCATATTGCAAACATCAAGCCATAGAGCACATCTATAAAGTAAGTAGTATTAGACCCATTTTATAGGTAGGAAAATTGAGGTACAGAGAGGTGACTTGTCCAAGATTACCCAGTGAGATAGTGGCATACCAGGAAACAGTTCTTTCTTAACAACTACTGTACACAACACTGCCTACTCTAATGAGTGTCTGGCTTGGGTGTCTGTGATGCACGTGGCTGCAGATGTTACATTGTTTAGCCCAGAAAAAACATCAGTCAACTTCTTACAGAGTCACATTTTATTCTGGGTAAGCCTGTCAGGATGCCATAATGTATGAATTTGTGAAGTGACCTTGAATTTCACTCTGGTAAACTCCCTGCACTGCCCAAAAAAGGCCTCTCTGAAACAGGCTGCGCTCTGTAGATTTCCTCATAGACAGCAGGAATGCTCTGACCATATAGTTACATTGCATTGATTTTCTTTTAAATACTAAAAGAAAGTGCTACCTACAGAGCTTTCATTGACAAATACAACTTCCTGCAGAGATGAGCCTCATTCTCCATTGGGTTGTGTGATTGAACCGGGGGATCAGACTTAGATAGCTCACTTTCCAGCTGCTGAAAATGAAAAACAACATGGGAGGTGTCAGGGTTCCCCCCTCACTCTGAACTCTGGGGTACAGATGTGGAGACCTGCATGAAAGACCCCCTAAGCTTATATTCCACCAGCTTAGGTTAAAAACCTTCCCCAGGCACAAATTCCTTGTCCTAGAATAGTATCACTGCCACAACCAAGTGAGTTAGACAAAGATTCAGGAAAAGAACCACTTGGAGTTCCTGTTTCCCCAAAATATCCCCCCAAGCCCCTTCACCCCATTTCCTGGGGAGGCTTGAAAATAAAATACCAATCAAATAGATAACCAAGGTGAGCAGAGAGCAGACTCTTGGGTTTTTAGAACACTAAAAACCAATTAGATTCTTAAAAACAGAACTTTATTATAAAGAAAAAAGTAAAAGAAGCACCTCTGTAAAATCAGGATGGAACATAATTTTACAGGGTAATAAGATTTAAAACACAGAGGATTCCCCTCTAGGCAAAACTTTAAAGTTACCAAAACAAAACAACAACCAGGAATAAACCTCCCTCTTAGCACAGGGAAAATTCACAAGCTAAAACAAAAGATAATCTAACACATTTCCTTGCTATTACTTACTATTTCTGTAATATTAGAAGTATCATTTCAATAGGAGCTGGATTACTTGCTTGGTCTCTCTCTTTGTCTCAGAGAGAACCACACACAGAGCACAAAAGCAAAAACCTTCCCCCACAGATTTGAATGTATCTTCTCCCCTTATTGGTCCTTTTGGTCAGGTGCCAACCAGGTTATTTGAGCTTCTTAACCCTTTACAGGTAAAGGAGGGATTTTATGCTACCCTTAGCTGTATGTTCATGACAGGGGGAAATGTTTTCTTTCTTCATCCACCAAGGAGGCCCCTTAGCTTCTTTAAGTAGCGTCCATTTGTGCTGTATTGTGCTAATGCAGCTCAGCCAAACCTCAATTAACCAAAACACCCAGCTAATCCAAGCTTAGATGCATTCCTTCCCAAACCAGTGTGCACTACATTGTTCTTCTCTCCCATCTTAACTTCCTGCTAGCCAATGATTTGGGAGTTTGGTTCTTGAGCAACCTTGTTACCACTGAATAGTCTCTTGGAGCAGGATCAACAGAGAAACCTACCTGATGTACCTATCTCATAGAGCAGGAACAGACCTTGAAAGCCATCAAGTCCAGTCCCCTGCCTTCACTAGCAGGACCAAGTACTGTCCCAGCTGATTTTTTCTTGTCCTAGATCTCTAAATGGCCCCCTCAAGGATTGAACTCACAACCCTGGGTTTAGTAGGCCAGGGCTCAAACCACTGAGTTATCCTTCCACCTAAATTTATTATTTTTGCCTTCACTAGCAGGACCAAGTACTGGCTTTGCCCCAGATCCCTAAGGACTGAGCTCACAATCCTGGGTTTAGTAGGCCAATGCTCAAACTACTGAACTATCCCTCAGGCTTACCTGTGCTAGAATGCTGCTTGGAGAAGCATAATAGTTTTCCTCCTCTGCTCTGGTGTTCTCATCTGAGTCCAACAGCAGCTGATTTATGCTGGTCTTTTCAGAATTGTTATTCTGTGTAAAAAAAAAATAAAAAAAAAAAAAATGCTTCAATGTTTAATAGGACATTACATTCTCTACACCTGACATCTTCTTTCCATTTACTTGGACAAATCCATTGGGAAGGGTTGTGGGAAGACTTGCTCTTCAAAGATAGAAATAATATCACCATACATCTGACTTCTAAACAAGGCTTCTGTCTTTGCTTTCAGTTATACACTCAATCAGCTGCAGGTGCAATGCTGTGAGTATTAATATCATTTACCCTAGAGATCTAAATAGCTGATTTGTGGATGCAATGTTTGTACCTGCCATTGACTGCCCTCGCAAATGACTGCATATGCAAAAATAGCTGCTGTGTTAAAAAAATCAGGTCCAATGGTCAAAAATGTACACGTGATGTTGTGTCACTTGTGCACACTAGGGCCCAAATCCTCGAAGTTATTCAGATGCTTAACCCCCTTGACCACAATGGGGGTTAGGTGCCTAAGTATCTTTGAGGATCTGTATAGGGGTTCTTTGCTACAGACCCAGTCCTGATGTCCTCACTTAAACAACACCCTCACTGAAATCTAGAACTGGCTGAAAAATGTCAACTTTTTTCAATGAAAAGGAGAAATTATTCATTTTTGATCCCCACTATTAAAAGCAATGAGAGTCTTTTCTGAAAAAAGAGTGAATTATTGGCTAGAGAGCAGTTTGAGCTATTGACTTGTAAAGCTCAGTGGGCTGGAAGCTATGCCTGACTATCTGAGAGTAGAAATTGAGCCCAATATATGCTGGGTGCTTTGCTTTGCCCTCAGTAGGAGCTAGCACAGCATGGTTCTTCATAAAGACCAGGAGTATTTGACACGTCCTGGATGAACAAGTCACTTCTTCAAGCTAAATTCTCCATCGTTACATTCCCTCTCATTCATTGATTTGATTGTCCTGCAGAGTATAATTAATATTTAGCTTCTTCTCAGTAAACCTCCACATGCCATGTTTGATGCATTCCTTCTTTATCTCTCTCTTACTTCTTCCAATAAATTGGAACTTCTGGCAATAAATTTTAAAACTATTAAATGTGCCACCAAATATATTATTGTTTTCAAGATAAAGTAAACTGATTACCCTCTGTCTTACAGGGAAAAGGAGGAAATTGGCATTGAATAGAAATGAGGAATGAGCAATCAATTTTTTGTGTGCCTTGTGGGTAGTCACTGATTAAAACACAAAGGATGGCACTTATTGGAGTCTAGAGTCAACACAGGTCCAAGAATGTTCCCATAAAAGCCAATGGGAGAAAAGATGGGACTCTACGCTCCTGATCCAAGGTTCACTGAAGTCAGTGGAGACAGACCCCCCTTGACTTCAATGAACTTTCAATCAGCCCTAAATGAACAAGGTGTCTAAGGGCTTGAGTTTGTAGGGTTTTGAACATTCCCATGAGATGCTGAGGTCTCTCAGCTCCTGCTGATTTCAGTGAGAGTTGAGTGCTTGTCACTAGAGTTGGCTGGGAATTTTTCAACTAACCATTTTTTTTGGTCAAATGCTGAAACAATTCATGAAAGATGGGTCATTTTTGACTAATTTCTCAGTTCAAAACATTCTTTGGAAAAGAAAACAATAGTTTTGAAACTGTCAGTTGTATTTTGGACATTTTTTAAGTGAAAAAGTCCAGTTTTTTGGTTCAAAACAACTTTTTGTTTCAAAATTTAAGCTAATTACTGTTTAACATTTTTTTAAAAAAATCATCACAAAGTAGAACATTTAAAAAAAGTCAAAATTGAAACATTTTGATTGAGCTAAACAGAATCTTCTGGGGATCACTGATTCATGAAAAAGAAGGTGGTTCCTTTTTCGTTCGTTTTTTTTTTCCCCTTACTTTTTGCCCTGATTGGAATGGGGAATCTCTTTTGAAATCTCAAATTTTTCTGGGATGGGAAAACTATTTCCTTCTTAGCTCTACTCCTTCCAGGATTGAGCCCTAAATTACACCAGCAGATGCATATCTAAGTTCTCTCTTGCCAAACAAATGGAATAATCTTATTTGGCATTATCACAGAATCAGGACAAAAATGGAATGCAGAGGATATACTGCAGCAGTGCCGGATTTCAAAAGGCATTTGATATAGGCCCTGATTCAGCCACACGCTTAATCACACTCCTAACTTTAAGCAGGTGAGTAACGTCGTTAACTTCAGTGAGAATATTCTTAAATCTAGGCATGAGTTGCGTGTAGTACCTTGTTGAGTCCAGACCATAGTGGCACATGATAAAACTAGGAAGAAATTGGGTAAGTACCACACAGATTAAAAATAGCATAAAGTGGGATGTGAAACTGGTTGAATAGTGATCAGCGGGGTAATTTCCACTACATGCATCTGACGAAGTGGGTATTCACCCACGAAAGCTCATGCTCCAAAACGTCTGTTAGTCTATAAGGTACCACAGGATTCTCTGCTGCTTTTACAGTGGGGAATTGTTACTGTTAGTGTTCCCCAACCTGGAGTGTCTAATCAGGAGTTCTGCCAAGAATATAAACCCTTCTGAGTCCTTTTCATTATGTGTGTGTGCTGTGCCTAGCACAGTAAGGCCCCCATCCTGAGTGGGGCCTTTAGCTGCTACCGCAACACAAGTAATAAAATCTTAATAAAAAGCTTAATACAAGGGATTAGGAGCGGGGAGTAGGAGTCAGGACCTGGGTTCCTTTTAACATATTCATTATTTAGAGTATGTAAATTCAACTTGGAATTAGCTGTCATGGGAACCAGAGGGACAACAAAGATATGTGTCCCTGGCCTCAAAGTGTGGAGTGACTTGGATAGATTAGGGACTGGAGCCTGCAACCCCTCACTCAGGTGAATGAGTCCTTACACAAGTAGACTCATTCATGTCTATTTGTGAGAGTCAGGATTAATTACCTGAGGAAGAGTTTGCATGATGTAGTGACTCACTACAATAGTGAGTCACTAGTAATTCAATGCAATCTAATACCAGTAAATGTAGAGTCATATGTCTAGAAAAGGAAATAAACACAAAAGTACAAGCCAGGAGATCGCTGTCCAAGTAGCAATATGGGCAGGAAAGATCTGGAGCTGATAATATTGTACTAACAAATTTACTACCTCTTATTATCAAAAAAAACCAAATGAGTGCTGTTCCTTGTTAGCTGTTGGGCAAGACTATTAATTGTACTTTCCGCATAGTCTCGAACAGAAAGCCGAGCTCCCTTAATCCAAACTGAAGGCCATGTGAAGTCCCTGTGCACCCCATCCCTCCTGTCCACAGTTAGTCAGCCCAGAACAGGTATCCACAGCAGAAAGGGACTTCTGTGATGCCTGCTGCACAACATGGGCACAGCATTTTAGAATCATAGAATCAAGAATCATAGAATCAAAAGGTTGGAAGGGACCTCATGAGGTCATCTAGTCCAACCCCCTGCTAAAGGCAGGACCATTTTCCCTAAATAATCCCAGCCAGGGTGCGGTCTAGCCGGACCTTAAATAGCTCTAAAGATGGAGATTCTATCACCTCCCTAGGTAACCCATTCCAATACTTCACCACTCTCCTAGTCAGAAAGTTTTTTCTAATATCCAGCCTCGACTTCCGCAACTGCAACTTCAAACCATTGCTCCTTGTTCTGTCCTCCGTCACCACTGAGAACAGCCTAGCTCCCTCCTCCTTGGAGCATCCCTTCAAGTAGTTGAAGGTTGCTATCAAATCCCCCCTTAGTCTTCTCTTCTGCAGGCTAAATAAGCTTAGTTCCTTCAGTCTCTCTTCATAAGTCATGTGCTCTAGTCCTCTAATCATTTTTGTTGCCCTCCGCTGGACTCTCTCCAATTGTTCCACGTCCTTTTTGTAGTGTGGCGCCCAAAACTGGACACAATATTCCAGATGCGGCCTCACCAGTGCCGAATAGAGGGGAATAATCACATCCCTCGATCTGCTGGCAACACTCCTCCTAATAGCTTTTTTGGCTACAAGAGCACACTGTAGGCTCTTGGCAATATATTTTGCTCCAAGGCAATACAAACCTGAGAAGGATTAGCAGGTAAAAGAGAAGCGGGTGAGCCAGAGGTCTGGTCTACACACAAAATAGCACCGGTTTAACAAGTGGTGTAATTTTAATCTGATTTAGTTAAACTGGTGCCACTGTCTGTGTGAACACTCCTATTTTAAGCCTGGCTGAAATCAGTTACAGGTGTAAACTAAGCCACACTAACCCTAAGCCAGGTTTATGCTAATTCAAGAGTATTCATGCAGGGTTGGGCACCCAGTTTAACTAAAGAGGTTTTGAATCAATTTTTGTTAAACCAGTGCAGTTTTTGTGTGTAGACAACCACGAGAGATGTTAGAAAGATGACTCAGGAATATGTTAGCAAGGACAGAGCCTCGGCTTGTGTAAATTGTTGTAGCTCCATTGAAGTCAACGGAGCTGTGACAACTTGCCCCACTGTGAGGGAATTCCTGTTCATGCTCTCAGAAGGGGAAGGAGCAGCTGTTAGAGCTACACAAGAAATAATGACAGCCAATTAGAAAAGGCTAGCAGTCGGAGCCAGTTAGACTTACTAAGGAGGTGGTTGAGTCACCATTCATACAGATATTCAGGGTAGATGAGTTATGACGACAAAGCTAGGTCTACACTGCAGCCTAAATCACCGCCCTGAATGACAGAAGTTACACTGACATAAGACTGGCATGGACCGCGTTATGTTGGTGGGAGAGCTTCTCCCACTGACATAGCTACCGTCGCTTGTGGGGGCTGGAGTAGTTAAGCCAATGGGAGAGATCTCTCCTGTTGGCTCAGAGCAGCTACATGAGAGGACTTACAGCAGCACAGTAAACTCTCTAATGCCCTACATTAATGAGCATTCCTGCAACATTTACATGTCTAAGAGGCTTTCCAGGCCCCAGTAGCTATGCTCACCAGACTTGGAAGAAGAGGTGCTGGTGAACTGTGGTGAGGCTGCTGTTCACGGAGACCATGAGAGCCGGGATCTGAGTGAGGCCTTTTCTTGTCGTCTGCGGGATCTTCCACCTGCACACCAAAGGAAAAACATTGACAACCTGGGCAGAAGTAGTGGAGGTGTTTTATTGGCATGGTTGGTTGGTAACAGAGCACAGTCTTTGTTACGCTCCCTCCAGACCATTGTTACACTCCCTGTTTGCGTGGTACTTTGTGACTATACTAACCACTGCTTTCCTGGCTGATCTTCATTTACTTTGTCTAGACAAATCTACAGGCACACCAGGAAAGCAGCAGTACTTTTTTCCTTTCTATTTAAATATTGAGGAGGGAGGGGGATTGACAAAGGACAGTTAGATGCCCAAATCCCATAGGAAGTCAATGGAAGTCAGACACCTACCTCCCATTTGTGCCTTTGATTGTCTCTTCAGACCTTAAATCCTAATCACCAATCAGGAACTTCACAGGTGGCAGCAGCGGAAGCATCCTGCACTTGGCTTTGGTAAGATGTGCCAACTCTGATGTGCAGGGGCCTCCTTTAGGGATGGGAGAACCGTTCGGTCTCCAGGCCCGTCATCCTTGGCCCATTTGCTGAAATAGTCAGTGAGGTTTCCAGCCGAGGCCATCACCATCCAAAATCCCCACCTTTCTTAAATGCAGATACGGCAGGAAACAAATCTGACAGCATGAGCCTTTTACAGGAATTCTCTCATGTTCGAGCCTCAACATCTACTTTCCAATCCCAAGAGAAAGCAAAATGTTCCTGTCACTCCAGTGGCCTGAGTGCATGCTGCTGCAAGCTCAGGAGAACTTCCTTTTCATGGAGAGGTTCAGTAATACAAATCAAGTATCACATGTAGCCCTAGTAGCAGGATCATTAGCAACAGCTCCTTACTTCACCGCAGTCACTCGGAC
The DNA here is from genome assembly GCF_003597395.2 of Chelonoidis abingdonii. Classification (NCBI taxonomy): domain Eukaryota; kingdom Metazoa; phylum Chordata; order Testudines; family Testudinidae; genus Chelonoidis; species Chelonoidis abingdonii. Next base: position 54,779,676 of record NC_133783.1, read on the forward strand.
TCTCCTCATGGGTGCTCAAAACTGTTTCATCGAAGGCTGGTGGCAAAGAGAGGGACCGACCTTTGCTTCTCTGAGTCTCAGGATTCTGGTTCTAGGAATTCAGTGACAGCAGTATGAGGACAGATGGTTTCTTTGGACAAAAGTCTGCTCTTAGAAGCCCATGTGATTCCCAATGATGCAGAGTTTTAGCTCCAAGGCTCAAGAAATGAGAATTAGGGATACATTGTTATTCTGAGAGATGATGGGTGAAATTCACCCCTGCATGAGGCCCATGTACTCTTTAAGTCCTGTGCACTTTACTTCTACAAGTACAGTTTCCTAATAACAAGAGATTCTTTAGCATTTAAGTGGGTCTTAAGTGGTGAGCAGGCATTGTGCAGGTCCTCTGCACAGGGGTAGATTTCACCGTAAGAGAATCTCTTGTTCATTAGGAAACCGATGTTACAGGGAAAGTGCACTTAACATACTTAGGGTCTATACCAGCAAATATCAATGTATAGATTCCCTCTCTTCATGAGTTACTAATGAAATTACAAACTGCTCTCTTTAAAGAGGCTGATTTGTGCATTTAACAGCTGACTTTTTTTGTACTATAATGTCACCTGAGCAGAGCATCCATCTTCTTTTGCCTTCATGCAGACTGAAGATAGGGAAGTGAACCAGTCCTCAACTTGTTCCCTGTGGTTGGAGGGATGAAATGAAAAACTCTTTATTATCATGCACTAGAAAAAAAAAATGGTGCATCGATGTCTTCCTAATGGCCTAAACCTACATCCATTGACATCAATGGGAGTCTTTCCATTGACTATGGTGGGCCTTGGATCAGGCCCCGAAAAGGCCAAGCAGGGAAAAGCTGCCTCTTCCTTACAATGCTAGAGCTCTGCCTTAGGGGAGTTCACTGCTGTAGTGTGGTGGCCTTAGGGAATTGTAGGAGTGTGGCCAGTAGATCCAAAAAGTATGCAGACCTACTGGCCAAAAAATCCCATGATAGATTGGTGCTGTAAGGAGGCTTCTGTTTCTGTAGGCTGCCCATTCAAAACCAAGTTTGAGCTATGCACAGGAGCATATGACTACAGCCCATTACACAAAGCATTGGCTAATAAAGGCCAATGAGATTACACAGTGGAAAGATGGTCTCTAAAAGCTCACTTCTGTGGAGAATTCCTGTGAGGTGCTTCTCAGGCTCCACACCATGTGGTTCACAGGAATGCACAGCATCCTGCAAGACTGTAGCCTAGAAGATGGCCTGTGACCTTCAGAAATACGATTAAACAGGTAGACAGAGAAAAGACTAACAGATGGTCACATTGTAAGACAACTAAGAAAGAGATGCTGCATTTTGTTCACAAGTAGGACTAATTTGATGGGCTCTGGAACTTTTCCTACTAGATGACTTAAGGGAACAATGCACCGCATGAATGCATGCTTGAATGATAACTAGGTATTTGATGTTTTTTCTCTTTGGGCTCAGGCATGTTCTTCCTGCTTTGGTTAGGAGTACCGGGTACCATCCTGCAGTACTTACTTTGATGAAAAACACTCTCATTGACACAGCTGCAGAAGGGGAAGAAAAGGGAGAAAAACTGGGGCAAAGCAGCTGGGAGCCCCTCTACAAAGCATGCTCCCTCCTGACCAAATTTCTATTGGCTGCTGAAGCAGCATTAATTCCTGTTCTTTAAGAACATAAGAATGGCCATATGGGGTCAGACCAAAGGTCCATCTAGCCCAGTATCCTGTCTTCCAACAGTGGCCAGTGCCAGTTACCCCAGAGGGAATGAACAGAAGAGGTAATCAAGTGATCCATCCACTGTTGCCCATTCCCAGCTTCTGGCAAACAGGCTAGGACACCATCCTTGCCCATCCTGGCTAATAGCCATTGATAGACCTATCCTCCACGAATTTATCTAGTTCTTTTTTGAATCCTGTTATAGTCTTGGCCTTCACAACATCCTCTGGCAAAGAATTCCACAGTTTCTTTCTCTGTTTTCCACCTGTGGAGTGGGAGTAGGTTCTAGGTGCAGTGGGGACATGTACGGGAGCCAGGCAGCTAGGGGTCAACCCCTGAATCATTCCCCTACATCTATTCTCCCTCTGGACTGTAGGGGATGATCCTGTTCTATTTCCCTCAGAGCAGGCTCATCCCCTACAGTTGATTCCCCATGAGCAGGGCTAAGAATTTCTTTCCCCTTGGATCCCAAGAGCCACTTGTTTTAGTGGCTATGCCCTCTGTCACCTCCCCTCCTCGCCACGAGTACCTGTCCTTCCCAACGAGGTAGTAATTCCTGCCCTCTGTGTTGATGGATAGCACTTCCTCAGGATGGCATTTGAACATCTTCCTTACTGCTGTCATCTTCTCATAATTACTTATGCCAATCTCAATATTTGAAATCCTGTTGGACATGCATATGAAACATTTACCTATATAAGGCTTATCCCATACATTGATGCACACTGTGAAATGCTCATCCATAAAAGTCATGAGGATCAAGGACTTGCTAGATCATTTCTGTGCTCTTGCTTAAATAACTCTTCCTCTGAGATTAATTAATCATGTTTACTACGGTGGGACCTCAGGGCCAGCCAAGAATGGGGCCCCATTATGGTAGGCACTGTTGTAATGATTACAGCATTTTTGGAAACACAGCCAACATTAATAGTAGAACTGGTTGAGAAATGTAAGGCCTTTCCACAGAAAGGTTACACAAAAGTCAATAAATACGTAAAATAAAAATGTGCTGGGTTTTCAATGGAAATGCTCCCAAAATGTTTGTTTTTTGAAAATGGAAAAAATTCCATTTTTGGAACCTGAAACTACTACTTCCTTCCTTCCCTTTTTTTTTAAAAATCAGAAAATTTTAAAAGAAACAAAAAATATTTATCAACTGGAGGGGAAAAAGGCTATTTTTATATTCTGAAAAGGGAAAAAACCCCACAGATTTCTGGGTGGCATTAGACTTTTACATAATTAAAAATAACACTTTTGATTCAGCCAGCTGGAAAGTTTTCAGTCATAAAGAATTCCTTAAAGGGAACTGCATTGTTTGCTTTCTGATAATGGAAGAAGCACAACAGAAACATGAGGACTGTGGGGGAGGAAGGCCCATCTAAAGTTCTTTGAAGCCAATGTAAAGACTCTTGTGCACTTCAGTGGGCTTTGGTTCAGGCTTAAGGTGCAAAAAACACTGGACAAGATTTATTGTTTCTGGGCCCCATCATGCATTTCTTATATATCCCAAACACCTAGGGCTAGAGTGTGATTGGTTCTTGTATATGCAGCCAAGGTGTTGTATCAACCAGGCAAGGTACTTCAACAGGATTTTATTTTTAAAGTGGAAATCTCTTCACCAAGCTGCTGCACCTTCTGTATCTCCCACTCTGCCTCCTTAACTCCTCCCCACTCCTTCCTGTTTCCTGTCCTTTCAGACTCCCAACAGCCCGTGTTCCCAGTTCTAATAATCAGAAGCAACATCTAAACACCGCACAAGGGCTGGGGCGAGTGCCCAATGAACCTCCCAACCTTTGCCATAGCCTGCCCAAAGAACTGTGCCCAGCGTTGTGCAGTGACTAATCTCTTTGTGCAGTGCCATGATCGCATGCTATCCCAGTATGGGTGGGAAGAGGCAGGGCAGCCGGTGCCATCCCCCATATAATCCCTCCCTGAGATCCCCACAAGGGGCTACTGCCTGATTGACAAAATTAGGCCCTGCTAGTACTATGTAGGTATCTGGAGTGCACAAAGAGTGTGGGATCAGGCCTACAGTGTGTATCCAGCTGAAATGCACCAGCCTCGGGCCAGTTTCTGAAAGCCTTCCCAAACCTAAAGAGATCCTTCTGTGTAAAGTCCCAATGTGGAGAAAGGTGCTCATCAACATAAGTGTGGTAGAATCCCTTTGCGTGTAGGAGTACTTGGTGTTGTCCTTGGAGAAGAGAAGGGATCTATGACTGTAGGTAACAGAAGCCTTTGTTTTAGCGGTGTGTGCAACTGATACAATACCTGGATCCTTTACACAGTCACAGCTTGGGTTTTGTATATGTAAATCCTATTATGTCTATCAAATAATAAAACACTCTCAAACCCATCCAAAGCCTACTGAAGTCAGTGGGAGTTTTCCCATTTACTTGCAAGGACTATAGATCAGACCCTAAATCAGCAGCAAAAGATTAAATCTGTGGTCTCATTTCTGACTGCTGAAGTGTGATTTAAAAGAAAAAGTGATGAACTTCAGATACCTACTGGTCAATTGCAATGAAACCCTTTATCTGTTGGCCTTTAAGGTACTTCAAGGTGTAGCATCTCTAGCTAGACTTGCACAAGGTGAAACATCGCTTTTTCCAAGAACTCTGCAGAAAGGAAAGTTTGCCTTGATAAACCTCAAAACAGCAGAAATAACAGAGGTTTGTTAAAGGATTGCTGGAGGATGACTAATCTGGGTTTACTTTACCTGTGTAGTGAAAAGCTGAGGCGGTGGGGATTTGATAAAGTCACCATGCTTGCAGACTTCATCATCCTGAAAAAATGTGCCTTGATTTCCTATCAGACAAAGAGAAATGAATGGCACCATCACTCAATTTGTTGTTAGTTAATCTCCTACATGGGCCTGCTAGCAAAGTGTTGCTGAGCACTGGGCTTCCGTGCTTATGAGGCCATGAAACCTGTTCAGTGAGAAGACAAGCACAAATAACAGCTATAAAATGCAGGGTTCGACCACATTCCATTTCTGTAGATTTTATTGCTGCCGACTGCCCCAAAATTGTAAACACAGAGTAGTGATTAGAGACAACGTATTTCACTGAGGAGGTGCAAGGGTCTGTGTTAGGTCTGGTCTAATTTAATTTCTTCATCAGTGATTTGAAAGAGGGAGTAAATAGCACACTAATGAAATTTGCAGATGGCATTCAATTTGGAAGAGTTACAAACACCAGAAAGGACAGAAAATACTTTGGTGCAAGGCAGGATCTGACAAAAGGAGCTACATGGACAGAAAGTAAAATGGGGAAAACGCAAGCTAATGCTTCTGGAGCAAAACAAATCCAAATGCATAGACTCATGACCCAGCATGCCATGGCAAGCTAGCTCAGTTTGTGATCAGTGGGTGGAATTGACTAATCAAAAGCTAACTCCCTTCTATTTAATGTGCTTTGCAATTCCTCAGAATGGCCTGTAGATAAGCAAGATCTAGCCTTAACTCCTTATAACCTGGAAGCCAGTCTTTAAGATGTAGATTTATTCTTAAGGTGCCCAAGGACTACGTGGAGGTAGCTGGAGAGCCTATAAAGGCCATGCCTTCACCCACAGCAAACCCCATCTGAATATACATATATAGACACACACACACACTGAAGTCAATGGGAGTTTTGCCAATGGGAGTTTTGCCTTAAGAAAAGCCATGAATGTCTTGGAACTACTGAACATGTCTCCTACATGTTTGGTTTAGCTCCTTTACACTAGTGGTCCCCAAACTGGGGGGCATGAAGGAATGTTTGGGGGGGTCTAGGCCAGTCGCCAGGAGGGCGAGGAGGGAGTTCCCCCCAGCCTTGCTCTGCCTCAGCTCTGCTCTGGCTCCACCCCCAGCCATGGTCCCAGCTCCCAGCCCTGCTCCCGCACCCGGCTGCTGGCCCTGACAATAGCCCCAGCTAGTGACTGTAGTTCTCAGAGGAAGGCAGCGAGTGAGGTGAGTGCAGACAGAGGTAAGGGGCTACAACATAAAAAGTTTGGGGACCACTGCTTTACGCTGGATCCATCTCAAACTCAGTCCAAACCAAGTCTGACAGGGATGGGGAAAGATGCTGTTTTTTAGGGGAGAAGGCTGCATCGGGGCTTGTGGTTACTCGGAGAAGCCACGGGGGTGTGTGTGTGTGGAATTATGGCATTAATATGTGGTATATTCTAATTTAATTTAACCTCTCACTTTTTTGTATACTGCATTCCTTTCCCATGTGTTCTATGTTGTCCGTTGAAATGTCTTTAGGAAAGAGACTTGCCTCATTCCATTTCTGTGAGATGTCTAGCACCTCACTGGTGGAGATGTTACATAAGTTTAATAATTTGAAAGCCGGAGCAAATAATTTTCATTTGACAAATCTCAGTAGATTATAATTCATACCTGTGGAATTTTTTGTAGATTTGAAAGCCATTCCGATGGCTTCAACCTGGAAAATCAAAACAAGCAGAGATTTAGGGCTAGAATCTTTCACCTTGATGCGAGCTGAGCAGTGCCTTTGTTGGCAAGGATCCCCACTGGCAGAATCTAGCACTTAATAAAGAAAACACTTCACAAACTTTCCCGAAAATGATCACAAGTATCTTTTTATATAGACCAACGAGATTCGCCTGCCCAAAGAGCTTAACTTTCTGTCCCTTTCACAAATAAACAGCAACTGTAACCATGAAACAACGTTTATTATGAGTATTTGTTTCCAGCAGCGTCCAGTGTGATTGGCATTGAAAAACAGAATGATTTTCAATGGGAATTAGGAAGATCTGGGCCCATGACACACAACAAAGGTAGATAGATATTTTATAGACGGGTATTTGAAGGAGAACATCTGTTCTCAGTTATCTTGGCATAGATTCAGAGTAACCCCTTTTCACTGGAATTACTCCACATTTTCATTGGTGTAATTGAGACAGCTAAGTGAGCCACCCAATGTTATATAACCAGTGAGTAACAGAAATGGAAAGAGAAGCTGTCTAATAGTAGGGTAGAATTTTGCAGAGGTGCTTTGATGTGTATTTCTAACAGCATTTAAAAAATAAGTTTTTAGTAAGGACCAGACCTACATCAAAATCCTAATGTGGAGCTGAACCTGGAAGAAGTTTGGTGGTAGGAAGTGATTTTAGATGAATACTCCATTTGCTGTATTTTTGTTGTTGCTTTAGGTATCTTACTTTTCAACACTTTTACTGCACTAAGAACTCCGTTTCTGCATCATCACAATCACAGCGTTGTCTTCTTGCTATATTTTGCCTTCCTATTTCTTTGAAGTTTGAGCTGAGAGCAATGAATTTGTGCCAACTGGTTACTTTGTTGTGTGTATGTCACCATCCTCCATGTGCTGGATGCCTTTGCATATGTTACAATTAATCATAGAATCACAGAATATCAGGGATGGAAGGGACCTCAAGAGGTCATCTAGTCCAACCCCCTGCTCAAAGCAGGACCAATCCCCAACTAAATCATCCCAGCCAGGGCTTTGTCAAGCCTGACCTCAAAAACCTCTATGGAAGGAGATTCCACCACCTTCTTAGGTAACCCATTCCAGTGCTTCACCACTCTCTGAGGGAAAAAGTTTTTCCTAATATCCAACCTAAACGTCCCCCACTGCAACTTGAGACCATTACTCCTTGTTCTGTCATCTGGTACCACTGAGAACAATCTAGATCCATCCTCTTTGGAACCCCCTTTCAGGTAGTTGAAAGCAGATATCAAATCCCGCCTCATTCTTCTCTCCTGAAGACTAAACAATCCCAGTTCCCTCAGCCTCTCCTCATAAGTCATTTGCTCCACTCCCCTAATCATTTTTGTTGCCCTCTGCTGGACTCTTTCCAATTTTTCCACTTCCTTCTTGTAGCGTGCGGCCTAAAACTGGACACAGTACTCCAGATGAGGTCTCACCAATGTTGAATAGAGGGGAATGATCACGTCCCTTGATCTGCTGGTAATGCCCCTACTTATACAGCCCATAATGCTGTAAGCCTTCTTGGCAACAAGGGCACACTGTTGACTCATATCCAGCTTCTCATCCACTGTATCCCCTAGGTCTTTTTCTGCAGAATTGCTGCCTAGCCACTCAGTCCCTAGTCTGTAGTACTGCATGGGAGTGCAAGTACTTCCACATTTATTGAAAAATAAATCTGGTCTCTTTCATTTGTTTATCTTTTGTATCTCAGTTAGATACCACTCTATTCTTTCACTTGGGAAGCAGTTATTTGTAAATTCAGATCTGCTTCTTATAACAACCTTGATTTGACATGGCTATCAGTTACAGCACCAATAACTAATTAATCTGCCACATGCAGTTGCAATCCCTCCCCTTGCTAGGAAAATCAGAAAGTGTTGCTATTTCCTCCTCTAATGCTCAGCCAGGTTCCCTTCCAGACTGAGGGATTCGGGTGGCTTCTTTTGCTCCATTTTTATCAGACACTATGTGTGTCAGAGACACGGGTGTTAAGAGATTGTTCTTTCTTTTCTGGCCTCAGTCTCCTGCCATTAACTTTTTGGGCAACCCCAACCATTCCCTTCTCCCAGGATAGAGATTGAAGTAGTTGACTCAGCTGGCTACTGTTTCAGATGGGCAGACAACCCACTGCAAACCTACTGTCAATACAGACCTCGATAGAGAATTTGTACCTTTTTTCTTTTCTTTTTGGAAATGCATGTGTTTTTGCCTTGTGAGAGGGGGCTTAAATACTATGGCAGAATATCTGTTGTCAAATTTACTGAATATGATTTTCATCCATTGCCCTTCAAAACTACAAATACAAATGTTGGAGCATTGGAAGAAAAAAAAAAGAATGTGTAGCCACTTGCGTTCTCTCTCTTAGTTTTAATATTACTCTGACACCCCTTTTGTTTCAATGGATGGCTCAGGAAAGCTCTTTAAAGCCTGATTAACAAAGTCTTCAGAACTCACAAATGTGAAAACATTCACAAAAGCAACATTCCATGAGTTTACAAAGGGAGCAGAAAAAAAAGACTCGTCTAAATTTGAGTAAAGGTCAAGATATGTGGGCAGAAAGACAAAAGAAACTAAATTACAATAGGGCTCTTAGTCATACACATTATCTCAATTGATATTTTGTAAATCACAGTTTAATCATTGAGTTTAATCATTTTCTTTAAATAGATGGGGGAGGGGGAGGACCTTTTGAAACAGAGATCTCATTCAGGATAGACAATGGCAATTTCATGATTCTACTTCCTCAGGCTTTTGTATTAAGAGATTTGATTTCTTTCAGCCTTTAAAAATGCAAATTAAGTCCTGCAAATAAATTAAGATGGAGGTTAATCTTAAACTTCAAACATAACACTGTGAAAGACAAACAAGCTGTATCAGTACTTACAGGCAACAGCTGTCTACTGTCTAGATGATCTTAGAAACGTGCACCTTTATGTTCACAGATCCACTGTATCGGTCTCCCAACCACACTGTTTGGTGCTGATGCCCTGCACTGCTACTACCTACTTATATCAGTCGGCTAAACACAAACAATGTGAAACATGACACACAAGGAAATTCCCAAGCTTCCACCGTATGGCACATTTTACCAGAGCAGGTTAGTTGAATGACAAATTGTTCAAAAAGGGGAAATCCAGGAGATTAATATACACTGATTAATTTAAAAAAAACACGCTTGATTTAGCCATAAATGTCTCCTAGATAGGAGAAAAACATTGACGATCTTGTTTCAGCTTTCCTGTTGGTCCGTATTTTAGCTTGGCACAAGCCTGACATTATGCTTACTCTATCATTCTTGGTACATGAAGCTATTTCACAATCTCGCAAACATTTAGAAGTCTGAAATTATAATTTAGAACTCAATGTACAGCTCTTGAAAGATGAGGCAGCCTTCCCCACACTACCCTGTCAATGCACTTCCAGCCTGGGATGGAGACATTGCCTTAGAGATGTCCCATGCCTGTTCATTGGCTTCCCTGCTGAGATATCCAACAGGGGTGCTAGTTGTAATGAGTTTAGTCACTCTGATACCTGGCCACTTAGAACCAGGTTGTCCAACAACCCATGTTGCATAGGTCACCAAAAAGCCTGTTAAATGGAATATCTCTACCAAAATGCTCTCTGGCTCGTTATGACTCAGCCATCTAGTCAAAGATATTGAGTCAGATTCTTTTCTCCTGATTGGCTACTTTGCACTGTTCAGACAGAGTGAAGGAGCTAAAATGTGAACATAGGTGGTCAGCTTACAATTCCCCTGGTGGGAGACTATTTGTGTTTGTAGAAAACATTCAAAATAGAATATTTGCAAAAATAATTTCAAGTAATACTCCATCTACACACAGAAATTGGTCCTTATACTTGGAACAGTTTTTTTCCTATAAGTCAAGAAGCCTCTCTCTCTTTCTTCAAATTCCTCGATAAAACCCTTTTCTTTTGGATAACTTTCCAAAGTTTACCTCCTCTCTGGCATTATCTGCACACACTATAGGTTTGATCTTGATCTGTATATTGTATTTGCTGGAATTGGACTGAAAGATGATTGGGGCTGAGCCTTTCTTTCTTTCTTGAGCAGCCCATACACTTGCTATGCTTGCTAATGCTACGGAGATGGGAGACACACAAGTACCTGAATATTGCAGAAAGGATAGTAACAAACCTCCCAAACAGTGAAGCATACATGCAGCCCCTGAAATATCACAATAAATATACATGAAGAGGTTTTCAGAGGAGTGTAACACAAATATTTTAATTCAGGAAATTGTCCCATCTCCTGCCCAAATAACTTGTCTCTGGGTTTCCTCTCAAACCTGGATTTCCCCTAGAGGAAGATATCAAGTTCTACAGAAAAATGTCCAGTCCTTCTTTAAAGGGGGTGGGGGAAATAAAGCTATGAATGTGTTTATATTATGGTTTGAAGCAAAGGCATTGACTTCAATGACCTTTGGATCAGGGCCTAAATGAGAAAGGAATTTGGTTACATCATCCTTTTCCAGCTCACACTTGGTTTAGAAGCAAAGTTGTCTCACTAATGTTGAGAGTGCCAGGTTAACAGTTCCCTGGAGAACAGAGGAGTGATTCAACCCCTCTCAGAATGGCACAGTAGGTCTCATAGACTCATAGGTCAGAAGGGACCAATATGATCATCTAGTCTGACCTCCTGCACAAGGCAGGCCACAGAACCCTACCCATCCACTAGTATAACAACCCCTAACCCATGACTGAGTTATTGAAGTCCTCAAAATTGTGGTTTGAAGACCTCAAGCTGCAGAGAATCCACCAGCAAGTGACCCATGCCCCACGCTGCAGAGGAAGGTGAAAAACCTCCAGGGCCTCTGCCAATCCGCCCTGGAGGAAAATTCCTTCCCGACCCCAAAAATTCCTTCCCGACCCCAAATATGGCGATCGTTTTCCTCCTTAGCTGGACAGCTGCCATTTCCTCTACTCACCAGGAATTCCCCAACTGTCCTCACTGGTGTCTAACTTCAGATCACTCTGTTGGCAAAGTATGGCTAGCAGCTTTAGGTACTCTTATATGGAACCAGCTGATGCAGAATCCTCACCCAACCTAACTCCAAACTGGCTTTCCTCACCAGCCCCACATGGGTTGGCTGAAGACCAATTCCACAGCATGTTGGGGATGCACAAAGGGTAGTAAAAACGGCCTTGCACATCCCTCCTCATCACAAGTTAATTTTACCCCTACTAACTAATATAGCTTGAAATAAGTTTGCCACCATTGTTCTCTTATTTAAATATAATTTTCTACCACTCTTAACCAAGAGCACGACTGGAGCAGAAGAGAGAAGAACTGCTGCTCAAAAGGATGTTAAGTAAAATTATTACAATTTAAAAAGCTTTAAATCCTCAAAGCTAGCTGTGTTTCTTGGTGCCTTTTTGTAGTTCTCAAGGGCATATGCAGAAGAATCCTTGTTCAGCAGAGTTGCTTGTAGAGGTTTCACAGCATTTTGTGGCTCTGCACCCATGGTTTATCCAATTCAGGAGCCTTTGAGACAGCAGAACACTTTTAGGTGAACTTCACTCTATAGGCAGGTGAAATCTCAGTAAACCAGCTACTAACAGGCCATGAAGAGCGTGAAAAACTCTGGAAAAATAAATACTGAAAATGTTGAGAGGAGGATGCGTTTCTCTTGATCAAAGAGAGGCAAGTCCCTAGTGTCAGGAAGCTAGGTAATGGGATTTAAATAGAAATGCTTGCCAATTAGTTCCACAAAATGATTAATTCAACTTTTAGCTGGATTAATCATCAGGTCATCAAACTGGTTTGTCTGCTGAGTAAAGGCCAGACCTTCAGTTGGTGTAAAAGAGCATAATTCCATAGAAGTAACTTGAGCTATGCTGTTTTATTCCAACTGAGGATCTGGCCCACGAAATCAAAACCACGGAGAGCAGCCAACTCTTCCAAAATACTTCCATGGCATGGCTGAAAAGGTCAGGTAGGCAAGGGCACAAAGGACTCATCATCTCTTCTAAAGAGAGCTTTTGGATGCATTTAGGCTGCATTCCGCATTACCACCTGAAATGACACTCAAGTAGACGTTTGCAGGAAATTCAAATTCTTTATTGATCCAGTTTTCCATAAAATATTTATTTATGAAATTCACAGACATGTAGATTTGATTTACGAAAAAGTGCCTCATTTTGTCACAACAGTAAGAAAATATATTTAAAACTTACAAATTTGGTAATTTGGCACTAATATGTATATTTTCAGAGGTTTTCAAGGAACCCTTCTGTACATTTTGATTAGGAAAAGAAAAAATACTTCACCCATTACCAGTTAATTGAACAACTGGTTAGCCTCATATTTTTGGGATAGCTACTGAATATTCATAAGAGATCATATTAAAGAGGAACTCAAGCATTTTTGCTAGCTCAGATCCAAAGGAAAAAAAGAAAAACAGCACAGTAGTTAAAGGCTGTTCTGCCACCTGATTAATGTTTACCTTGTTATGCAGCACTTTCAGTGTATGCATAATGGAACAAACAGACAAACGCAACCTAAATAATCACACTTATTACTAAAGAATGTCATTGTTTCTATTCAACAATAAAATTATGTGTCTTAAAATAAAACCTACTAATTGATTCTTTGTTGATTTTTAAAACTATTTTGGAACAAGACACTTTCTAATCTGAATAACTTGCAAGCAAAAATCAGTAATTCCACTGTTTCAGGTTGTTTTACATTTTATATGTAGTTTGCAAAGTAAAAATCTACTTGTGTGATAAGAAAATTAGATGAAAATCTTTGCCACATTAACATTACATTTCTGTTGAGTAAACTCTCTATAGATGTTCTCTTTATTTACCTGCCTTGTTTTTGACTTATAACTAAGTAAATTTTAGAGCACTGTAAACCAAGGATATCTGTCACTATTCTTTATTTTTCTTAGAGAAAGAGGTTTATGTATGAGATCAGAAACCCACCTTAACTATGGGTTAGATTTTTAAGGACACAAACCATAATAAGAAGTGATATATAATGGAGCTGCCCTAGGACGATTTCTGGGAAGGAGCTGTTGCTCCAGGAGAAGTAATTTAAGGGAAGATTCACAGAATTAATTTTCCTAGTATTTAATGTAGAAGTTTTACATACTGCTTTCTGGAATTGTTTAACTTCTCTAGAGTGACAAAACAATTTTTTTGGTATAACTGTTGAGTTACAATGCATCTTTGCTATCCAGTTATTTAGCTCTGAACAGAATGCAAGAAAGGTAACACCAAGTCAAGAGAAATAACTATTACTCAGTAAGAATCTGAATGTTGATACACTGCAGTTTTTCCATCTTGGAAAAAGATATATCTCAAGCACTTCCTAAGTTTTACAAAAACACTTTTTTTTAAAAGGAGGTAGAATTGGAAGATTTGCAAAAAGACACTTTTATATACAATCACAAGATTTCTAATGGAAGCAAGCTAGAAAGGGACACTGCCAACTTATTTAGATCCAACTCAGACTAATTTTGAGCTGCTAGAGGGAACTGTTCTCTGGATTTTAAATATCAATGTCTGTAAATCCACTATTTAATTAATGAGAAATTAAGCAGCAAAAATAAACAATCATCTACAAAATCTGCATTAGTCACACCCCAATGCAAGCTGTACTCTCCCTATGCTGCCTTCTAACTGCTAACTACTGGTTCCTAGAACGATGTATAATTGTACAGCTCTTCTTAAACATGAAGTAGTAAGTAGAAAGGCTTCCATCGTTTTAATGATGCAGTACTAGAAAATGTAAAGTAAAAAATATCAGCAATCAAACGGAAGGAACAAAATTAGACAGAAAAAAAGATTTATTTTCCAAAACTTCTGAGATGGGGGAAAAAAAAAAATCAAACTATAGAAAACAGAAACAAAAAATTGAAAAAAGTTACCAGAGAAGAGTCAACAGCATCCAGTTGAGTGTACAGAGCAAGTAATACGGAGGACAGCTTCCAGTCTTTCTCTGTTGCTAAGTATGGAGGATGAGACCCTCAGCTAGTGTAATCGGTATAGCTATATATATAAAAATGGAGTTGTGGACTTTACATCAGCTGAGGGTCTGGTCCAGAGTTGCTTTTTCATCATATAAAGCCTTGATTAGGGCTCAGCAATCGGATACATCACCTTTTCCAAATATAAGAAGCCAATACAAATCTGTATCTGCTATTACATGAGATATGCACCGAGTGTACAATCAAATCTCCCTGGCGAAAAAAAAGTGTTCCCTAACATCAACCTTTTGAATATGCTTTCAGAAGTAAAGTTCTTTAGTGAGCATGGAGACGACACAGGGTATCTGCTTCTTTTCGCTGTAGCGTGGGTCATCTGATTGTGATTCATAGTTTGTGGCCACCATGTAGTTGACCCTGGTGAGGATCTGCATTATCTCAAGTTGTTTCCCATGATCATTTAGTATGGAGCACAAAGACTGCACAAACCATGAGCCTCTTCCTGGGTTCCTCCAGGAAAAATAACCTACAAGGAGAGAGAGATAAGAAAGCACATGGATTATCTTTCCTCCCTTATTGGCACATAGAGAGGAATGGGACTCTGTATTCAAAAGAGAATTAGATGAGTTCATGGAGGATAGGTCCATCAATGGCTATTAGCCAAGATGATTAGAGATGCAACCTAATGCTCTGGCTGTCCCTAAAGCTCTAACTGGCAGAAGCTGGGACTGGACAGAGGATGGATCACTTGATAAACAGCCACTGTTGGAAGACAGGATACTGGGCTAGATGGACCACTGATCAGACCCACTATGGCCATTTTTATATTCTTATGTTATGACTCACTTTTGAAGCAATTTAGAAAAGAAGCTAATAATTCTTAGCCCTTATACAGCACATTCTGTATCATCAAGGTAGTGTCTATAATCAATTAAGCCTCACAATACCCATATGAGGTATCACTATTATAATTTCACCAATGGGGAAACTGATTTAAGGGGCGAAATTCTGTGCTGTGCATCTGAGGATATGCTGTGTACTGCAGCCTTACCAGCGCATGCCCATTATGCCAGGACTTGCAAAGGGTCCTCAGAACACAGCCTTTCAGCTGTCTTCCAGACTACAAGTGACAGAGAATTTCCTGCTGACTGGATCTGGAGCTTTCAGTGCCCCCTTTATGATACTCTAGTCTTCTGATCCAGTGTAAATGGGGCAGTTTATGACCTGAGGAGTTTATGATTTGCCCAATGTTGCACAGTATGTCATCAACAAAGCTTGGTCTAGAATTCAGGAGTTATTGATTCTGATGCCCATGTTCAGTCCACTATACTTCAGCATGTATTTTAAGGCAACTTATTTCTGTTCCTTTAAAGAAGTTTTCATTGCCAGAACTTCATTTTCAACTTTGTATTCTTTATTCTGTGTACTTTATATTTAACTCCTACCACCACGAAACATCATAGTTTGTATTCCCAGCGCACTATAGATATACAGAATATTTTTTCTTTAATAACACTTTTTGATAAAAAAGAAAAGTAGAACAATAGAGGTAAGTGAAGTACTGAGAGGCAAAGAAAGGTAGTCTGGCACTTCTATTTATTATCCTTTCCACAATAAAATGGATAAAATGTCACTAGTAAAATTACAAGAAAATACACTTAAAACCAGCAAATGATTTTGTCCCAAAATATTCAATTTCTTTTACATTTACTTATTCATACTTAGGGGCTGAATTTCTAAAGTTCAGGTGCAAAAATGCATACCTAATTGCCAGTGCATCCAATTGCATACGTGTGTTAGCCTGTCTTTCCCATTACTTACCTGACACTGTGGAATATGCAAGCAGAAAATCTGCTTCTACTGGAATCTTGTATCTGGGATTGGCATCTGTTACCTCTGTGTCATCTGCAAGTCCAGAATCTGTCTGTATCCCATCATCAAATGTAGTACCTCTACATGCCTGAAAACATGGTAAAGACAAGAAGAGTTTGTCTAAAATGGGAAAATTGGTCATGTTTTAAAAACTGTTGGTTAGGGTGATTTAACTGAAAATTTAAAACAGGACTTTGCACCTAGCATAGACAGGAAAAGTCTTGTTGGAAAATGTGTTAGTTGATCATACTGGACCTTAGGGGGAATTTAAGGTTGATCACAACTAATGATGTATTTTTAAACATGATATATCCTTATCTACACAAAGTACAAAATCCTGTTTAAAACTGGGTTAGTTAAAATGTGTTCACTAACATTTTAAACCATGACCAATTTTGCTAGTCTACTATCTATTAGTTTGAGTGGATGATCAATTATGTCCGTAAGTTACACTGCACAGTAACATTTAAATTTCTTGTAACAATGAAGTACAGAATTAGATGTTCTCCTTAATACCACAGTCATTCACTGCCATATCATTGTAGTTCAAGTACTTTACATGTTTAACATTTATACAATTACATATCCCAAATCCCTTCTTTTTCAATATTGTCCTCCATTCCCCTCCTTCAATCTTCACTTTCCCTCTAGCTATGTAGACAAGCATGTTTCACCTTTTGATGAAAGCTCAACTCTGACTAAAAGCTGTTACTATCTGACGGCTGTTTGGTGGGACTATGTGCGAGCAATTGGTTGTTTGCAATGGGAAACTGTACACATCACAAGTGTCACCCGGACACTCTTGCTGGCAATCTGCAGAGGCACAAGAGTCTGAAATCCTGTACTTCTCACCCTGCACAATACGGTTGAGGGCAGATGGTGGAATAGCATAGGGGAACTTTCACTCCTGCTGCCACTCAAAAATGTACATACTAAACAGATAAATAGGGGGCTTCAGTCCCCTGGGCTGTCAACTGGGCACCTTTCACCAACACAGCTGGTCACTGACAAGTGTCAGTAAAACGTTATTAATTGTATGTATAATGTAATAATACACTATAATAATTGCATGCACAGATTTCTCCTGAGAGAATGCAATAGTCTATAGGGACAGCCTGTGTTCACAGAAATTTGGACAGTAATGTTATCTATATTTGGGTACCATTTACAATGTGCTCAGCTCTGCCTATGCACCCAGAAAGATAATCCTTCCATCTGAAGAGCTTGTATTAGCATCTAGGAAGAGAAGCAACATACAAGAGGTGGGAGGAGAGCGTTACAATGAAAATATGTACGTTTTTACACATTTGTATTATATACATGTGATATATTGTCAAATGCACAACATCTATAGCCAGCTACCCTCCAATTTACGATTTGCTGGTCAAACATCTTTGTAAAATTCAGTAAGTTAACCTAAAGAGCCACTATATAGTAGGAAGCCACTGGTAACATTTTTCCTCCCAGCAGTATCTATTTTGTAAGGTTGTTACCTGGATGAAAAATAATTTGGGTTTGCCTATCAGAGTTCTACACTTGTCTCCTCTGAAGAATGTGGTCAGATCCTTGATTTCCATCATTCCATCCGTGCCATAAATGAAGCCATCTTCCCCATGGCTTAAAAAGATACAGGCAAAGCAAGCTGCATCACTGTGGTTCTCATCTGCAGCTGCAAATCAAATAACATTTTTCAGCACAAAGGAAATCACATTAAACTTAATATAAATGAAAGAACTATAAACAGCACCTCTTTGCAGCACTGGATGTACAGTGGGACTGTGACGGGGTCTGCTTACCCCACACTAGCTCAGACAGGGTTAAGCCCATGGTACTGACAGCAGAAGTCCTGCTTCCCTGGCAAGACTGGGCATGCTCCAAGTGCTCTAATAGTATAATGGGAGGGAGACCAGCTCATTCTGGGCTGGAGGCTGCAGGAGAAGGACCTGCCTGGGAAGCTCCCGTGGAGGGCCAGCCACAGCCTCTGACTGCACTGGGAATCGAAGCCGTCCACGGCCTGCCTGCACCCCGGCTACTGAAGGAACCCCTGGAGATGACTGGCGCTGCCAAACACAGAGGACCTGACATCTCACGGGAAACCCAACACAGACTCTGGTAGGAAGTGACCCACAGAGGGTCACGGAGTGGTACTTCCCCCCAGGGAAACTCAGCATGTTTCAGTAGGACCCCCCTGCTGAGTCAGTGGCAAGCTGCTACGTCACTGTTAGGGCCCTGGGTTGGGGCCTGGTGGAGTTGAGTGGGCCTGGGCCCCGCTACCAGGGCCACCTCCCCCCCCAAAGGGCACCCAAGGGTGGTGCTGTCGACTCCGGCCATTAGGCTGTGCAGCCCGACGTCCAAAGGCGGTGCTGTAGACTCTGGCTGCGAGGTCATGCTGTCCTGCACCTAAGGGCGGTGCTGTAGACTCTGGCCATTAGGCCACGCTGCCCGACACCCAACAGTGGCTCTGTAGACTCTGGCCATTAGGCCGCGCTGCTGTGCACTGAAAGGCTGCTTCATAGACTGTGACGGATAGGCCACGCGGCCCTGACCCTAGGGGCATGGACCGTCACAGGGATTCTTTATGCAACTCCAAAAGGGGAAGCCCAAGATTTGGTGGTGATGGGGGATTTCAACTATCCAGATATATGTTGGGAAAATAACATCGTGGAGCACAGACTATCCAATAAGTTCTTGGACTGCATTGCAGAAAATTTTTATTTCAGAAGGTTGAAAAAGCTACTGGGGGAAAGCTGTTCTAGACTTGATTTTAACAAACAGGGATGAACTTGTGGAGAATTTGAAAGTAGAAGGCAGCTTGGGTGAAAGTGATCATGAAATCATAGAGTTTGCAATTCTAAGGAAGGGTAGAAGGGAGTAGAGCAAAATAGAGACAATGGATTTCAGGAAGGCAGATTTTGGTAAGCTCAGAGAGCTGATAGGTATGGTCCTATGGGAATCAAGACTGAGGGGAAAAACAACAGAGGAGAGTTGGCAGTTTTTCAAAGGGACACTATTAAGGGCCCAAAAGCAAGCTATTCCGATGGGTAGGAAAGATAGAAAATGTGGCAAAAGACCGCCTTGGCTTAACCACGAGATCTTGCATGACCTACAAAATAAAAAGGAGTCATATAAAAAATGGAAACTAGGTCAGATTACAAAGGATGAATATAGGCAAATAACACAGGAATGCAGGGGCAAGATTAGAAAGGCAAAGGCACAAAATGAGCTCAAACTAGCTATGGGAATAAAGGGAAACAAGAAGACTTTTTATCAATACATTAGAAGCAAGAGGAAGACCAAGGACAGGGTAGGCCCACTGCTCAGTGAGGAGGGAGAAACAGTAACAGGAAACTTGGAAATGGCAGAGATGCTTAATGACTTCTTTGTTTCGGTCTTCACTGAGAAGTCTGAAGGAATGTCTAACATAGTGAATGCTTATGGGAAGGGGGTAGGTTTAGAAGATAAAATAAAAAAAGAGCAAGTTAAAAATCACTTAGAAAAGTTAGATGCCTGCAAGTCACCAGGGCCTGATGAAATGCATCCTAGAATACTCAAGGAGTTAATAGAGGAGGTATCTGAGCCTCTAGCTATTATCTTTGGAAAGTCATGGGAGACGGGAGAGATTCCAGAAGACTGGAAAAGGGCAAATATAATGCCCATCTATAAAAAGGGAAATAAAAACAACCCAGGAAACTACAGACCAGTTAGTTTAACTTCTGTGCCAGGGAAGATAATGGAGCAAGTAATTAAAGAAATCATCTGCAAACACTTGGAAGGTGGTAAGGTGATAGGGAATAGCCAGCATGGATTTGTAAAGAACAAATCGTGTCAAACCAATCTGATAGCTTTCTTTGATAGGATAACGAGCCTTGTGGATAAGGGAGAAGCGGTGGATGTGGTATACCTAGACTTTAGTAAGGCATTTGATATGGTCTCGCATGATATTCTTATCGATAAACTAGGCAAATACAATTTAGATGGGGCTACTATAAGGTGGGTGCATAACTGGCTGGATAACCGTACTCAGAGAGTAGTTATTAATGGCTCCCAATCCTGCTGGAAAGGTATAACAAGTGGGGTTCCGCAGGGGTCTGTTTTGGGACCGGCTCTGTTCAATATCTTCATCAACGACTTAGATGTTGGCATAGAAAGTACGCTTATTAAGTTTGCGGACGATACCAAACTGGGAGGGATTGCAACTGCTTTGGAGGACAGGGTCAAAATTCAAAATGATCTGGACAAATTGGAGAAATGGTCTGAGGTAAACCGGATGAAGTTCAATAAAGACAAATGCAAAGTGCTCCACTTAGGAAGGAACAATCAGTTTCACACATACAGAATGGGAAGAGACTGTCTAGGAAGGAGTATGGCAGAAAGAGATCTAGGGGTCATAGTGGACCACAAGCTAAATATGAGTCAACAGTGTGATACTGTTGCAAAAAAAGCAAATGTGATTCTGGGATGCATTAACAGGTGTGTTGTAAACAAGACACGAGAAGTCATTCTTCCGCTCTACTCTGCACTGGTTAGGCCTCAACTGGAGTATTGTGTCCAGTTCTGGGCACCACATTTCAAGAAAGATGTGGAGAAATTGGAGAGGGTCCAGAGAAGAGCAACAAGAATGATTAAAGGTCTTGAGAACATGACCTATGAAGGAAGGCTGAAAGAATTGGGTTTATTTAGTTTGGAAAAGAGAAGACTGAGAGGGGACATGATAGCAGTTTTCAGGTATCTAAAAGGGTGTCATCAGGAGGAGGGAGAAAACTTGTTCACCTTAGCCTCTAATGATAGAACAAGAAGCAATGGGCTTAAACTGCAGCAAGGGAGATTTAGGTTGGACATTAGGAAAAAGTTCCTAACTGTCAGGGTAGTTAAACACTGGAATAAATTGCCTAGGGAGGTTGTGGAATCTCCATCTCTGGAGATATTTAAGAGTAGGTTAGATAAATGTCTATCAGGGATGGTCTAGACAGTATTTGGTCCTGCCATGAGGGCAGGGAACTGGACTCGATGACCTCTTGAGGTCCCTTCCAGTCCTAGAGTCTATGAATCTATAAGGGACGTGGGGATTTTTCAGTGCTACAGATTGCAGATGAGGGAAGACATAAACCACTTTTGGATAATTGGGAGAGTATCCAGGGAGCAAGAACTGAGTTCTACCAGACCCAAGATCCGGGCAGGCAGAGCAATTGGGCACAGGTCACTTTCTCAGTTGAGTAAAACAAGAGAATAAAATAGCTCTGAATTAAGAGGAAAAACATGAAGCTTCAGTCTGTTCTGATACCATGTCTTTTATTATATGGAAAAGTACATCAACACAATGAATGTGAACTGTTACCTTGTTTGAGTAATTTCTTCATATCATCACAGCGTCGATCGTTGTATGTAACAACCTCAAATCCTAAGTTTTTAAAACATTTAAAAAGCTCTCCAGCGTCTTTATCGGTGCCATTGCGTGTACCCATACCTGACAGAAAATGAAGAAGAATACAGCTGGTTACACACAAAGCAAAACAAACAACTTGAATGTTCATAGGTGACTTTCTAGGTTTATAATTTACTGGCTATCTATCTTAGAAAATAATATGGTGATGTGATTTTGAAACAAACACTCACAAAGAACCCCACTACCTTCAGATCAACCTGCAAGATTTTTGGCTTTCATTTAAAATAATGCAAGGGTCAATGATAAGATGGGCCTGGGCCTGCAAAGTGCTTCATATCCTCAGCGTCTTGCAGAGTAGGGCCCTGTAGCCTCATCTATCTCTGTTGTGGCTGGGAAGGACGACTCATGTGTACAGCATTCCAAGATAAGAACAACGAGAGTGTGTTGAGAGTCTTAAAAAAACCCAACCTTGTTATATTTAAACACAAACAAAACCACAAACCAGAAAATGTTATGAAGTCAGAAAAATTGTAGCTAAGGTTTCAACCTTAATTTAGTCCCATGTCCTCAACCTCCCCCCCTTAAAGGCCAGAAATCCCCAACAACTCCCATACAAAGGAAAAGGACATAAGTTATTTGAGGCAGGCACTTCCATTTACTATGTTTGTACAGTGCTTAGGAAAAAGGAGTTCTGATCTGGAGGAGGCTGCTAAGCACTACCACAATACAAATGTTATATAATATCACCTGCCCTCACGTGCATTAATAAGGCAATTTGGTTTTGTTCTGTGAAGATATGACACTCACTCTGTAAGGGGGAGGGGAAATCTCCAGATTGTATTGGGAAGACCTACATACTGCTCAATTTGGATTTTCAGCCTATGACAGCATTGGCCCATATGACAACTTGGGAAAGTTATAATTCAGGCTGGAGGTCATGGAAAAAGTTCAAATTTTACCAACATAGCCTGGAAGCTGGGTGCACAGGATAACTTGGTAAAGCAAGCTGGTAAGTTCTTTGAGACATGAAGCACTTGGCTAGCAAAAGGGGCCTCTTGGCACTGCTGTAGTGGATAAATGTTAAACAGGCAGAGTGAGTAGGCAGAGAAATGTTTATAGCAATTTCCCAAGCAAGAAAAAATATTTACCAAAGTTCCATGTCTTAAAAAAACAAAAAAGCGGGGAGGGGTGGGGGAGGGCTTGTTGATCAACTGATGTTAAAGCCATTCTAAAGAACGTTAATGCAAGGGGTCGGGAACAAATTGAAGTATGAGCCAAACACAAGAAATACCTGTTTGGTGCTCAAAATTTTTGTTGTTTATAATAATACATTTGCCAACTTTTTTGTAGTCCATATTATACTTGAATGTTGTGTTAACAATTCGGCACTGGTTACTGACAGGGGCCTCTGGCTGCTGTTCTGGTCCATTCTTCTTTCTTCTGTGAGAACAAAACCAGAAGGGATGTTGAATGATAGAAATCACATGCTCTGTAGCCCCTTATTTTATTCCAGAATTGCTGCCACACCACCTTTTTTCCATCTTCTTTTACCTACAGAGTCCTCTATATTCTAGCTAGACCCGTAAAGATCATCCCATATTTCTGCATAAAAAATTCTGACCCCTAGCAATTCTGGGACCCTATGCAGCCCCCCTGCGGGGGTGTGTGTGTGGGGCCCCAGGCCTCTGTGGGCAGGGGAGGGGGCGGGGGGGCTGGCCGGCC
The DNA here is from genome assembly GCF_003597395.2 of Chelonoidis abingdonii. Classification (NCBI taxonomy): domain Eukaryota; kingdom Metazoa; phylum Chordata; order Testudines; family Testudinidae; genus Chelonoidis; species Chelonoidis abingdonii. Next base: position 54,802,785 of record NC_133783.1, read on the forward strand.
CCAGGCCTCTGCAGGGGGTGGGGCTGGCTTAGAGGGTAGGGGGGAACCAGCCCCCAGCACTCACCAGTGGTGTGGCTGGGGCCAGGTCGCTGCACTTCCCAAACCTGGTGAGTGCAGTCCTGGCCTGCTGCACTCCTCGGGGGGCGGAAAGAAGCGGGGCTGGGGCAGGAAAGGGGTGGAGCAGGGCAGCGGCCCTGGGGAAGAGCTGGAGTAAGGGCTGGAGCGGCACACAGCTGCGCAGGGCACCAGAAAATTTGGTGCCCCAAATTTCCTGGTGCCCTACGCAGCTGCATACTCTGCGTATGGGTAAGGATGGCCCTACCTACATGTCACAATCACCATCCTTCAGTTTGGAAGTCCAGTCGGAACTACAATCCGGCAGCCTACGGTCCTGATCACAACCTACCAGCCTACTTCACTGCAAACAGTTCCAGGAAGAAATGATTGGGATTTCTTTGGAGCTATCCACTGCTGCTCCCCAAAATCAGCCAGAGGGTTTTGAGCTGACCTCATGACCAGGCAGAAGCCAGTGGACTGACCCAGCAGGCCCCTTTGCTCTACAAGCCCTGGGAGTAAGAACGCAGGCTGAAAATATTCCCACTCCTAAAAGTAACATACGACCTAGTGACATATGTAAACTTTGTCTGCCAATGAAGTAACAAATACCTATTATAGAAAGTGAATGTGACTTCATTTTTTGGTTTAAACACTGTTATCTTTAACCTGAGCTAGTGCACCACACCTGGGAACAGCACTCTTTTTATGATTTGTTTTTATAATACAACAAAATTTTAGAAAGATAAAAATACACTTCTTTCATGTAATTACATACTGTACTTCCTCCTGCGTAATGAGAGACTTCAATTGCATTAGAGTCAAAAGGACCTTTTCTAGAGAGAGATGACAGGAAGATTACTCACAGTTTTTACTGTAAGTGAAGTTTTAAAACAAACAAAACCATGTCAGTAATGTTGTTCCTCTAGCTAACTTTAGGTGAGGGAAGCGTACGGGAAGTTAGTTGCTAGTTCTGTTAGTTAGTTGCTATTTTACTACAGGTAGAGACAATGGGGCCTGATCAGTCTGCTGGCAGGGCCCTGGCAGTAGGCATCTGGTGCTGGCAAGGTCTCCTGCACAGGAACTGCAGCAATGAAAACTACCTATAGCTTCTGCTATGCTTATAAAACAAAACTCAGAAGATAACAGTCCACAAAGAGCCTGATTTTACCCCCTCTGAAGCCAATGGGAGTCTTTCCAGTGACTTCAATGAACTCTGGATCATATGCAACATCTGAGTTGATGGTCAGGGCGGGGTTTATCTCTTGGGTTTATCTAGTCCAGTATCCTGTCTGCAACAGTGTCTGTTCCCGGATGATCCAGAGGAAGGCATATCTCCTGTCCTCAACACAAGTAACAATAGAACCTTACATTACAGGGAGAAATTTCTTTTTAATACAAGTGGATGATGGGCCTATATCCTTGCAATTTTAGCCTAATTAACCTGACTACTATTCACTCACGAAAGCTCATGCTCCAAAACGTCTGTTAGTCTATAAGGTGCCACAGGACTCTTTGCTGCTCTACTATTGCTGTTCTTAATCCTGTATCTAAGCCATTGTAGAAAATTGCTAAGCTATTTGCCTCAACCATATCCTGCTGCAGTGAGAGCTCAAGCTGATTAACTGTCTATAAAAAATGAATTTTCTCCCCCTTCCCCCCAATTTAAAAATTGTTGCCTTTCAGCTTTGAGTACCCTCTTGCTTTACTACTAGGAACACGATAAGCAAGAGACCAGGTTGCTCTTCTCAATGCTATTTGTCATTTTTATAAGCAAAATCTTTTCCATTTTTAAATGGTTGTCTTTTAACTTCAAGTTTCTTCTTGTTCTGCTGAGAAGGGCCAAAGCAAATAGGTGCACGTAGGAGGTGCTCTCTGCACCATTCATTATGGTACTATACTTCCACCAAATTTCCTCTTACTCTTTCCTTAGATTACCAAGGCTCTTGAATAGTCTCTAGTTATGGAGACTCTCAAAAGCATTTAATATTAAACTTTCTGGTAGTCAGCCATTTACCTGCTTGATACTCACTGTTTGTGGGCTTTGGAAGCAATCAGAACACCCAAGGCAATTATTCAACTTTGCCCTAAGTGGAGGTTACAGAAAGAGTTATCCACATTTAGCTCCATAATACAGTACTATTAAATTTGTCTTTCAAGGAGGGCTTCAATTTTTATTTTATTCTGAAATTATCTTTCCCGTCTGTAATCTGATCCTGCAGTAATACATAAGATCTGGCAAAGATGCAAGGAAAGGGAATTTCAAAATAAGAACAGAGCAGTTAAAAATTAATATCCAGGTAAATGCACAGTATACAGCTTCCTCAACCCATAATGGTTTCAGGCTTATGCAGCTTTCGGTTTTGGCAGGAAAACTTTACTTTAACTGGTTTCCTACATAAGCAAGCATTGTTGCTACATGCAATACAACATCCTCAAGTGGCATCAGTACACAATTATTGTTCATTTACAGGATGCACCCATCCCGTGAACATTCCTCAACACACTTTCCCACAGCATCCAGTAACCCATTGTCTTCCCAACTGCATATAAAAACCTGTACTCTTCTGCAAACCCAGCTATATAGTCCCCATCAAATATTTTAGCTGATCCCTATCAGTGTGAGACCTTCTCCAGGCACGCAAGAATCTATTCTATTTCTCTATTGTTCCCGTGTGACATGTAAGGCACAGTTCTGAGAAGAACGCAGGACCTGCAAGTTCTGTTGACTTCAATGGAAACTGCAGGGACGAGACAGCCACTCAGTACTTCTCAGGATCAGACCCACAGTGCACTTACTGGCAGTCAACAAAGTAATTCCAGCAAATTTCTCCTGGTAATGGTCCAAGTCAATGTCTGACAAATCACTAAGGAAGCAAACTTGTGGTGTATGTACATATTGGATCTTCAACCCAGATAGCACGCAATCTGTTATTTGACTCCAACTTTTGGATCACCTTATGTCTCCACACGCCCAAATGGCAAATACAAATTGCCATACTGGACTAGATCAATGGTCTTTCTAGCAGCAGAAGATAAAAATCTACTGTCTGAAAGAGCCCAATACCAGATATATAAGAAAAAGGAGAAGGAAAATGCGCATAATGGACAATTATATAAGAATTTGCCCATAGGGGAAGTTCCTACCTAAAACTAGTAAGTAAGAAGTTGGTTTATGACTGGAAGCATGAAGCCTTATAAATGTGTAAACATTTTTATCCTTTAACTTGTTTCACTGAGGATGTTCTCATTAGCCATATGTCTTTTTTTGTTGTTTGTTTTACCTAACCTTCCTGGTCACAGTAATTTATTGCCTCAGGCATTTGGCAGGTTAATTATCAGTTGTGCAAATATGCATTTCTTTTTACTACTTTTATATAGTTTGCCTGTCAGTTTCAATGGATGTCTCCTCATTTTTCTATTGCAAAAAAAGATTGAATAAGAACACTCAGTTTCAGTTTCTATTTTTCATATTGCATCATTGAAATCCAAAATCTCCAATTTCCTCATTTTTTTTTTTAATTCAACTTGGTCTGGATTAAAAGATCAATGGTATTTTACGGTTGTGGTCTCTCAGCTTTTACATCTAAATTATGCCATAATTCTTCTGTGTTGCGCCACTATTGGTCACCCTCCATTGGTCAGTCAGCCCAGTCCCACACTTAGACAGCAATATTACTGTGACTCTGTCCTCTCAGGCACTGAGCTCCTCCTCCTCCTTTTGGTCAGATCAAGAGTCCAGCAAAATTGAATTCCCCTTTGGCAACATCAGTTTGTCCACAGAATGAAAACCAGAATGTGCACACTAAGTCCCGGCTTAGGCTCGACAGTAATATTGTGTCAGAGTCCTACCTTGCAAAGGCTGGACTTATTCTCTGTCTACCCTGGGATAATGATTACTATTTTTGAAATGAGCGCAACGTTGATAAAAAAAAATTAGTATTTCTGCTTGCCTGTCTCATCCTATTTACCACCCTGTTGCTGAACTTTGTGACGCTAGAGATTCACGGAGAGGACATAAAGTAATTTCCATCTTGCTTCACTGTGAATCAAATTCTTACTCCAGTGAGTAAAGACCTGAGGATCTGAGCCCATGGGTTTAAACCGTTAGAAAACATTTTTACCATTTAATAAACATGTTTAAAGACCGCTTTTAAGGGGAAAAAGCTCTTTTGCTGAGAATGGAGTCTCTCAGCATTACTGTCTTCTCTTCATGTTGGAGGGCTTCTTTCCTTGGGAGCTTACTTCCCCCTTCCCCCACTTTCACTGCACTACATTTACCATTCTCAGAATCCACAAGATGTGCAATAAGCTCAGTGCATGGACTGTTATCCCCCTTGAGTGCTCTAGTCTTTCCTTTTGTAACCTCAGCTCAGGTTCATCATACTGTAGGCTTGATTCAACAAGCCCTCTGTGCAATGAACTCCAGTTGACTTTGTGGGAGCTCCATGCGTGTAAGACATCAGATCAGACTCTGTAACTGTAGCCGTGTATATCTCCACAAAAGATATTGTCGTCTCAACATGATTATCAGACTGGACCCAATGAGTGGTGGACCTTATTAATAAGGATAGACATCCAGCACATTGCAAAAGGGATTTAACTCTGCAGCTTCCAGCAATGTTGAACATTGTGCCTGAGAGGCCAGAGTCTGTAATAGCACTTTGTTCAGGTAAGCAAGGCCACTTCTTGGAAAAGCAACATAAACCAGGAAATTCTGGAGCAAGAAGAAACGATTATTGCAGGAAGAAAATGTGATCTCACCTACACAACCTGTAGTTAAACCAATCCCATTACTGCTGCTGAAAGTTAGCAAGGATTAAAAAAAGTCTGACAATGATCCATTTCCATTTGGGATCTTTTGAAAACCATGCCCTTCTTTCCCTTGTGAGGAATAGACTCAATGGTGATTTATATATAAAGGAAACATCATCTCTGCCTGGAAGAAAATAGTCAGTCTGGCTATACAGAGAAATAGGAGAATAAAGACAAAATTACAAATAGCAAGGTTCTACTCTTGTGTGAAAGGGAATTTTTTTTAAAGAGGAAATTGGATGCCCTTAATCAAAAATGAATTGTAAAGTGACACTATGCAGTAAACTATACTTTGGTTTTGAGAGCAGGGAGGAGGCTTAGAAAGTCCCCTCCCCGCACAAGGTTAGGGGCTTTTGGGGATTTATTGATGGATGGAGAGGGAGGGAAGGAGTGCCACCCAGCTCTGCTCTGTCCCCAGCCCAGCCCCAGCCCAACTCTGCTCTCATTCTCTCTCCACTCCAGGAAAGTTCCTCTAGTCCCAGCTCCTCCCTCATCCCCAGTTCTGCCTCCAGTTCTGCTTTCAGCCACTGCTGAGACAACTGTGCAGTAATGAGGGGGTGGGGGGCGTGGACAGATTCCATTACTGGTAAGGGGGTGGGGGCATGACAGGAAAAGTTGGGCACCACTGCCTTAATATGCTTTGCAAGGACAGTCATTCATTTGTATGACTGATCATAAAATTCTATTGAAGAGAATTTATTGCCTGTTTTAGAAACTGAAGACTTCTATTTACAGAGTATAAACTATCCTATACTTCTGATCATAATTATCTCATGCTCCTAAGTGTCAGAAGCCAGTTCTGCTATGGACCATGCAGTCTTTGCCTTTCTACTAAGAGCCAGCAAGGGATGGATGAATAGTAGTGATGTGATGCTGACACCTATCTACCAACTACTAATCTGTGTTTAAGAATTGTGACGGTGCACTCCATATGATGTTATGAAAATACGCTAATGAGTGTGAAAATAATGTAACTGGAATATGCTTCATGCAAAAGGTCTCTTGTAAGGTATCATTAAAAAGCTTACAATCTACTGAGTGTGTTCATCCTATTTGTATAAATGTACCACTCTTGTATCTGAAATAAGGAATATGAAATATAACTCTGAGGTCCTATTGTAATTATGCAAAGTGTGGGCCATTAATGGTGGTTTGGAATCTTGATGGCTCCCATTAACTAGGACAATTGGTTGTAAATGGCTCTGTCTACTTGTAAGTCTTCCTGTATACCTGTGTGCTGGCAAGTGGGTAATGAAGTCCGACAGGGACATGTGATCATGTCACCTGAACTAGAATCCATTTTTAACCTGGTGCTTTTCCATTTAGAAGAAGGGGTGGGAACCCAGAGAGGGACAAAGGATTCCCACCTTGTGCAAAAGATATATAAGGGGGTGGAACAGAACAAAGGGGGCTGCAGTCCTGAGAAATCCCCTAGCTACCACCTGAGCTGGAACAAGGACTGTACCAGGAGAAAGGATTGGGCCCAGACTAGAAGACAGCTAGTCTGTCAAAGAAGCTTATTGGAACATCTGAGAGTGAAATTTACCTGATTTTAGTTTTCTACTGTATTAGGATTAGACTTGCATGTTTTATTTTATCTCTTTTGGTAATTTACTTTGTTCTGTCTTTTATTACTTGGAACCACTTAAATCTTACTCTGGGTTAATAAATAAGTGATTTTATTAAATACAGAAAGTAAGTATTAATACCGGGGGGGGGGGAAGTAAACAGCTATGCATCTCTCTATCAATGTTACAGAGGGTGAACAATTTATGAGTTTACCCTGTATAAGCTTTATATAGGGTAAAATGGATTTATTTGGCGTTTGGACCCTATTGGGAGCTGAGTATCTGAGTGTTGGAGACAGGAGCACTTCTTAAGCTGTTTTCAGTTAAGGCTGCAGCTTGTGGGGGATATGGTTCAGACTTGGATCTGTGTTTGCAGCAGGCAAAAGTGTCTGGCTCAAACAAGACAAGATACTGAAGCCCCAAGCTGGCAAGGAAAATGGGCTCAGAGGTAGTCCCAGCACATCAAGTGGCAGTCCCAAAGGGGGTTTCTGTCACCCAACCCATCACATCTTAGCCTTTCTACTAAGAGTCAGCAAGGGATGGATGAATAATAGTGATGTGATGCTGACATCTAACTACTAATCTGTGTTTGAGAATATTGCCCATTATGTCACAATATTGTAAGTTGGATGGGTGAGCCGGAAACAGTATTAGTTTAAAATCTCAACAGAATCTTGTAAGGACTTTGGAGCTTTCCTCAGCATGGAAAATGTGTTGCTCTATGCCTCTGAAGTGGTCTGGAGGAAATGTTCATTATCAAAGCACTGCTAAAAATAGCTGTCTCTGGCATCATATTTGTTTTTAAGCATCAACTTAAGTGATACAATTTTCGTGGTCAGTTTCTAGCTATTGTGTTCTTATGACCATGCTTTGGTTTGTTATTATAGGATTTTCATGACATTCCTACATTCTACTCAAGATTCACTCCTAACCGCACTCTTTTACTCCTTCCTCCTCTTCAGACTTCCTAATCTATTGAACACCCCCAGTTACCCTTCTCTCTCCTATTTCTGTACTGGAAGCCTATCTGCAATAAAAGGCACAAGCCACTCGTTTGTACCTGACTGGTACTTTTTAGGTTATAAATTCTTTAAAGAAAAGACTTTGTTCTTTGATACATCTACTTGAGTAAAGTGGCATGTACACTCAGAGCAGCCTACAAATAATAGATAATTATGCTGTCCCCTTTCCCCCTGAACTCTGTATTAGGTGGGCAGAGAAATACCTTTTTTGGGGTGGAAGGAACAAGCCAATGCTTGAATGTCCACATGCCCAGTATTTTATTTGTGCAAAGAATCTTTTGTGTTACTAATCTTTGAACAGAAAGGATATATTAGGTGGGTTAAGGAGTAGGCATGTTCGGTGAGTGCCTGCCCCAACTACACGGGTTGAAACAGACTTGAACACCAAGTTTTAAAATTGGCATTGGGATTGGCAATGAAGTTTATGCATAAAGTATTTAGGGTCAGGCTCTTCATATAAGAAATCAAGACAGTAGCATGTGGAACTGAAATCACTATAACTGCTAGTTATAGAAAGGCAGGATGGTACTGCGGACAAGACATTGGACTGGGAATTGGGAGCTTGGGGTTAATTCCCATCTCTGCTATTGAGTCACTATGTTCTTGACAATTCACCTCAGCTCTCCATTTCTCAGGTTTCTCATCTGTAAAACGGGGCTGAATCTTAACTTCCTCTCAAGTGCTTTGAAGAATGCTATGTAAGCCCTAAGTATTATTACTCTGCTGAAATGTACAACCGTAAACATTTATAAAATCTAATCATTGTTCCACCTTGTTTAACAGAGATCAGTCTTTACCATCATACCACTTTAGAAAATGGTTGAAAGAAAAACTGGCCAGTAGTTTAACCATTCAAATAACCAACCCCTGATGACAAAGAAACAATTAACCTTTAAAAACACAGGGAAGATAAATGGAATTCAAACAAATGTTTTACACTACCAATTTGCCTAGGGGGACCTGCTTATTTGCCTGAATTAACAGAAATTACTATCAGCTTTGAAGGATTTTCACTAACAGCATAATCAACCCTGGAAGACTTCTAAACCATGCTTTAGTAAAATTCTTTGAGAAAGTGAGGGGACTTTCAAATATTACCATAAGAACCTTTTCACCAGAACAGAGAAACCCTTCCTTCAGGAGAGAAAAGAAAGGGGAATGTAGGTCCTGATTGGAGCTGAATGAATAATTATTTGATTGGGTGGCTGAAGTGAAGAATCTGGAAAAAAAAAAAAAACCCAACAAACCCCACCCAAAAACCCCTTTACAGTTGAATCAAAACTGATTTTTTTTGTTTTTCCTCACTGAAATCAACAAAAAACTGTTTTAGGTCAAAGTAAACATTTTGTTCAATCTGAAATACTATTTTCCATTTAGTTTCATTATATCTTTGGGTGGTTTTACACTCTCTACATTTAAAAAAAAACAAATTAGCTTAATTTCTAAAAAATGTTTTGAAGGAAATTAAAAACATTTTGTTTCAAAAATTACAAACTGTTTAGATTTTTTCTTCTTTTTTTTTTTCATGTTTTATTTGGCCTAAATTATTAGCTGAATTAACACAAATTCTCAGATAGTTTAATTCAACCAAAAAATACAATTTTGGGGTGACTATACTAACTGCCAAAAAATCTCTCAGCTCTAGTCCTGACAACACTGTGCATCTGAATTCCTCTCCAAGCATCTGGCAACTATTAAGATTGACACAAACATTGCAAGGGGATGCTTTGTATAAGAGATTCTGAACTCAAGAACAGCAAGTCAGAGCAATACTGTACCACATAAAAGGAGTTCTGAATAAATTATTACTGATGATGAAGTGTATGTGTGTTTAAAAAAAATATTTAATGATGGTGAAAAGTCCCAAACTGATAATATCAGAGTTCAAAATGAACATTTATCAACAAAAAGTAAGGCACAGGCAGTGCCCCACTTCTTTGCAAGCTACTTCACCAGTGTGCCTTAATTTTGAGCGTCAACTTTGGGAAGGGGAGAGAGAAGAGGGCAAGTGTACTTCAGTCTTAAGCCCCAATACGGCAAACACTTACGCATGTGCTTAACTTTACTATTGTGGGGGACCCACTGATATCAAAGGGGCTATCTGTGACCGTAAAGTTAGGCTTGTGCATAAGAGTCTGCAGGATTAGCTATAGTGACCATTCAGTTCGCAGTTTCTTTGCTAAGACTGACAATCAGTTCCAGTGGCATTTTTTAGGAAAACTTTGGAACTATACCGTGACTAACTCACCGCACAAAGGCCACTTAAAAGTTTTCAAAGGAAGTTACTTTCTGCTACCCACCTAGACTGAATTAAAAGAGGGAGTTATGCAACAAAGGGCCTAGATGGCTTAGGCCCTGATCCTGCAAGCTGCTCCACAAAGGCTTCCCCCATATGCAAAGCCACTGAAGTCAATGGCTCTCTGTGGAATGGAAGGGTCTGCCAAGTGCAGCTGTTTCCAGGATCAGAAACTTCGTGTGTAACTTCTGGCACATTTTCCATCTTGTAGATGCACCTAGAGTTTATAAAATCTAAACAAAAAATACCTTATTCTTTTTTGTTTTTATAACTACATATTAGCTTAAGTCAAAAGTATTCAAAATTAATTGTTTTTTGAAGTTTTATTCACTATATAGGAAGCATAGTGGGGCTCATTCAGTTTCATGTTACTACACATGTTGGACATAACAAGCTATATCTGACAAGTATTGTGTAAACATTTAGCAACAGTTAAAAAATAAAAAAAAGTCAGGCAGCAGTCTCCTGTTCTTTTGTACACAGCATGCTGTCTTCTGCAAATCTCTATTCACACTCTTACATGATAGCACTGCAGTGTAATATTCACAATTAAATGGAGCCAATAAAGTGCAAGCTCTATTCTCTAACCCTTGGTTTACATTTCTGCTACTCTGCCCGACACTCTGTTGTGTGGTAACTCATGTATTTTTTGTGTGATATGATATGATTTATATACCACCTAAAAGTCACTAATGGCTTTACAAACAGAAAAGAATACAGATAACTTTTCAGGAGACAGTTCCGTTCTGCAAGTCCTGTATGTATGAACCTCCCATCGGAGTCGTGCAAACTGAGATCCCTCAGAATTGGAGTCAGGCTGCATAATATACACCGATAATTTCTAATTGTGCTATATAACACCACTACCACCAACACAGGTATTAATATAAACTAAAGAGACATTTTATATCAACATCATACTAATAAAAATAATAAAACTAAACTAAGCAAAGCAAAAAGTACACTTTTCCAGAATACCTTTGCATATGAAATGGTAAGAGTACTGTGCCATCAGAGTGACCTTTAGCTGGGGAGAACACTATGTCTGAATTATTTTAGGGAATTCATTCATGACACTTCCACAAAGGCAACAACAGAGGAGGGAGAGATATGACACGGTACAGTACCTTGGCTCATCATCAAATATCACTCCACTCTGCATCTGAAAATAGTTTCACCCTTGTGTCCAAGAGCAAGTTTAATCTTCTTTAGAAATGTTAGGAGCCCATCATGCTCAGGGTTATAATGGACAGTGAAGCAGGATGCTCTGCATTCAGGCCCAAAGGTTCGCCTGTGTCAGCAGTGGGTTACGCTGGACTTTTCTGTAGGGCTATTCAAACCCCCATGGCTATGGCCTCGCAAGCTGCTGAGGTCATGCAGGACTGATCCACCTTTGTTGACAGGCAGAAAACATCTCACCACTATGAGTCTATCAGTGCTCCGGTGCAGGAGCTTAGGAAAGGAAAGTGAGGTGGAATAGCACAACTTTACCTTTTAACAAACTCTTACCCACCACAGCAGGATAGAGAAAATTTCAAAAAACTTTTAACCCAAGTGAAAAGACAGTTAAAAAAGAACAACAAACCAGTAGTACTCTGTATCTTGGAAATAGTTCTCATATATTTACTCTTTATGTATTCTAATGCCTATTAATTTTGTCTGCATTTTTCTATTTCTTTGTTGTTGGCTGCTTATGTAAAAATGGAAAAAATAATAAATGACACATGTGATTTGCTTTCTCCTACACTTTGAATTATTTTTATTATCTTGGCTTCCTTGCAAAGAGACAGGTAAATTATACTATAATTAAAAGCAAACCTGATACTTGATCTGCTGCTAGGGTTGCCACCTATCCAGGTTTTCCTAGGATCGCTTTTTGGAAGTAGCTGTCCTGTAAGATATCTGTAAGGGTGCTCAGTACACATTGCCAAGTGCTCGATTTTATGGATGTCCTGATTGTTTGTTTGTTTGTTTTTTTTATCCTGGATGCCTGGTTTTTTGTACCTCAGAGGTGGAAATCCTAACTACTGCTGTGATTGCTAAAATACAGTTCCAAGATAGTTGAGCATTTACACCATGTACATATGCAAATGTCTCCAGGAGGAACGAACAAGTACTGATTGGGTTTAATGAACTTTATGCCAACACCAGCCTGGCTGCAGGCCTTCTCTAGTGATTGAGTTCTAGATTCTCATAAAAAAAAAAAAAGGAAAAAAAAAGACTAATTAGAAGTGAAAAATTCCTGGTGTATTATATTGGAAAAAATTGTCCAAAGTATACTGTTATTATTCACACCGGAAATGCCATCACCAGCAAAGACCACCTAGTCCAGTAATCCTCTCTCAAACTGATGAAATGCCAAATGCTTCAGACAGAAAGCACATATGATTTTTATCATTGTTACGTACTGTTTGTATTATAATAGCACCTGCAAGCCCCAAACCTGCAAGGCCCTCATCGTGCTTGGTACACTAGAAACACAAAGAAAGACAGCCCCTACCTGAGGGAGCATACAATTAAAATAGACAAGACAGAGAGGGAGAATGGGTGAAAAGGAAGGATCATTATCTTCATTTGACAGCTAGGGTACTAAGACACAGGGATAGTAAGTGACTTGCCAAAGGACAAAAAGGAAGCCTGAAGCAGAACTGGGAATTGAATCCAGATCTCCCAAGTTCCTAGTCCAATGCCATAATCTCAAGACCATCCTTCCTCTCAATACAATGCAGATAAAATATCTTCCTGATCTATCCATCCCAATGCCCACCTACCCACATTGTGTCCATCACCATTGTATCTGGACCCAATGAGTCTATGGTTCCAGATAGTGAGAGAACAATCAGCTATTAACTGTAGCAGGAAGCCTGACAGCCTGGCAATTTTTATCCTGGCTGTTGTGAGGACACAAGAAATACTTTTCATATAAATGTTTAATTTTTTTTTAAACAATCTGTAATATTCAGTGGCAGCAAAGCTCACAGTTTAACTACACATTGCAGTAAAAAAAATGTACAAAGGTGCTGCTGAAACAAATGAGGTGTCATTCAGCTCATTATTAGGATTTCAACATTAGGACAAGGCAGGAGCACTTAGACTTCATGAGTGACTAATTTCACAATTGCTTTGGAAGCAGATGCTGACAACCCTACTTGCTTTTCTGTGAATAAGGCAATGCAGTTCTGTAGTGAGGGGCCTCTTTTCCCAAAGTTCAGCATTTCAAGTGGCTTGCACAATACAGGGTGGGCAACTTATAAAAATGTATGCGGATGTGAGGGGAAACCAAACATGTGCGCACTTTGAGAAACAATTCATCCTGAAATCCTTACCTGTGATGCATCTTGTCAAACAAATAAAAGGAAACTGCTGGTAATCAAAGATGGGTGGAAAATAACTGCCAGGAAGATGAAAGAGAACAACAAAAGAGCGTCTCTTGTCAGCCTTAAATTCTCCATCCCCCTACATCTCCAAAGCTGTCATTGTAACAGGTTATTAATCCATGTACATGTATATTCTTCAAATGATTCAGGTCTCATTGAACAAAGTGCTCTACCAACCTACCATTCTAGTTCCAGCAAGAGAGTCACACAGCAGACTCTAGTTTTGTGCAAATGCATGAAGAAAAACAAATAGCAGCACTACCGCAACAATTCCCAACCCCCGCTTCCAAAAAGAAAAAAAGAAGGAATTTTTGATGACATTTTAATGTAGATCCTTAGCTGGTGTTTACTGGGGTACATTTACTTCAGTAAAGCTATGCAGACTTTACAATAGCTAAAGATTTGGCTCTTTGTTTTGAAAAAATTTGATACACAGAGACATGGGTAGTGAAAGATTACCTGTCAGGGATGTTCTAGATAATACTCAGTCCTGCCATGAGTGCAGGGGACTGGACTAGATGACCTCTTGAGGTCCCTTCCAGTCCTACAATTCTGTCGTTCTATGACTTCAGTCCATGGGTCTCAACCTGATGCTCTACAGTCCCGAGAGAAACAGGAAATATGAAAACGTTCTATACACTTGTAAGTCTTTATCATCTGAATTTCAGTTTGCAAAACAGAAAAAAGCTCATGTAAAATTTGAGTGTATATTCTATTTAACTGAAGATGTCATAGCTGCTGATGAGCTGAAGAGCAAAACACAGATGGATGGTGACTTTCTGGCAAAGCGACTTTCAAATTGATTAAAATAAGTGTTCTCAATTTAATTAAAATGAGAGCTCTCAAATTGTTATAGTTTTGTGCTTTGATTCCTTACTGAAGGCAAAATTAACTACTTTATAGAAATACTGCAGTAATATTACAGAGACCTAATCAGCTCAGCTAACTCCATCTCAAGAAAAACTTATGGTGTAAGTTAGGGACCTTTTATTGTTTTTACCCTTTGCACCTTTGAGGAATGAATAAATAATGCTTTGTTCCAAAGATGCTAATTGTACATCACAGCAAACGTACACTGTCACAGGTCCCCAAAGGGAAAAGCTTACAGGTGCCAAAATTGAATTGTGCATGTGTTGTTAACATGGTTGAGAAACAGGAGGCTGCAGCCTGGAGCTCCTGTCTAAGGCGGCAGAAGCGTGTGACTCCATACAGAGTTAATTGTATGAAGCTAGGCCTGTCACCTCAGGCAGGGGCAGGAAAACTTTTTGGCTTGAGGGCCTGTAGCAGGGTGGACACCTGCTTCTGCCCCGAAGGGGTGAAAACAGCCAGGAAGAGGGCTGTGGCAGGGAAAAGCTAAGCTGATTGGGGAAGTAGCCACAGCTGGGCCATGCCCCAATCAGGCCCAGCTGGTCCCTATACAAGGCTATGAGCCAGAGGCCCAGGGACAGTTTCTCTCTGCATTCAGAGAGAGAAAGGCCTGGCTGCAGGGAGCTATAGACAGAGTACCTGAGTGGAGCAGGGCTGGGGAGCTCCAGCCTGGAAAGCCCCAGGCTGTGGCCTAGCAGAAGGCCCAGGGGTACTAGGGGTTGTACAGGGAAGCCAAGGTGTAGGCCAAGGCAGCAGGTCCAAACCCTCCTTGCCTGTGATGAGTAGGCTGATACTGCAATCTGCCCCAGGGTGTGGGGGCTAGACAATGACTGGCAGTAGCCTTACACTGAGGCTAGGTGGGAACAGTGGGTGGGGGTTCCCCAGGGATGGGAGACCCTAAGACTGAGGGGTTCCTGCCAGGGGGTAGCACCCAGCGAAAAGGGCACTGGGGTCCTGGGAGGGACATGGGGCCAGAGGAAAGGTGGATCACTGGCCTGCAGAGGGTGCTCTGGAGCTGGAATGAGCTAATTCCTGGAAGTCACCAGCAGGAGGCACCGCAGGGGTGAGTCCACTCCTCTACAGGGCCACATCTGGGAATAGAAATTGTATGGCGGGCTACGACTGCTCACAAAGTTGGGGCTGGGGTGTGAAAGGGGGTGAGGGCTCTGCTTGGGGGTGTGGGCTCTAGGGTGGGGCCAAAAAAAGAGGAGTTCAGGGTGTGAGAGGGGGCTCTGGGCTAGGGCAGGGGACTAGGGTGCGGGGTGTGTGTGTATGAGGGCTCTTGCTGGGGGTGGGGGCTGCGGATCAGGAGTTTGGGATGTAGGAGGGTGCTCTGAACTGGGACTGAGGGGTTTGAAAGGTGGGAGAGGGATCAGGGCTGGGGTGTGGGAAGGGGTGCAGGGTCTGGCTAGGGGGGTGGTCTGAGATGGGGCTGGAGATGAGGGGTTGTGGGTGCAGGAAGGTACTCTGGGGTAGGATTGAGAGGTTCAGAGGGGGATCAGGGCTGGGGCAGAGGGCTGGGGTGCGGGGAGAGGCTCAGGAGTGCAGGCTCCAGGTGGCACTTACCTCAAGTGGGTCCCGGAAGCAGCAGCATATCCCTTCTCTGGCTCCTAGGCAGAGGAACAGCCAGGCAGCTCTGCATGCTGTCCTGTCCAAGGCACCACCCCTGCAGCTCCCATTGGCCACGGTTCCTGTGTAGGAGCTGGAGGGGGGCCATGCTACTGCTTCCAGGAGCTGCATGGAGCAGCTCCCAACCCTGCTCTCTGGCTGGAGCACTGGAGTGGGGCAAGCCCCAGACCCTGCTCCTCAGTGGGACCTCGAGGGCCAGATTAAAACAGCTAGTGAGCCGGATCCAGACCACGGGCCATAGTTTGCCCACCCTGACCTAAGGAGTGCACTTGACAGGGTCTAAGCCTGGAAGCTGTTACAGTAACTTAAGAGTTCTTAAACACACATTTCTATACTAGCTAATGCTTTCCAACCGAGGTCGATCTACACTGAAGTGTAAGATGCCTTAAATCGACCTAATTATGTCAGTGTACACACTACAGCTTTGCCCCTGCAAATGTATGTGCCCTGCTACACTGACATAATAACTCCACCACCACTAGAGGCATAGGGTTTATGTTGTAGTTAGGGCAACACAGTGTCCCTGCAGACACTGCCTTACTTACACCTACTGGCTGTTATTCTTGTCAATTTCATGGTTCCCCTGGAGCCAGCTCCAGCCTGGCTGCTGTCTGGTCTCTGCTCCAAGCCAGGCTGCTGCTCAGGCTCCCTGCTGGGCTGGCTCCCAGCTCAGATTTGGGCTGCCACCCCGGCTCTCAGCTCCCCACTGGGCATATGGCAGCTGACCAGACTCTGGATGCTGATGTCCCCACTGGAAGCCTGGCTGACCCATTGCTCTCAGCTTCCCGCTTCCCACCAGGAATGGGGCAGCTGCACTGGGCTTCTTGGCACCCCGCCAGGAACATGGCAGCCAACCAGACACCAGGCATGGATCTCCCCACCCGGAGCCCAGTTGCCATTCTGGGCTCAACTCACCACCAGGACCACGGTAGCCAACTGGATTCTGGGTGTGGATCTCCCTGCCTGGAACCCAGCTGACCCCCAACCCCCTCTGGGCTCTCCTCTCCCCAACAGGTCAACTTAAGTTTATAGTGTAGACATGCCCTGAGAAGGGGAATACTAAGTGTAGAAGAGAGAAAAGAGCAGTGGGCAAAAGGTAAAGTAACCTGAGGGGACACAGTTCTATACAATTCAATAATAGTTGCACTGGTATCCAAATTCTTACAGCTACTGCCAGCGGATGCTTCACTTTAGCCCAGTGCACTAGAAATACAACCATGGATGCTAAGAAAGCAAGCTCTACTCTGCCACACTGTAGGGCATTCAGTTGTTTTTAAGAATACATTGTGGATGAAATCCTAGCCCCATTGAAGTTAATGGTTAAACTCTCGCTTGACTTCAGTGGGGCCAGAATTTTACCTTTATGTTGAATTCTGGCCTCTGGATGGTTAAAAGAAATGATGGCTCCTGTGATTCTCTATATGACAGAGTGATCACTCTGATTTTTTTTTTTAAACCAACAAAATCGATATTAGCCTGCCATCTAGTGGTAATGAAACAAAACAAAAAAAAAGCAGGTGATTTTTAACAAATCAGCTTGCTTCCTAAAATGGTAATAAATCTAGAAAGTTTTTCAAAGAGATGAAACATACAGAATTAAATTTCCCTAACTGGAAGAAAAGAGAAATTGCCATGTTGAAATTCAATAGTTGACCCTGGACCACTTGGTCACATGTTTAAGGCAAAGGCCTATGACTGGATTCACAGCATCACAGATTTGCTGTGGAAAAGCCACAGAATGGAAATTATTTCTGATCAGATTGGCAACAATTTATGCTGTGGTCTGCATCATAAGTTTTAATGCACTGAGAGAAATACACCATACTGGCATAGATTTTCAACTACTTCTTTTCTCTGCTCTAGGGCTGCATGGAACTGAAGCCACAGAGGGGCTAACAGGAGTTGAAAAGTTCTTTTCCCTTCTGCATTGCTCGCAATTCACTTACTATAGCGTATCACAATTCTGTTCCCTTCTGCTTTAGAACAAAGAGGTGCCTTGTTAACAGCACCAAGTTAACTGTTTTCCTTTCATGCCCTTGTATGTACTTTAGCAATAATAAACTGAGTGCATAACAAATATTTCCTTGAAAGCACTGACCACTTGGTAGGAAAAGTTGATGGCAAGGACCACTAAATACAACCAAAATTAGCCACCAGGAAATATCTCATAGTGAGGTGTTACTGGGTTGTAATGTTAGCTTGTAGACTAGAGCATGGTCCTGGCAGACAAGACACTTGGATTCTATGCCCTGCTCTGACTTACTGTATGTAGCCTTTAACTTTGAGACCCTGGCTTTAAGGTACAACAAGTGTCCAGAAGTATTTTAAGAGTGATATAGTTTCAATTTGTAGAGTCAAGGTATTCCCAAAGAATGGATGCCTGGTACAGTAGCCAGTCGGACTGCTCAAATTTCTCAACACACAATGAATGCTCTTCATTAACAAGAGGTAAACTGTAAGCAGTTTAGCATAAGGATGGAAATAGACTATTTTCCCCTTATAACACACAAGCTATTATGCCGTTAAAACAAGTTAAATTAAGTTTAAATGAATAAGCCTTTTTAAAAAAAGTTTTGTCAGGTTCTGGAAGTGAAATGTTATATCTCCATTTTAGATCTGTAGAAAATGTGAGGTTGTGGTTATAATAGTACTAAAAAAATATTTAGGAACTTCATTATAATACTTTGCCTTTCTATTGTGTCTTCCATCAGAGAACCTCAAAGTACTTTATGCTGATTGAGCCTCACAAAACACTCATTTTAGAAATGGAGGCAGAGAAATTAAGGGACTTGTCTAAGATCACAATGTGTCTCGAGCAATAAGAAAACTCAGATCATCTGACTCCTAGGCTTATGCTTTAACCTTTTGATCAGACTCTCTGTTCAAGAAAGAAAGAAAGCCAGGCCACTTGTTTAGATGACTAAATATGGATTTAAAAACAACACTGTAAGCACCCATGTTTGAAAAATAACCATAAAGAATTATTAAAACTCGAAATTAAGCCAACTAGTAACTTTCAAAATTTTCATCTCTGAAATCATGAGAGTACAGTAAAAGTGAAGAACAATCATCATGTATATTGATCGTGCGCCATACAGTCATGCACTGTCTGGACAGACACATACTTTCCATGGACATGGAGTGTATAAATTCATAAGCAGCACTGACTGAATTTAATTTTCCAAATCCTGACTTAAGGTTTTTATGGCATATTTAACATTTTTTCTAACAGTGTTTGTTCACTTTTAGGGCATAGATGGTCTGTGATTCATTGCATTGCATATACACTGAAACAAAAATAAAATATACAATAAAACTAAGCTTACCTTCCAAAGAATGAGTATCTGTCACGTCTGTCTGGCCGTGCATCCACTGTATCACCTTGATCTCCATCTTGGTCTTCATCCTGTGCGGGTACAGGACTGGATTGATCTCCTTCCATCTATGCACACAGAATAAAACAGAACTAGAATATGTGTCCTTCAAGAAGTGCTATATTTTTTTAAACACTTCTGTAACTAAAAAAACCTAAAATCTCCCGGTCATTACACCAAATACATTTGGGGTTAATCATCAGACTGCTATATAATGTGATGTTTCATAGGCTAGGAGTAACCATAGTGTTTTTTGATCCTGCATTAATTTGATACTACATGTATTCAACCACCACTGTCACTTTTTTAACTGTAATTATTAAAAAGTGACTAAAATCTGTCCATAAATTGCAGCTAAGGTCGAAAATAAAAATACACTTCTAGTGAAAGGTCCTAATACCATGCTTTCACGATGTTTTGTAATCCTATCAATGTGGACCAAAACCAGTATATTGGAAAGGCAGCACTAAAAATCTGAAACCAAAATATTTGTTATTCCATTGAAGTTATAATCCAATTTGAAGATATCCTGAAAACTCAAAAATAATACTTTGGATTTTTCTAGAGACAAATTGGGTGAGGTAATATCTTTTATTGGACCGACTTCTGTTTGGTGAGAGAAACAAGCTTTCTAGCTTACATGGAGCTCTTCTTCAGACTTCAAACTAACTAGTTTCCCAGACCTGAAGAAGAGCTTTGTGTAAGCTCAAAAATTTCTCTCACCAAAAGAAGTCAGTCCAATAACAGATATTAACTCACTCACTTTGTCTCTCTAATATTCTGGAACCAACATGGCAACAACATACAATATTGGAAGATTTCAATTTTTCTCACATACATACATATATATCCAATTGTGAATGATGTGACTCATGGATGCAGTCTTAATTTTGAATTTCACTACTTCTCTCTACTTCATGTTATGTGTTTTATATTTTCCTAAGATTAGTGTGTTTTTTTTAAAAAAATGTAAAGAAATTTATGCTCAGAAATTAAAAAGCATATTACTCTTCTAAGATTTCATAGCAGCCCCTTAGGTAAATTATGGCACTTGGGACAAATTCTGCTTTCAATCACTCCAATATAAATTCAGAGTAACTTCACTAAAGTCAGTGGAGTTGTTTCAGAATTACATCAGTGTAACTGAAAGCAATCATTTCCCCTGTATAAGAAAAACCACACTATTTACCAGGTGAAAAGGTTTTTATTAATCACAGTATTCAATGGAGAGCAGAACAGTTGATGCTTGGTCCATTCCTGCAAACAAGTATGGATTAAAGCAGTCCTTACTCATGCATGTCCTACTGAACTCATCAAGTGATAGATCAGAAATATGGACTGTCAGGTTGTGTGGTTGTTGATCTGAATACTGTGCACCAACCCCAGTGCAGGCTGAAAGTAAAAGGGAAAGTTGTTTTCAGCCTCAGCAGATTTAATTTGATTTCATTGGGAATACTCACAATTCATAAAGGATTAGGGCTAAGTCTGATAATTAATATGTTTCTCGGTGATCTGGGAAAGGGCATGAACTTTGAGGTGCTGGAATTTGTAAATTACGCAAGATTATTCAGGGAAGACAAGGAATTTCAAAGGGACCTAATACAGATAGGTGAATGAATGCATGAAAGAAAACGAGTATTAATAAATGCAAAATAATGCACAAATGGAAGGAATAATTTGTACTACCTATGGGAATTGCGGGATTCTTAATGAACTGTTAGCCTCTCATAGGTGTGATTTTTTTTTTTAAACTAAAATAATTACACCAGTGCAATGCCTAGTGTGGTGGCAGTTATACCAGTATAAAGTTATCTTATAGCAATATAGCTTATTCCCTTTCCTGTACAGGAATAGACAGTGGCGTAAAGCACCTTTATATCAATAGAACTGCATCCCCACGGGACGGAAATGGAGTGTTGTTTCACTTTATCTACACCAGTATAGTTCACCTTTCTGGTGTAGACAAGGCCTAAGGCTGGGGGCGGGGGGGAAGGAAGGGAAGAATTTCTAGGGCTAAAAGAGGAAAAGAAAGGGAGAAAATACTGAAGACTGGTGGAAGACTCAGACACTGGAAGTGGAGGGTCAGATGCTAGGAAGAAGTAGGGGGGTTAGAAAGTGTGGCCAGAAAGGGGGGAAGGAGGGTTAAGCTCTGGGGTGCACAGGAAGGAGGACAGGATCAGGCTCTGGGGCCAGGGAGAAAAAGGAGCTTTGAGGGGGTTAGTTGTTAGCAGTCAGTAGGGAAAGAGGAGGACAGGGTCAGATTCCTGGGGACAGGGAAAAGAGACAGAAGATGTTGGAAGGTGGGATCCAGGAATGGGGTGACAGAAGGAGGGTTGGAAGTAGGGTTGCCACCTCTGAAGTACAAGATGATCCTGAGCCCATAAGACAGGACATCTGGCAGTGTGTACAGAGTCCCCTTACAGATCTGCCAGGAAAATATGTGGCAATCACAGTTACACGGTGGGGTTAAGTGCTGGGAAGAGAGGGGGTGGGGGTGGAAGGAGGTGTAGAGACTTAAAGGGTCAGGCATGGGGTGGAAAAAGTGAGGTTTGGGGTTAGAGCTGAGGTCTGAAGTCTGATATGGGAAGGAAGAGGAGAGAACTGGAGAGGAGGTTAGAGGGATTTGACAGATGGGAGAACATGGGGTTAAGTCAGTAGGTGCGATACTGGGGCAGGAGGGAACAGAATCAGGGAGGGGTGGGAGGACAGGGTTAGAGAGTATCAGGCATTGACTAGGGAGGGGGGTAGAGGATAGAGAGGAGGCCAGGAAGCGGGTAGACCAGCGGTTCTCAAACTATTGTACTGGTGACCCCTTTCACATGGCAAGCCTTTGAGTGAAAGCCCCTCCCCCTATAAATTAATAACACTTGTTTATATATTTAACACCATTACAAATGCTGGAGGCAAAGCGGGGTTTGGGGTGTAGGCTGACAGCTAGTGACCCCCTGAGGAGTCCCCACCCCCAGTTTGAGAACCCCTGGGGTAGACAGAATGGGTTGGCAGGTCAGGTGGGGGGAATTGGGGGTTGGAGCTGGGATCAGGTACTGGAGAGAGCATCAGGCCTGGGAACAGGGATGGCAGGAGGTTTTGGGGAGGGTGAGGTAAGGGGTGGAAAGAGGGGACGGGGGACAAGGGGGATGGAGCTGGGGTCAGGCCTGGGAACAGGGGTGGCAGGAGGTTTGCGGGGAGGGACCTGAGGTCAGTTACTGGGGAGCGGGTCAGGCCTGAGAACAGGGGTGGCAGCAGGTTTGGGGGAAGGGGGAGATAAGGGGGGGAAGGAAGGGAGGGAGAGGGGACAAGGGGGATGGAGCTGGGGTCAGGTACTGGGAACAGGGGTGGCAGGAGGTTTGCGGGGAGGGACCTGAGGTCAGTTACTGGGGAGCGGGTCAGGCCTGAGAACAGGGGTGGCAGCAGGTTTGGGGGAAGGGGGAGATAAGGGAGGGAAGGAAGGGAGGGAGAGGGGACAAGGGGGATGGAGCTGGGGTCAGGTACTGAGAACGGGGGTGGCAGGAGGTTTGCGGGGAGGGACCTGAGGTCAGTTACTGGGGAGCGGGTCAGGCCTGAGAACAGGGGTGGCAGCAGGTTTGGGGGAAGGGGGAGATAAGGGAGGGAAGGAAGGGAGGGAGAGGGGACAAGGGGGATGGAGCTGGGGTCAGGTACTGAGAACGGGGGTGGCAGGAGGTTTGCGGGGAGGGACCTGAGGTCAGTTACTGGGGAGCGGGTCAGGCCTGAGAACAGGGGTGGCAGCAGGTTTGGGGGAAGGGGGAGATAAGGGAGGGAAGGAAGGGAGGGAGAGGGGACAAGGGGGATGGAGCTGGGGTCAGGTACTGAGAACGGGGGTGGCAGGAGGTTTGCGGGGAGGGACCTGAGGTCAGTTACTGGGGAGCGGGTCAGGCCTGAGAACAGGGGTGGCAGCAGGTTTGGGGGAAGGGGGAGATAAGGGAGGGAAGGAAGGGAGGGAGAGGGGACAAGGGGGATGGAGCTGGGGTCAGGTACTGAGAACGGGGGTGGCAGGAGGTTTGCGGGGAGGGACCTGAGGTCAGTTACTGGGGAGCGGGTCAGGCCTGAGAACAGGGGTGGCAGCAGGTTTGGGGGAAGGGGGAGATAAGGGAGGGAAGGAAGGGAGGGAGAGGGGACAAGGGGGATGGAGCTGGGGTCAGGTACTGAGAACGGGGGAGGGGGTGGAAGGAAGGAAGGGAGGGGAAGAAGGGGGATGGAGCTGGGGGCAGGTACTGGGAACAGGGGTGGCAGCAGGTTTGGGGGCAGGGGGAGATAAGGAGTGTTAGGAAGGGAGGGAGAGGGGACAAGGGGGTGGATCTGGGGTCAGGTCCGGGGCAGAGGAGCGGCCCGGCTGGGAGCAGGGATCGGAGGGCCGGACACGGCCCCGAGGAGGAGGGTCAGCCGGGGATAGTTGGGAGGGGGGCGCTCGCCTAGCCAGGGCACTCACCTTGCGCCGGCCGCCCCCCGTGTGCAGCGGGCCCGATCCCCTCAGCGCTGTGCTCGGACCGTGCGGGGCAAACCGAAAGGAAAAGAGGCGGGACCCGGGGCCGCCCTCGGCCGCCCTGTCGGGGCGGGCAGCTCCAGCGGCTCTTCCGGCTCAGGGGCAGATACGAGCCCCATCTCCTGGCGGGAGGGGCAGCCCTGCTGCCTCACAGGCTGCTGCCCCCTCTTCCGCCCCTGAGGGGTGCGGGGGGCGCAAGCTCCCGATGGCCGCCGTGGAGCAAGAGGGGGCGAGGCGAAGCTCCCCAAACCTGCCCCCCATCACCCCTATGGGGAACCCTGGGCCCCACAGCCACTCTGGCCGGGGCCGCACCACGCCCTGGGCCGCAGCTTTGAGGGGAGGGTGAGGTGAGGGGTGAAAGAAGGAAGGGGACAAGGGAGATGGAGTTGGGGTCAGGTACTGGGTAGAGAGGGTGAGGCCTTGCAGGAGAGGCAGCTGCCCCCTATCCTGCCCCAAGGGGCACTGGGTGGGGGCCAAGCTACAGACAGCCCCCCCAGTGGAAGAGGGGGCGAGGCGAAGCTCCCCAAACCTGCCCCCCATCACCCTTATGGGGAGCCCTGCCCCCACAAACACCCCTCAGTGCCAAAATATGGTGCGGAAATTTGCCACTTTCTTGCTATTTTGCAGCAGTGGAGTCCTGAAAAGGGACTCTTCTACAAATCTCTTTCCCCTTTTGCCAACCCCCAGCCTTCAAAATCTGGTGTCCAGCCACCCAAAATCCTGAGTTGGGTTAACGATCATGGCGGGGTTGGGATTTGAAAAAAACAAACCCATAATCCCTTGGAGTTTCTTTTTCATTTTTCATTCTGGTTTCTTAACAATTAGGGGGTAAAAACAGTATTGCCAAGTCCAAATGTTCAGCATTCAGGAGTCTGCCCCTAAAAGTCCTGAGAGTGGCTTACAAATAATGAGGTGTCTTTCAAATAATAAGGGGGGGGGAGGGGTGTTATTCTCTTCTAGCTTTTGAATCTTTGAGCTGTGTTTGCTTCATATGTTCAAGTGTTTCTCTATATCATGAGGGTTAGAAACCTATTTCTTTTTTAAATGAAAGCTGAGAGTCTCATGGTTCTAGTAGCTGGGCCTTTAAGAAAAACTAAAAGTTTTGTAACAGACCAAATTAACTCCTTATGACTTCTGAGGTCTTAACAGGTCACTTCATCTTGAATGGTCCCTTGGTACTTGTGTTAACTACTTTTGCTAAACAATCGGTTCCACTGCGTGACAATGTTTCCCTTACTTGAAGAAGAGCTCTGTGTAAGCTCAAAAGCTTATTTCTCACCAACAGAAGGTCAAATAAAAGAGAATACCTCACTGACCTTGTCTTTCTAAAATTTGTGAGATCCCAATAAAATCAACGCTGCATTTAGGTCACATTTTTAAGGTTTTCTCCATACCTGAAAGGGCTGGAATATATATATATATTAAAAAACTCAGCTTCTCATATATTCGTATGACTTCATGAGTTAGGGTTTTAGAAAGACCTCATATACCACAAGACTTGTGATAAAATCACAAAACTTGGTAACACCTTCTTCTAAAAGCAAGGTCATTGTTGCTAGGAAACAGGTTTAATTTTACTTGGAACAGCTCAATTTTTGTTCCTAATAAGCATAGTTTTTGTTCAAATCCTTTTTCATTTGGTAAAATTCACATAGCTAAACAATTTTTTTCTACAGTAAAGGGCCCACTGCCAAATGATTGCAAAGTAAAATATGTACCCTGCAGAATAAATTACAGAGTTAGAATAATTTCAAACCCCTGTGACATGCATAGATCTGCAGTGCATCCCACATTGCAGAATCAAAGCCTTAAATGGTTAAAAATTGATTATCGAGGTAAAAAATCCTAGATGCACAGCATAATCTGCATCCCTGATTTTAACCTGCAGATGTGAAAACTTGGTGGCCTTGCACCAAAACAGAAGGGCAATGAAGTCAATGAATAGAGAGCAGCACCCCTCTAAGGAACTTCAACAAGAACTGGAAATGCCAGACTGGACTCAGTCCTGTTTCATTCTTCCAATTCTAGGCCACTGTTTAAAAGAAGTTAAAACATTTATTTTTATTTATTCTTATAATTTTTACTTCAACCTCATCCATGGCTTTGGCTCCTTTCACAGTAATTAAAAATGCATAATATGAATATAAGCAACACCATTGCAGCAATGGCCATTGTCATCTCCTTTTCTGGACAGAAGAACCTCAAGTGAGTTATTTAGTAATAGTATTATATTAGATTTTCTAGCTGTGATGTAACTAGGGCCATTATCTTGGCTCCAGCAGACTTTCTTCGTCATTCCAACATATTCAGCATGCAGCAGCTTAGGTGATTATGGCCTTTATCATCCTACTGCATTATACCCAGGAACCCAACAGAGCCAATCCCAAATGTACTGTCCTTCATAGTTTGTAGTTTAGAGGAAAGTACCTAGCAATGTCCCATTGTTGGAGATTCTGTAATTCAGGTGAGATGTAAAACTTAGGCCCTGACCACTTGCAGTTGTGAAAAATTCCATGGTATCTTTTGTAAGAGTAGAATTGGTAACCTCCAGTGTTAGGAGTGACAGTCTACCTATTCACATTCTTCCATAGTTTCATTTGGATAAGGCATTTTTCACTTTCTGACCTACACTGCTCTGCTGATGCGGTACATTATTAAATAGCTGCTCTATGACTGCTCTTTTGTGGTTGATAGGCCAAGTGTCCCATTTGTTGGAATTCTTTGAAATAAAAGGCTTCCCCCAACCTCACATGGGGCCTCCTTGAATCTCAACAGCAGAAACAATAGGAAGGGGAGAGGGGCAGAGAATGAGCTTGGTATTGGCTTTGCCTCCCCACAGCCTGCCAAGTGCAAGTAAGTTGGGGTAAGGGGAAGTAATTTGCTCTGGTCTGCAATGTAGCAGGAGCAGATGGGGAGCACAGAGGAAATTGTGTATCTCTGAGTTAAAGTTTCTTCCCTGAACTTCTGGGGTGGCACGGCTACCTTACACAGGGCTGTTCCTTAAGGGGCAGACTGTCCCTTAGTGAGCTCATATACCCCACATAGAGGTGACCAGCTACCTACTAATTTGATAATTGTACTGTTGATACCATTAGCTCCATCCTGGGGTTATGACAACTACTATTAAACTGCAAAGCCTAGAAACTGAATGACTAGTTTCTATCATTCACATGAACATGATTCTTTTCTATGAGTTCACTCTTCTATTTAGAGAAAGATGTCACTGAGAACTCCCCTTCTGTACGTACTTACCCAGTTGCCAAAATAACCCCTCTTAGTAAGTGGCAGCTTTAAAAGCCAGCCAGCAGCTGATTTCGAAGCAGAAGGTCAGCAAAAGGGAATGAGACACTTCGATTCAGAATTTTAATGTGATCCTTGACTGCGGAGCAAAAGGACTTGATTGGGCTGTCTGGAGTGTGTTACATACGGAGTGGAAAGTCATCTTCGTAGTCTTTGAGCCTTTTGTGTGTGTGTGTGTATATATATATATATATTCTTCACTCTGTTGATTTCAAGATGAATGTGCAGCCTTGTGCTAGATGCGGCTTTGGGGTTTACTCTGCTGAGAAGATTAACTGTATAGATCAGGTCAGTAGACATTCTCTATCTTGGTAATTTTGAACGTTAATAAATACATGCATTGGTACTTTACTTACTAATATTGGGCCTAATCCTGCTTCCACTGAAGACACTGCCAGAAATCACCAGACTCTACATTCTTTATTCATACTGGATTTCAGAACTGAGATGAACTTCATTGTAAAAGTTTGTTTGAACAAAATTCAAAACAACAAACAAATTTGAAATGACAGTAGATCTATTTAGTACATGTTCATCCACACAGTGGGAAATGTTTATTAATTATATGGATAGAAGGGATCAATATTGGCGTTTAAAATCGCAAGAATAGTACAATATAAAATACAAGTGTCTTTCACTATATTTTTGTCTTTTGCAATTCTAGACATGGCACAAAGCCTGTTTTCACTGTGAAGTCTGCAAGATGATGCTAACTGTAAATAACTTTATCAGCTATCAGAAAAAGCCTTACTGCCAAGTGTAAGTGTATTTCCTTAAAAAACAAATAGTCATGGTATAAAATTTAAATTGCCATAATTCATTAGAAGAGTACGCTTGGGGCAGATTCTGGTCTCACATATTGTGGTGTTAAGCCAGAATAACTCTACTGATTTAGTTGGTGTTGGTCTTGCTTTGAGCAGGGGATTGGACTAGAAGACCTCCTGAGGTCTCGTCCAATCCTAATAGTCTATGATTTCATGATACATAAGTGGAATTACTCTGGATTAATATGGGCAGCATTGGCAGATGAGATCAGAATCTGACCTCATATGTAACATTTCCACATTTGTCATGTTGTCTTGTAGCTTAAAAAACACCAAAATAAGTGTCATTTGAAGTATTTAGAAAAGTAAACTATTGTGACTATACTATGATTTCTGCATCGGCAATTAAGAGTTAACAAGATGTGAATTCACTTAGTAGCCAGAAAAATATGTAAAATGCAGATTTTAGAGGGAGGGTTTTCTTTTGAAAGTTTTTTATTTCATAATGATCAATTCCTTTCAAATCTGTCATTTGAAAGGAAGAGATGACAGTTTTTTTAATTCTGTTATTCTCTTTTGTTATTAGAAACACAGCATTGATATGATATGATCATTAAAATTAATTTAGTTGTAGGCACCTGCTCCATAAAACAATAAATTGTGTGTAATTCAATAGTCATGTTGGGGTGGGGGGCGGGTTCATTCAGTGTTTTTAAGAGATATCAAACTGAAAAGAAAACCTATCTTTCTGGTGGTCAATAACATATATTTCTGATTTCCCATTACATTTTCTTTTGTAGACATAACCCAAAAAACAACACATTCACAAGCATATATGAGACACCAGTAAATATAAATGTGAAGAAACAATCAGAAGCAGTAAGTGAGGTAAGAAGCTTTAGGAACAAGTGTGCTTTATATTCAGCTGTATTTTATGTTTAAAAAAGACACCATTGTAGTTATGTATTCTGTTCTAGAAATGTTCTAAAACACAAAGTCCAGACAGAAACTCCTTCTCCTCTCCCATGGTCTCTTTGAGAGTATTAAAAGTTTGTATGCAGGTTTGGATCAGAATGTTGCAAATGGGCTCATAACGGGCCACAACAATCAAATACACCCATACTTAAGGGGTTTGAAATCCAGATTTGGATTCAAATTTCCCGGTTTGATCCCATCTGTAGCTTGGTTATGCTGGTATATAGATTTGTTACAATTTTGCCTTAGAAATATATCAATTTTATGTAGAAGAAGACACATTTTGTAACATTTGTTATAACTATTTCAGTGAATGCTAGAGCTGGCTGGAAAATTTTGAAATTTAGACAAAATGAGGGAAAATGTCTCAAATTTTATATGCAGTGTTGCTGTAGCTATGTTGGTCCCAGGATATTAGAGAGAGAAGGTGGATGAGGCAATTTTGTGGAATATTTTTTCCTTTTTTCAACAAGAAAATTTTTTCTATCTCTTGTGAATTTGTATCTTACGTGTTCAGTATTCATTTTAAAAAGAGGAATACTGTATTGTGCCTGTTCAACTCTACACTGGAAAAACAAAGTGGGTGAGATAACATCTTTCATGGGACCAACTTCCGTTGGTGGGAGAGACAAGCTTTTGAGTTTACACAGAGCTCTTCTTCATGTCTGGGAAATGTATTCAGGGTGTGTCAACTAAATACAGGGTGGAACAGATTATTTAGTGTAAGTAGTTAACACATATTGCATGTATGCTAGACCTGAAGAAGAGTTCTGCGTAAGCTCTAAAGCTTGTCTCTCCCACCAACGGAAGTTGGTCCCATGAAAGATGTTACCTCACCCACTTTGTTTCTCCAATGTAGAGTTGAACAGGCACAATACATTATTCCTGTTTTTAAAATGAATACTGAACATGTAGGATACAAATTCACCAAAGTGACTGAGGTAACATCTTTCATGGGATCAACTTCTGTTGGTGGAAGAGACAAGCTTTTGAGCTTACGCAGAGCTCTTCTTCATGTCTGGGAAATGTGTTCAGGGTGTCACAACTAAATACAGGGTGGAACAGATTATTTAGTGTAAGTAGTTAACACATATTACATGTATTCTAGACCTGAAGAAGAGTTCTGCATAAGCTCAAAAGCTTGTCTCTCTCACCAACAGAAATTGGTCCAATAAAAGATATTACCTCATCTACGTTATCATGCTACATGGCTACAACACTGCATACAACTAACTCTACATTATAAGGCTGTTGAATTACATTGCAAAGAAAGAGAGCAAAACAATAGTTTTGTCAGTATCACTAGGAAACCCCAAGATAGAATTATAGCGTTATTTCTTATTCTTTTGGGACCTCACAGTCCTTACTCGGGCAACAAACTAATTAATATTATTGGGACTCTTCCTGATTAAGAAATGGAGGCTCAGTGTTTAAAGGGATACTTATCTAATATTCAAAGTGGCAGTGCTCACAGAAAATTGCTAGGAATGCTGAACAAAGCTGTGTAAACTTGATAGTGTCAGTCATGTGGGTTCATGAAGACATTTTCTTAAACTTTCTATCACTTGGTTTGAATTCTGAGTTCAAATGAATCTGAAAACACCAAGCAAAACTTGACTGAAATTCCCAAGTCTTTGATACCAAGCCACAAAGTAGCTTCAGTTTTATTGTAATCTGTACCCAGGAGGTTTTTCAAGCATCTGATGAACTTAGGCTGAGATTTATGAAAAATACAAAGTCAGGTTTTGCATGGTTTTGTTTTGAGAACATTTTTACTGAAATATTATGGGTTCATTGGATTTTCTTGTACCTGTGTCTGTATCAAAGGCTATTGTGCTCCTGAAAAACACTGGGGGAGCTCAAAGTCTTTTTGTTTTATGACATTCTTTCCTGTCTTGTGGTGTTTTCCTCCAAAGACATTTGTTTCAATTTTGTATTTCTGGTAACTTTAACATTAGAAAAATACATAGTAAGATTGCAAATAACCACTGTAACTGGCCAATTTCCATATGTAATGTTGTTTTATTGACTTTAGTTCCCTTTGATACTATAAAAACTACTACGATTATTGTAAATAGTAAGCATAAACAGTGTGTTCATACATAATTTCACATCCTACTAAAAATTTTCTGTAAAATAAGGGAAGGAAGTTGTATTATTTAAATTATTGCACACACTCTTCATATTTTCTCTGCTTTCTGGACAATGCTGGCATCATACATTTCGCAGCATTCATCATACATTGCACTTTTTCTCTCATTTTTCTTGCACACCATTTTTATGCATCAGGTTTTTGGAATAACTCAGACACTCTTATAACAACAACCAGTATATTTCCTTTAAATTGTGTGTGACAGAGCTGGTCTGGAATGAGTCTGGGATTACTGCAAGTTCTATTTCTGTTTGCAGACTGTGATATGAGACCCTCATTACTTCCAGTGTGTTTGTGTGTATATAAACATGCAAGGCAAATTATAGTTCAGAGACCACTGTCCCTTCCTTTCTCACCTAGAGCAGCTCCTGTCCCTTTCAATCACATAGGGAATTTTAAACTCCAAAGAGGGGGGGTGCTAAGTGTATTTAAGGGCCTGATCCTGCCGTCCTTACTCTCTGAAAGTCCCTATTCACTTATA
Organism: Chelonoidis abingdonii; assembly: GCF_003597395.2. NCBI lineage: Eukaryota > Metazoa > Chordata > Testudines > Testudinidae > Chelonoidis > Chelonoidis abingdonii. The sequence goes on from NC_133783.1 coordinate 54,833,960, forward strand.
TGGCAGTTTTGGGTCTAGAACTACGTATGCTAAATGGATAAAAGAATTCTCACTTGAGAAAATGTTTTAGTTGAAATGTTAATGATCTCAAAGAAAAAGCATATTCAGTTGGTAAAACTGAATATGCTTTTACTTGAGAACATTACATTACATTAGAGAAGAAGGATGGTTTTGCTCTTAAGGCACTAAACTAGGACTCAAGTTATGAGGGCAATTCCTTGCTCTACCACTGACTTCCTTTGAAACATCATGCAAGTCACTTAACCTCTCTCTGCTGCTTCTCTTCACCTGTAAACTGGAGATATTGATACACATTTTCAGCATTCTTCTGTCTTGTCTATTTAGATTGTAAGCTCTTCAGGGCAGCAGGTGTTTCTTATGTGCAGGCACAATACATAGCACAGATAGTGCCCTGATCTCAGTTTGGGCCTCTAGGTGCTATTGCAAAACAAATACTAAATTGTAATAAAGTGAAGTCACGAAGCTCAATTTTGCTATTAATTTACATTTGTACAACCTCACTGACTTTACTGAGGTTGCACAGGATACAGGAGGTAGAATATTACCCACTGACTGATACACAGGACCAGTGTTTCATAGTAACACTTGAACTATATGTTCTGTGCAGATCTCTCTCTTGATTTCAGTTGTCATTATATTACTGGTGACTAAGAACCAAATTCTCTTCTCAGATTTTCATGGTAGGTTTCAACTGCAGTGTGCTGCTCCTCCTATATGTGTATAATCCTGCATCAGCAGACTATCTCAGTCAGAAGCCACTGTGTGGATCAGAGAACAGATGTTTGCACTAAGGGATAAATCTAACCTCCTTCTCCACTGATACCTTAGGCAGTGGTGGGAGGCATGCAAGAGGGAGGTCTGTGCTCCTTTCATGGCACAGAGTCTAGTGCTTGTGTGGCCTTCCAGTATGGCGGTTGGCAGGTGGAGGATGGTGATAAACTAAAGAATCGAAGTAGAGTTGGCTAAGTAAAGGGAACTCTGGTGAGGTGGAAAGGAAGAAGAGAGTGCAGTGAGCAATGGTTTCTCAAAGGCCGCAGAGTTTGGGTTGTCTAGGCCTGTGTTTGTTTTGTAGGTCCTAACATAAAATGATGTGTGTCTACGGTCTGGTCTACACTAGGGGGGGGCGGAATCGATTTAAGTTATGCAACTTCAGATATGTGAATAATGTAGCTGAAGTTGACGTACTTAGATCTACTCACCACAGTGTCTTCACTGCAGTGAGTCGACTGCTGATGCTCCCCTCGTCGACTCTGCCTGTGCCTCTTGCTCCGGTGGAGTACTAGAGTTGATGGGAAACTGCTCGGCTGTCGATTTATCGCGTCTAGACTAGACACGATAAATCGACCTCTGCTGGATCGATCACTGCCTGTCTATCCAGCGGGTAATGTAGACAAACGCTATATCTGTAGATCTTTAAAAATATATGGCTAGCTCCTCAGTTGATGAAAATTGGCATAGCTTTCAATGCCAGTATACACCAGTTGAGGTACATAGATACACACACAAAGTAGCAGAGGTGTGCATTTGTTCATAGCTTTGTTTTGTTAGGAAGCAAACAAAGTCTTGCACCGTTTTAAAACTATTCTCACTGCAGTTTGCACTTACTGTATAGTACTATGTACCCAGGCATGTTCAGCACTTTCTCACCTTAAAATGACAGACTCAGGCATCCATGATGCGAGAAAAACCTATACATAATGATACCATTATTTTTTGTAGATTAAATATCGAGAAGAGGGGGAACAATTCAAATCGTTTTTTCACTGGGATGTGAGATCCAGAGATATGGAAGCTGCCCATAGAGTTCAACAGCTGGCCAGACAGGTTAGAGACATTCTTCAAGTACACATGTTCATGTGAGCAGCTAGTCCAAGCATCGGCCTGGTGTGAGGTATTGTCCCATGCTAAATGGGATGATTATTGCTATGCTTTTATTTCACCATATTTCAGTTATGAGGGTCCATTTATTATTATTTCCTTAATAGCTTATTTAACTTTCACTTGCTTTTCCAGGTAGCATATTTTAGTCATTAAAAAGAGGAGAGTAAGAGTCAGGAGATTTGGATTCTATTCCTGACTCAGCCATAGAGTCATGCGTGAGCTTGGTCAAGTCACTTACCTTCTCTGTGCCTTTGTTTCCCCTTCTGTTAAATGGGTATAATCAGGCTTGCCCATCTCTGTAAAACTTTCAGAGATCCTCAGATGAAAGGTGCTATGTAAGTGCTAAGTATTATTATAATCCATCATTTGTCTTTCCATTTTTTATATTTACTGCAAATATTGAATGAAATTCTGGCCCCATTAACATCAATGATAAAACTCCCATTGACTTCACTGAGGCCAAGATTTCACCCATTGTGTTTTGCTAGTGGGTTTTTTCTGCCTACTCCAGTTTTTCCTCTGACTTGATTCTGAAGTAGAGCCATAATGCTGAATTTGTGACAGTATTAATTTTCATGATGAGTGTCGCAAACACAGTATCAGGGACAGGAAGAAATCGGGCAGGGAGTTAGGAACCCTGATTAAACTCATCTATATGAACGAGTAATAAAGGGAGGACAGAAAACGACTGCCCAAGATAACTATTTATTTAAAAAAAAGGTTTTTTGCTGGTGTTAAAATAAATAAATCTCCCTTAATGGAGAGACTGGAACAAAAATAGAAAATGTAAAGGGCTAGCTCAATGATTTATTGGGTTGTAGAACCATTCATCTTATTTTGGTGGATCAGACCCATCCCACGTCAGTAATAAGTAAAATATGCTGCTTTTGAAATGGTCTAAGCCCATTATCACTTTTCTTGGCAGTCTCAGCAGACAGCCCAAATACTCACGAGTCTATAAATAACTGGCATCTTGAGAAGATGTCCCTTTTGGCAGGGCAATCTGGATGCTGCCTCTGCAAGAAAATAGAGTACTTCACTTTTCAGAGTTTTCAATCTGGCACTTTTCATACTCTGAATTCTTATGAAATAAGTCTGACAAAAAAGAAAATATATCAATCTTCAATTGCTGAATTTTCAGTTTTCAGATTTGCCTACACATCTAGCACAGATTTAGCACTAATAGTAATGCTGGTCTGGCAAATTCATTGCTGTTTGCATGATGTTCGGCATTACTCAGCAAATGTTTTACTGGAGTTTTGGGAAATAGGCCCTAATTTCAAATCACTTAAGCAAATCTTATGGAATGTGCTCAGAAATATTCATTGATATGGAAAGGGTCAACACAAAATTCATATCACTTAAGATGCGCCTATGTTCTCAAAATGAAACTGAAGAGGAGCGTAGCCTCATGCTTTCCCTCTGCATAGGAGTATGTTTCTCCCAAAATGAATGATGGTTTTTTTTTCCCTGCCCAGCAGATTAACTGTTCAGGTTTAAAAATGAGTATGCACATTTCCGCTGACTTAATCTTTCCTTTTTTAGAAAGCCTACCAAGCTGCATATGAGGAAAACAAATCCTGGTATTCTGGAACCATCCCAGATCCTGAAACGGTCAGAATAGCTCAGGCATCGAAGACTCTCAGTGATGTATGTGGGCTGACATTTGCAATAACTTTATTTGTATGAGTTATAGTGTTCTGAGGACTTTCCAGTTTAGAATAGCCAAACTTTCAATAACAAATTACAAAAGGAGAAGGTGACATGCAGTTACTGCTATG